>NC_043001.1:121462144-121712144 GCF_006345805.1 Octopus sinensis | reverse complement strand
CAGTGAGACATCTATAGAAAAAAAAACCTGAGTGAATTTAGGTAAGATTTTGAAGAATCTGTATTTACTATATAAATGCATCCAGAAATTTGATTGAATAATAAATGATAAAAGCCGCAACAAATATGTTAGAGATTTTTCTATAAAGACTGCATTAAATGAACCAAGAAAAAGAAGGAATTGAAGAAGAAAAGAAGCAAAGGATTTTGTATGCCATAACATAGATTTTAGAATACTTGTGTCTTTTCTTTTGCAAATGCTATTTACTAGAACCGGTTCCCATGTGGATTCTCGTCTTCTTCAGGAAATCTTAAGAAGGCATTTGTGTATACATGTGTGTGTGTACATGTAGCTATGTGTTAATTCTTTATTGAATGAATGTTTATATGTGCACATGTGTGCATGTGCAAGTGTGTGTGTGTGTGTGTGTGTGTTTAGTGTTATTTGCAGTGAGTTTTTATAATGGTTGCATTATGAAATCTTTGCATGCACACATTTTATATATGTCTATACTCTTTACTCTTTTTACTCTTTTACTTGTTTCAGTCATTTGGCTGCGGTCATGCTGGAGCACCGCCTTTAGCCAAGCAAATCGACCCCAGGACTTATTCTTTGTAAGCCCAGTACTTATTCTATCGGTCTCTTTTGCCGAACTGCTAAGTGACGGGGACGTAAACACACCAGCATCGGTTGTCAAGCAATGCTAGGGGGACAAACACAGACACACAAACACACACACACATACATATATATATATATATATATTATATATATATATATATATATACACATATATACGACGGGCTTCTTTCAGTTTACGTCTACCAAATCCACTCACAAGGCATTGGTCGGCCCGGGGCTATAGCAGAAGACACTTGCCTAAGATGCCACGCAGTGGGACTGAACCCGGAACCATGTGGTTGGTTAGCAAGCTACTTACCAGACAGCCACTCCTGCGCCTATGTCTATACTCTTTACTCTTTTTACTCTTTTACTTGTTTCAGTCATTTGGCTGCGGTCATGCTGGAGCACTGCCTTTAGCCGAGCAAATCGACCCCAGGACTTATTCTTTGTAAGCCCAGTACTTATTCTATCGGTCTCTTTTGCTGAACTGCTAAGTGACGGGGATGTAAACACACCAGCATCGGTTGTCAAACGATGTTGGGGGGGACAAATACAGACACACAAACATACACATACATATATATATACATATATACGATGGGCTTCCTTCAGTTTCCATCTACCAAATCCACTCGCATGGCTTTGGTCGGCCCGAGACTATTGTAGAAGACATTTGCCCAAGGTGCCATGCAGTGGGAATGAACCCAGAACCATGTGGTTGGTAAGCAAGGCACTTACCATACATATGTATATATTTGTTATACCTGTGTGTATGTGTGTGTGTGTGTGTGTGTGTATATGTACGGCTATCCATCTCCCTCTCTCTCTCTCTCTCTCTCTTTCTCTTTCTCTCTCTCTCTCTCTCTTTCTTTCTCTCTCTCTCTCCGTCTCTCCCTCTCCCTCTCTCACTATGCATGCTTGGCTGTGATTAAATAGCATGCTTCCCAGTCATGTAATTTTAAGTTCAGTCTCACTGTACGGAGCCTCAAGCAAATGTTTTCTACCACGACCTTAAGTCAACCAAAGCCTTACAAGTGGATTTGTTTGGCGGAAACTGAAAGAAGCTTGTCATATATGAGTGTGTATGTGTTTGTGGCTCCTTGTCTTGACAGCATGCAGCAGCTGTAAACAAGCAACACCATCATACATGCAGTGTCAATTGTTTGCAATCCTCCATGAAAACATGTCCGGCCATGGGGAAATATTTCCTTGCTTGGGCACGGGTAAGGGTTAGCAACAGGAAAGGCATCTGGCTATTGAAAATGTGCCTCAATGGTTGTGTAGTGAGAAGGAAACTAACCAACCATTTGTGAAGCGGTAGTGAGGGACAAACACAAATACGAAGACACACACACACACACACACGTGTACAAGGAGTTTCAGTTTCCAAGTAACAAACCCACTCACAAGGCCTTGGTTGGCCCAGGGCTATAGTAGAAGACACTTGTCCAAAGTGCAACACAATGGCCCTTTATCTAAATCCAGAACCATGGGGTTGCAAAGCAAACTTAAAAAAATAAAAAGATAAGTACTGAAGGTAAATTCTTTTGTATCCAACTAAACCTTTAAGGTGGTGCCACAGCATGGCCACAGTCTAATGGCTGCAACGAGCAAAAGATAAAAGATAAGTGATACTCTTTACATTAGTGATATTCTTTTCTACTCTAGGCACAAGGCCAAAATTTGGGGGGAGGGGGGCCAGTCGATTAGATTGACCCTAGTACGTAACTGGTATTTAATTTATCGACCAAAAAAAAATGAAAAGCAAACTCAACCTTGGCTGAGTTTGAACTCAGAATGTAAAGACAGACGACATACTGCTAAGCATTTCGCCCAGCGTGCTAACATTTCTGCCAGCTTGCCACCATCTTTTCTACTCTAGGCACAAGGCCCGAATTTTTTTTTTTTGGTGGGGGTTCAGTCGACTAGATCGACCTCAGTACGCAACTGGTACTTAATTTATCAACCCCGAAAGGATGAAAAGTAAAGTCGACCTCGGCAGAATTTGAACTCAGAATGTAAAGACAGACGCAATACCGCTAAGCATTTCGCCTGGCATGCTAACCTCTCTACTAGCTCACCACATTCTCGAATGAGTGATAATGCCTTAAATCTATATTGCAAATGCTAAAATGCTAAATCATCTTCAAGTGATATCACACACAGCGACTCACTGGCTTGTTGTATCCTATATAAAAGTCAATAGTGGCTTGTGATGATATTACATCATATCACACTGAGTGATAATGAATAACAGCAATGATGTCAGTGATCTCTGTGCATATTTAGTTCGATTAGAGTTTTGATATATCAGATTATAGGTACTACTACTACTACTACTACTACTACTACTAATGCTGCTGCTACCGCTACTACTGCTACTACTACTGCTGCTACTACTGCTACTACTACTACTACCACCACCATCATTACAACCATGATCACTGCAACCACCACCATCACCACTGGTGCTACTACTACTACTACTACTACTACTACCACCACCACTACTACTACTGCTACTGCTACTATGACTACTACTACTACTACCACCACCACCATCACTACAACCAAAACCACTACAACCACCACCATCACCACTGCTGCTGCTACTACTACTACTAATACTACTACAACCACAACCACCACCACCATCACCATTCCAATCAAAGCCATCGCAACCACCACTACCATCACCACTACTACAACAACTACTACTACTTCTTCAACTACAGCTTCAACTTAATATTGCTACCACCTCTTATTATACAACTATGGGTGGTCATGGTGGTAGCGGTGTTGGTACTACTACTACTACTACTACTACTACTGCTGCTGCTACTACTGCACCTCCTAATGCAGTTGCAGTGTATCTCTATTAATAATAGTACCACTGCTGATGACACACCCCTTCTACTATTACAGCCACTGCCACCGCTACCACCAATACTACTACTACTACTACAAGTTTTTTTTTTACGTTATATTATATAAGGTTATAGTCATCATCACCACCACCACCACTACTACTACTACTACTACTACTACTACAGCAAAATTTTACATTGTATTGCACAATAAAATTGCAAAAGTCATTGTCATATTACATCACCACCACCACCACCACTACTACTACTACTACTACTACTACTACTAATGCTAATACTGCTCCTGCCGCTGCTGCTGCTACCAACAACTACAACTTTTCCACATTATAGTCATTACACAATAGTTGCAGTTATCATCGTCAACCACCACCACCTATACTGTTACTAACAAACTTTTTTTGTTTTTTTTTGTCTTCTTTTTACATTATAATTACACAATAAAGTTGCAGCCTTCGTTAGCAAATCACGACCACCACCGCTACCACTACTGTTGCCATTACTCCTCCTACCCTTACCACCATCACCAACACCACCACCACCGCCACCATTTTTGCATTGTATTACACAAAGTTGCAATCATCATTATCATTAACACTTCCACCACCACCACCAACACCACCACCCTCCTCCTCACCATCATCCCTAACCCCCCCCGTCCCCCACTTTCATTACTACTCCTACTTGGCATATTCTTCTATAGCCAGTTCTTCCTTCTTTCTCCCTCAATCTCAATCTCACTCTCTCTCTCTCTCTCTGTTTTTGTAATTTTGTCTTTGTCTCTCTCTTTGTTTCTCTCTTTTTCTCTTTTCTTCATTGTCTTTTTCTCTCTCTCTTTGTTTTTGTTGCTTTGTTTATCTCTCTCTCTCCTTCTCCCTTTACTTTCTCGCTTACTCTCTCTCTCTCACTGTTTTTGTCTCTATTGCTTTGTCTCTCTCTCCTCTTTCTCTCTTTCTCTTTCTCCCCCCCTCTCTCTCTCTGTTTTGTCTCTATTGCTTTGTCTCTCTCTCCTTTCTCTTACTCTCTCCCTCTCTCTCTCTCTCTTACTCTCTGTTTTTGTCTCTATTGCTTTGTCTCTCTCTCCTTTCTCTTACTCTCTCCCTCTCTCTCTCTCTCTCTTACTCTCTGTTTTTGTCTCTATTGCTTTGTCTCTCTTTCTTACATTCCCTCTCTCTCTTTCTCTCTCTTCTAAGTGGGGGAGAGAGAAGGTGAAAGCAACTAAGTTTAAATTGTCTCTGCCATGTCTGCCCCCTTGATCTCTCCCCTCCCCTGCCTCTCCTCTCCACTCCCCTTAACCCACTTCCGGAAACATCTTGTTGACTCAAAAACCAACTGCCCCCACCCCATCCCCGCCACAACCCACCACTCTCTCCTCCCACCGCCACCACCAATTTCTCCTCTTCCCTATGATGTACCATAAAGCTTTGAAACAGGGTGATAGCCCCCTCCACTTCCCTACTCCACTTCCTGTCCACACACCACTACCACCACCACCATTACTACCATCATCACCATCACTATCACCAACACCCCCCACCACCACCACCAACATCAGCACAACCACTACCTCAATAAATATCATCTCCACCACCACCATCATCATCATCACTACAGCCATTATTATCCCCACAACCACCATCGCCATCACCGCCACCATCGTAAGCCTTGTTACTGTCATATTCTACAATCAGTTTGTCCCTACTCTGGAATGCTAACTGGATCCACTGTAGATGGATCCCTACACAGTTGTTGTAGTAAGGCGGCAAGCTGGCAGAAACGTTAGGCATAGGAGTGGCTGTGTGGTAAGTAGCTTGCTTACCAACCACATGGTTCCGGGTTCAGTCCTACTGTATGGCACCTTGGGCAAATGTCTTCTACTATAGCCTTGGGCTGACCAAAGCTTTGTGAGTGGATTTGGTAGACAGAAACTGAAAGAAGCCCATCGTATATATGTATATATATATATATTATATATATATATACTAGCAGTATCGCCCGGCGTTGCTCGGGTTTGTAAGGGAAATAACTATATAAGCATTTTTAGAGAGTTACTTCCCTTATAGATGCCAATTCGGGCTTTCTTAGCCATTTCTGTTTTGGTGTCTTCAAGCCATGAAGTCGTTGTTCTAAAAGAACGCTGGTCTCCTTGACAACGCTTTACGATGTTGATTTCCTTACATTCCCTTCCCCACAGCTTCATGAGGGAGGGAAGAAGGGGGAGAAGCAAACAGGTGCAGGTGTTTGAGCGTGGACACCAACTCCGCCGCCATCGACACACGAAAAATTATGCATTAAAATGGAATAAAAAATGATGTTAAATTATTTTTAAACTCGTAGACTCATCATAGACGCGCGCTAATACTCAGCAGGGCTAGATATGAATCACGACTATAAGATACCCGAATTTGGTTAAACTGCACCGCAAAATGTGGGAGTAGTTAGGAATCTAAATCGAAGGGGACAGACACTCATACAACTACAGTTTTATATATATAGATATATGTGTGTGTGTGTGTGTGTGTGTGTGTGTGTGTGTGTGTGTGTGTGTGTGTGTGTGTATGTATATATTCCTAGGCTAGGCTGTGTGTTATGATCTCATGCAGGACACTTTATTTCATGTTGTTCCAGTTCCCTCAACTGTAGAAATGAGTTGCGATGTCACAGGTGCCAAGCTGTATCAGCCTTTGCCTTTCCCTTGGATAACACTGGTGGCATGGAGAGGGGAGGCCAGTATGCATGGGTGACCAGCATTCATGACCAAAGGGGATTTTTACCCTTTACCCTTTACTACTACTACTACTACTATTAGACATTCCAACCATGAACATCCCATCTTGTATTTTACAGATATACCTAAACTACAGCTACGTTATGAAATGCATCCTTCTCAATTTTAAAACAGTAAAGTGTGATTTGAGGGAGAATTGGTTGCTGTTTCTAGTTGGTGAAGTAACTGTGTGGAGGTTTCTTTGGCTTCAATGGTTATGGTTGTGTTTTTGAGAGTGGTAGTGAGGTTGAATGTATGCAGAGATTTTTGTAGTATAGGCGGTAGTATATGAGGAGTGTGGGACCCACCTCGTAACCACTCTCGTTCCAAGGTCTGTTCTGACCCGGTGTTGTAGCATCTGTCAGGGTCTTGGCTATGAGTTAATTAGCAAGTCAGTCAGACATATGGAACCCATTAGCCTGGTGTAGGGGTAACCAACACCCCCCCCACCACCACCACCCTCATCAAAAAGAAGGAAAACCATTCAAAATCTCTGCTACTTTGTGGCAATATAGGCGCAGGAGTGGCTGTGTGGTAAGTAGCCCGTCTACCAACCACATGGTTCCGGGTTCAGTCCCACTGCGTGGCACCTTGGGCAAGTGTCTTCTACTATAGCCTCGGGCCGACCAAAGCCTTGAGTGGATTTGGTAGACGGAAACTGAAGAAGCCCGTCGTATATGTATATATTGTATGTATGCTGTGTGTGTTTGTGCGTCTGTGTTTGTGCGTCTGTGTTTGTCCCCATAGCATGCTTGACAACCGATGCTGTGTGTTTATGGTCCCCGTCACTTAGCGGTTCGGAAAAGAGACCGATAGAATAAGTACTGGGCTTAGAAAAGATAAGTTCCGGGGTCGGTTGCTGCCGATTAAAGGCGGTGCTCCAGCATGGCCGCAGTCAAATGACTGAAACAAGTAAAAGAGTAAAAGAGAGTAATACCCAGCCACGGGGGGGGGGGGGGGGGCTGACGTTGTGGCATGGGTTGAGCTTTATGATGACAATTGTGGTGGTGGTGGTGGTGGTGGTGGTGGTAGTGGTGAGGATGAAGAGGAGGATAAGGATGATGGTGGTGGTGAATGGGGGTGATGAGGTGGGTGGTGGGGTGGTGGTGGTGGTTGTTATCATGGTGATTATGATGATGATGAAGATGATGAGGACAATGAGGATGATAATGGTGGTGATGGTGGTTGTGATAAGGACAATGATGGTGATGATGATGGTGACGAAGATGAGGATGATAATGGTTGTGGTGGTGGTGGTGGTGATAAGGACAATGATGGTGATGATGATGATAATGAAGATGATGAGGATGATAATGGTGGTTGTGGTGGTGATAAGGACAATGATGGTGATGATGAGGATGATAATGGTGGTGGTGGTGGTGGTGGTGGTTGTGATGATAATGATGATGAGGATGAGGATGAGGATAAGGATGATGATGTCAATATAACTAAGAATAATTCCAGTAGATCTGTACTGCAGTAGTGGTAGTTATGATGCTGGTAGTAGTAACGAAATGATGTGGGGGGGGTACGAGAAGCAGACATGGAGGTGGGATGTGTTATATTTACTAAAGAATGAGATGTCTGTGTGTGTGTGTGGTGGTGTGGTGGGGGGGGGGAGAATTTCTTAAATTTTATTCAAAATAATAAACAATACAACAAACAGTACAAACAAACATGCCCAAAATCTAAAGCAAAGATCCAGATGCAAAGTATTTATGAAATGGAGAGGATGTCAGAGAGGAAGAAATTAGAATTTGAGAAGACGGCAGGGGAACGGGCGGGGTGGGGAGGGAATCTTTTCTTTCTTTGTTCCATTTTTTTTATTAACTTTTCTTTCTTGCTTATAGAATGGGAGAAAAGAAGTGGGGAGAAGAAGAAGAAGAAGAAAAAGGCAGGGTATAGATGGTGGGAAAGAAGTGTTAGAAGAGAGTAAGGTGTGGAATGAAGAGGAAGAAAGAGAGAGAGAGTTGAAGAGGCAGTAGGTTATGAGAGTAATGGTTCCCCGTTTGCTTGAAGAGTCATTTTCAAAACTGACATTAGGTAATTAGGCTGTTATCTAATACACATGTACTTCAGGGATTGCAGGTATATATTTTCCATACCTGCCATCCCTAAAGAGTATGTGTGTGATATAACTTTCCATTTATCTAATATAAAATGAGACCATTTGTTAAGATCAGCCGTAATGGATCTATGATACTGTATATTTTGATTAATATATATATATAAATATATATACATACAAACACACACACACATGTATGTATGTATATTAAGAAATACAAACAACATATCAGTCTCATAATTTTTCATTTAGACGCAAGGTCTCAAATTTATGGCTAGTTGAAAGTAGAAGATAAAAACTGTTTTTTCGTTTTTAAGTGCATTCTACACCATACACATGGTGTAATATGCATGTTAAGAATTTAAAACTGATCATATGATACTATTAACCAGTTTTAAAATTTAATTACTTTCACTGGTCGTGTAGTGTACTATTTACTCTACGCAACTAGTTCTGATAAGGGATCCTACCAGTTAATATTTTAATCTCTATCCTGTCTAATTATGATAATTATAGTTATTATGGTAATTTGCTATAATTTTGTGATAAGAACAAATGAATTGGATTAAAATTTTTCAAAGATGTTCAAATTTTTCTCAATCTATACAAGTTTTGAGATGAGGAAATTGCGAAAGATTTAGCAAACCAGGGGTACCATGGCACTATGCAGTGCAGTAGAAGTTGGTGCACAAGGATTTATCACAGCCTCCATGGGTCAGATCAAAAGTTGCCAGAGAACATCAATGATGAAACCCCTGTTGGAGACAGCCAAGAAGAATACTGCAAGCCATTAAACAAAGGGTAATAGGAGAGAAATCCATTTTGAAATAGACCCACATTGTGAGTTCTTTTAATGGTCTTTGCGGTTGAATAATAAACACCACGGGCATATGGCGTAGTGGTTAAGAGCGCGGGCTACTAACCCCAAGATTCCGAGTTCAATCCCAGGCAGTGACCTAAATAATAATAATAAAAAGAATAGGAAGCTGGACATAGTCTTAATTGAGAAAGAAAACAAACTATGCTGGATCATAGATATAGCATGCCCAGCTGACAACAAGGTATGCGATAAGGAAGAAAGAAAAGTCGAGAGATATGACAGGTTAGCTTGGGAAGTTAAGCAGTTGTGGTCATTGGAAAAGGTAGCAGTAGTACCAATAATTGTTGGAACCCTAGGAACAGTGAACAAAAATCTTGAGAACTACATGGAACAAATAGGGGCTGCAATAAGGGTGGAGCACTTGTAGAAAACAGCACTGCTTGGAACCGCTCAAATATTCTGGAAGGTGCTCGAAAAATAAGAGGTTTTACCTTAGTTCACTGGTAGTGAACAGCTGACACTGTAGTACATCTCCAGCGTTAGAAGCTGTGCAAAGGCAATAATAATAATAATAATTATGATAATAATAATAATAATAATAATAATAATAACATTGAAAAATACCTTAGGAATGAGGACCTAGGTTCGAAAATTTCCCTAAGACACCTGATGAAGGCTGGAGGTTATATCAGCCGAAACGTTGTGTTAACAACAGGATGAGGACAAATATCTGTCAAATGTAAATAATGTAAATAATGTATCACAGCTCTAGATAATAAAATCCCCTGCAAGTTCTGCGTTCAAACCCCAGTAAATGGGGCACTTCTAAAGCAGCAGGAGGACCCCTAAGAGTCATCACCTAGGTGGAACCAGGTCCTTAAAAGAGTCAGGAACTAATCAATCAAAACACTTGCCTCGCAGGAGTTCTTCCTCTGAAGATTTTCCCTTGCACTCCATTCACCCCGTAACAAGTTTCCACTTCCTCATTGGCGAACTTTATATGAGAAACTAATACAGTCTTTTCTATTGACACAAGATATCTGTGGGATAATACACTTGAGATTATTTTGGAAATAATCAAAGACTGCAGAATGCAGATGGCAATCTCAGCTTACTTAATAGATCTTTTCTCCCTGTACAACACATACCAATCTAAGACCTTCTTCTTCTTTTTATTGTTGTTGTTGTTGTTGTTCTTCTTCTTCTCTTCTTCTTCTTCTTCTTCTTATTATTATTATTATTATTATTATTATTATTACTATTATTATTATTATTATTATTATTATTACTATTATTATTGCTATTCTTCTTATTATTATTATCATTTTTATTATTATCATTATTATCATTATCATTGTCATTATCATTATTATTATTATTATTATTATTATTATCATTATTATTATTATTATTATTATTATTATTATTATTATTATTATATTATCATTATTATCATTATTATTATTATTATCATTATCATTATTATTATTATTATTATTATTATCATTATTATTATTATTATTATCATTATCATTATTATTATCATTATTATCATTATCATTATCATTATTATTATTATTATTATTATTATTATTATTATTATATTATTATTATTATTATCATTCGCATGCTCTAGCTAAGTCTTTATAATATGTCTTCTTTAGATTAGTTTTCTATGTAATTTTGTTTTCTATTTCGAATTTCTCTTCTCCATCCCAATTGCTATTTATATCGTTTATTTTACTTTCACTTTCAGATTGATCCTCTTCCTCTACCCCCCATCCACCACTTTTTATCCTTTTTCTTTTCTTTTTTTTTCTTTTCCTTCAGATAATCTTATTCAATTAATTCTCTCTTGCTGCTTATAAAATATTCCCTTCCTTTTTCGCCACCGTCTCCTCCTCCTCCTCCTTTTAAACTTCTTTTTATGCAAAACAAAGCAAAAAAATTGTACTAACAAAGGTCCTAACATGGATGCATGTACACACATGCATACACATACACACTCACACACACATATACATATACACAAAGGAAATATATTTTTTTTAAAGTTGAAAATATGAATAACTATTAAAAGAAACAAATGTTTTATAACATATATATATATATTATATATATATATATATATTATATGCTTTTATAGTACTGTTATCCATTATATATATATATATGCTTATGTGTGTATGTAAATGTATGTATATATATATATATATATACAAATACAATGGGTAACAGTTCTTCAAATATATATATATATGTATACTCATACATATAATATGCCTTTTATCATATATATATATATATATACACACACACACATGTATCTATGTGTATGCATATATATAAATACATATATATACTTATATGTGCACATATATATGTATATACACACACACACATATATATACATATATACACATATATGTACACACACACACACACACACAGAACAGTTTTTCTCTTTTTCCCTTTCTATCTCTTTTCACACACATACATACTTACCCACCTACCTACATACATACATACATACATACATACATACATACACACATACTTACGTACAGACAGACTGTGGAGCTGTTTTCTAAATGCCTTATTCCCCAAGCAGAATCTACCTTACTTTTAAATACATCTGCCATACCCTCACCCTACCAACTACCTAACTTCTCTTTCTCTCTCTCTCTCTCTCCTCTCTCTCTCTCTCTCTCTCTCTCTCTCTCTCTCTCGCACACACACACACACACCTATATATCTGTCTCAGACATACTATTTCATTTCACAATCCAAGCTAAATATATTTAATTGTCGGCTGCTACTGCATTTTGTTGTTGTTGTTGTTGTTCCTTACTGCCGGTGTTGATATTTATAATTTCTGCTATTAGAACTTGTTGAATAAACATTGCCAGAGTCATTTCAGAAACCATCTGTGATGGCATTTTGTTTTGAAGGTTGCTCTTACCAAGATTAAGATTCTTGCAACTTATTTTTACAAAATTCATCATCATCGTCATCATCAGTGGTGGTAGTGAAAGTGGTGGTGGTGGTGGTCGTCGTGGTCGTGGTGGTAGTAGTAGGAGCATTATAATTATTATTGATTTTCTTTTCTTCCATTTTTTCCCTTTTACATTTTCCGCACTTTTTTCTATTTAAAAAAAAAATTTATTTATTAGTATTTATTTATTAGTACACTTCTCTCACATTCATCATCATCATCATTCATCATTGTCATCATTATCATCATTATCATAATCATCATCATCATCATCCTCATCCTCCTCATCATCATCATCTTCGTCATAATCATCATCATCATCATCATTATCATCATAATCATCATCATCATCCTCATCATCATCATTATCATCATCTTCGTCATCATAATCATCATCATCATCCTTATCATCATCGTCATCATCATCCTCATCATCATCGTCGTCGGCGTCGTCATCATCATCATCATCATCTTTAAATTCTAAATTTTCAATTATCTTCCACTGAACTAAAATCAGATTCAGTTTCTTTCTTTCTTTCTTTCTTTCTTTTTAATCTTCTATTTATGAAAGTTGAAGTTGTTTTTTTTTTTTTAAATTTTTATTTCTGCCATTATTTATTTATTTATTTTCGATTCTCAAAAATTTTGTTGGAAATGAGGAATTTTAATTAACAGAGGAACGTGTTATTTTCCCAAACATTTCAGGGAAAGATTTCACCGTTTCCAAAATGAATTCTATGTTTAATGCTTTTCAGTGAAGCTGCATCTCTCCTTCTTTATTGATTCCACCACTTGATACGTGTTATCTGAGAATGGAGTTTGTTGTTGCTTGATGAAGTCAAAATATACTTTATCATATTTACATTTCCTCTTCCTCCTCTCTCTCTCTCTCTTTCTCTCCTTCTTTTTCTTCTTCATTTACCAATCTAGAACCTTCAAACCTTCTTCTTCTTCTTCGTCTTTTTCTTCTTCCACTTTCACTTCCTCCTCCTCTTCTTCTTCCAATTCTTCTTCTTTCAATTCTTCTTCTTCTTCTTCATCCTTTTCTTCTTCCACTTTCACTTCATCCTCCTCCTCCTCTTCTTCTTCTTCCACTTCCACTTCCTCCTCTTCTTCTTCCAATTCTTCTTCTTCTTCTTCTTCTTCTTCTTCTTCTTCTTCTTCTTCTTCTTCTTCTTCTTCTTCTTCGTCTTCTTCTTCTTTCTTCTTCTCTTAATTTTTATTTAAGCAAATACTAAAAATCAGAGAAGATTTAATGTTAAAATAATAAATAAATATAGAATATGAATATAAAACATATATGTGTGTGTATGTGTAAAATAAAAAATAAATATTTAGAAAATAAATAAAAATAAGTATATGTATAAAGAATAAAAAATAGTTATAGAAAATAAATACAAGTATATATATAAAAATATAGAAAATACATAAGAATATATGAAATAAAATATATATATATGAAAAAATATTATAAATTTATTATAGAAAATAAATAAATACATAAGTGAAAAATATAAATAAATATAGAAAGTAAATAGAAAATATATACATGAAAAATAAAAAATAATTGTAGAAAATAAATATAAAATTTGTATGAAAAAATAATTCTAAAAAAGTCAAACAGGTAAACAAACAAATTTAAACACCAATTTAAGAATCATGTTTGTTGTGAAATAATTAATTCCGCTTCTCTTATATTGACATTTGTTCGTTTATTTATATTATTTTTATTTTATTTTTTTCCAGGTAAGATATCACATTCCTTGTTACCAACTTGAAATCTTCATCAACAGATAAGTCTATCAATGAATTTTATTTTTTTATCTTTTACTTGGTTCAGTCATTGGACTGCAACCATCTTGAATGTTTTGGGAAACAGTTATATTTACGAATCTGTCTTTTGTTGAGGAATGTTAATATTTTCAGACTACTTTTTATTCTTTAACTTGTTTCAGTCATTTGACTGTGGCCAAGCTGCAGCACCGCCTTTAGGTGAACAAATCGACCACAGGATTTATTTTTGTAAGCCTAGTACTTATTCTATCAGTGTCTTTTGCCAAACCACTAAGTTACAGGGATGTAAACATAGCAGCATCAATTATCAAGTGATGGTGGGGGTACACACACACACACACACACACACATACACACACACACATACACACACACACATACACACACACACACGCACGCATGCACACACACACACACAAATATACACATATATATATGACAGTCTGCTTTCAGTTTCCTTGTCTGAAATCCACTCACAAGGCTTTGGTCAGCCTGAGGCTATAGTATATGTATATGTATATATATATACATGTATATAAATATATATATACATGTATACATATATATATGTACATATAATATATATATATATATATAATATATATATATATATATATATATATATGTATGTATGTATGTGTGTATATATATATATAATATATATATATACACATGTATACATATTTATATGTACATATAATGTATATATATATATATATATATATATATATATATATATATATATATATATATATGTCTATATATATATACATATATATATATATACATATATATATATATATACCTTGTTGCTGTTGTGATTATAGACAGACAGAGTAAAATAATTTTATGTATATTGGTTAAGTACATGTATTAAATATTAATTTAAGGGTTAGTATGTAACTGTAAATACCTTTCAACATTGTATCTGCTACAATAATTATTAACTGGTAGTTGAACAGTAAATGTGTAAAATAAGATGGTCTTAGTGTTATGATATTAGAATTAAAAGTGAAAAAAATAAAAGTGAAACTATTAAAAATGAAACTATGTAAAAGTGAAACAATATTGTATCATATTACAATAGAGATGTTATTGTTTCACTTTTGACATATAATACCGAAACAGTCTAAGAGATTGCTCTAGGCTCGCATTAGGCAAGAAGTTGAACATTTTTTTTGCCCATGACACTCTATGGACCCTTAGTAATGCATGTGTAAAATTTGAATGAAATTGGTTGGGTAGGTCTCAAGTTTTAGTGATGCACACATACAGACACACATTCACAGTTTTATATATATATATATATATATATATATATAGTTGGAATTTACAGAAAAACAAAAGACAAAGACAGGTGTATAAACAACAAGCAGTTCTATTAGTTTGACACTCGGGAAAGTGAGAAAGTCTTTTATATTTCGAGTTTACACTCTTCAACAGAAAGGAACACGAGGAAATAATCAGAGAGAGAATAAGAAAACTTGTGGATTTAGCAGTCAATCATGGCATCATCATAATCATCATCATCATCGTTTGACATCTGCTTTCCATACTGGCACAGGTTGGATGGTTTAACTGAGGACTGGTAAGCCAGGAGGCTGCACCAAACTCCAATCTGATCTGGCAAGGTTTCTACATGAGCCACTCTGAGAGTTTAGTGGGTGCCTTTTACAGGCCACCGGCATGGGGGCCAGTCAGACGGTACTGGCATTGACCGCGCTTGTTTGGTGCTTTTTACATGCCACCGGCACAGGAGCCAGTGAGGTGGCACTGGCAACAAATATATAAATATATATATATAGTCTCTTCCAATAAATTATTGGTACATAATTCATTGACTTTGAACAGATTAAAATCAAAATCATAGTTGACCTGAATGGAATTTGAACTCAGAATTACCAGACTCCATGTCTCACCCTGTCTTTTGTTTTGTGCTCCTCTGATCCTGTCATCCATCAACCTTATAGCAGCTTTTATTTTCCTGATACTTTAAACCTTTCAAATTCTCTGTTAAATCCTCTTTTAAATCTATTTCCTGTTTACCTGGCTTCAAACTGTATAACTTTTAACGAATAAATCCATGTTTGTTGCTCTTCATTATCGTTGTTATAGCAACCATTGGTGGAACTGGGATTAAATGTTTGTTTTTTAATCCATTGCTGGATTTAAACTTTGTGAGAACCTATGTCATAGAAAACTTGAAAGGTTCTTGTTCAGAGAAGTTAGACCAGAGGGAAGGTTTAACAAAAATAGAAAATATATCTTTTATCTTTTACTTGTTTCAATCATTGGACTGTGACCATGCTGGGGCACTGCCTTGAATGATTTTAGGCAAACAAATCAATGCCAGCGCTTATTTTTTTTTTAAAGTCTAGTATTTATTCTCTTAGTCTCTTTTGGTAAACTGTTAACTTCTAGGAATGTAAACAAACCAGCACCATTTGTCAAGCAGAGGGGAAGGAGAACAAATGCAAACACAAAGATACATACACACACAGGAGTGGCTTTATAGGTGCAGGAGTGGCAGTGTGGTAAGAAGCTTGCATCCCAACCACATGGTTCTGGGTTCAATCCCACTGCGTGGCACCTTGGGTAAGTGTCTTCTACTACAGCCTTGGGCTGACCAAAGCCTTGTAAGTGGATTTGGTAGACAGAAACTGAAAGAAACCCATCGTATATATATATATATATATATATGTATATATGTATGTATGCATTTGTTGTTTGTGTCAGAATTTGTCCCTTCCACCATCGTTTGACAATTGATGTTGGTGTGTTTACATCCTTGTCACTTAGCGGTTTGGCTAAGTGACAAGATTGGAGCCTGGTGCAGCCCTCTGGTTCACCAGTCCTCAGTAAAATCATCTAACCCATGCTAGCATGGAAAGCAGACGTTAAACGATGATGATAATGATGATGATTCTTACTGCAGCCGTTTAGGATAACACCAACTAGATCAATCAGACCAGTGTGAGAGATTCTGCAAAGATTATGAGCAATGCTCCTCCTATTCTAATTAACTTGTTTTAAACAAATGTCATTCTGGTCATTTCCCTTGTAAACACTGATTGATGCTTTTAATCATGAGTTGCTCCCTCTCTCTCTCTCATCTCACGCGTGTTTCTTCATCCCTTTCATGATACACTTTCAATACTCTGCTGCTGTTGTTGTTGTTTATTTTAGTTTTTATCATGTTCACACATATACGTCATTCTCAGCCATATCTGTTCTTTTGCAGTTACAATACTCTTTACTCTCTTTTACTTGTTTCAGTCATGTGACTGTGGTCATGCTGGAGCACCGCCTTTAGTCGAGCAAATCAATCCCAGGACTTATTCTTTGGAAGCCTAGTACTTATTCTATCGGTCTATTTTGCTGAACCGCTAAGTTACAGGGATGTAAACACACCAGCATCGGTTGTCAAGCGATGTTGGGGGGGACAAACACAGATACACAAACATATACACACACATACATACATATATATATATATACACACATATATACGACAGGCTTCTTTTCAGTTTCTGTCTACCAAGTCCACTCACAAGGCTTTGGTCAGCCTGAGGCTATAGTAGAAGACACTTGCCCAAGGTGCCACGCAGTGGGACTGAACATGGAACTATGTGGTTGGTAAGCAAGCTACTTACCACACAGCCACTCCTTCACTTCAAAAAAAAAAAACCCATTATTTCATTCCATTGTATATTAAATCCACCACACTGTTCTCAGTGCTCAGAATTCAATAAATCATCATCATCATCTCCATCACCACCATTGGTTTTTACATCCATTTTTCTATACATGCATGGGTCAGATGGAATATTTTAGCTTTAGCTTTTTGCATTTCATTGAGACAGATTTTCTGTGGCCAGATATCCTTCCTGTCATGTCGCCAACTTTCACCTGATTCCAAGTAAGATAATATTTCCTCCATGACCAGACATGTTTTAACAGCATATAGGAAATGAAGAACAGCACTCACATGATAGTGACATTCATTTTACAACTATTACATGATGTCATGACATGGAGACTGTAACATGCACACACACACACATATATATTCTCATTCCATTTTTTGTACTAAACTTCTTCATGTTTTTTCTATGTTTTTTGTTTTCTTATTTTCTTACTGACCAGCATACTTTTTAAAAATTATAAATAAAGCACAAACAGAGCCTGAAGGATTTCTTTAGGATATATGGAATAACGCTGTGTATGGCATTATGGCATAATGCTGTGTATCTTAAGATACATGTCTGTTCAAGTATCATAGTAGCCTGAAACTATTAAGTAGCTCTTTCAGTTGCGGATGTAATTTGATATATGTGTGTGTGTGTGTGTGTGTGTATACATATATGTGTGTGTGTGTGTATGTATGAATTATATATATATATACATACATACGTACATACATACAGACATACATACATGCACACATACATACATATACAGTGAGAATTTACAAAAAAACAAAAGAAGACGGGTGTGTAGACAACAAATAGATTTATTAGTTTAACACTCAGGAAGTGATAAAGTCTTTTACGTTTCGAGCCAATGCTCTTCGACAGAAAGGAACACAGAAATAAACAGGGAGTGAAAATAGAAAATGTATATATACATATATACATGCAATATATATGTATATCAATATACATGTATATAGGTGAAAAATACCTAAAGATGTTTCACTCATAAACACACTCATTGCCTGGTCTGAGATTTGAACCCACAATCCATCAACTGCATGTCCGCTACTCTAACTACTAAGCCATGTTAGGACACTGGAGAGAATGCTTAGCGGCATTCTGTCCATATTTATGCTGTGAGTTCAAATTCCACCAAGGCCAACTGCCTTGTATCTTTCTGAGGGTCTATGAAATAAATTCTTGTCAAAAACTGAGGTTGATGTCAACCAGGCCCACCCCTTGTGCCTATAGTAGAAAAGATTATGTAATCTATATATAAAGAAATGAGCTGGGGGCAGTATTGTTAGGATGCCAGAGAAAGTGCTTAATAACATTTGGTCTGGCTTTATGTTCTCATTTGAAATTCCATTGGGGTCAACTTTGCTTGTCATCCTTCCGAGGTCAATGAAATAAGTATGAGCTGACTACTAGGGTCAATGTGATAAACTAGCCATCTCCCCATAAAATTTCAGGCCTTGTGCCTGGAGTATTATAGAATTGTTTAATTCAATGTATTATATCCAGCTATAAAACCTGTGCCAAAACTGACCTCACCTGTGCTTGTGCCACGTAAAAAGCACTCTGCCCACTCTGCTGGGTGGTTGGACATCCAGTTGTGAAACCTGTGCCAAAACTGACCTCACCTGTGTTTGTGCTATGTAAAAAGCACTCTGTCCACTCTGCTGGGTGGTTGGACATCCAGTTGTGAAACCTGTGCCAAAACTGACCTCACCTGTGTTTGTGCCACGTAAAAAGCACTGTGTCCACTCTGCTGGGTGGTTGGTGTTAGGAAGGACATCCAGCTGTAAAACCCATGCCAAAACTGACACAGAAGTCTGGTCAGGCTCCTGCTTGGTCAGCTCCTGTGAAACCATCCAACCCATGCCAGTATGGAAGTCAGACGTTAAACGATGATGATGATGATGATGATGATGATGATGATGTGGGAACAATAAATCATAGTATTAGATAAGAACTGGGACCATTATAATCAACCAGACTTCATTCTCCTATAACGAAGCTTTCTGCTTATGTCAGAAACAATTTTTTATTTCCTAGTCTTAGACAGGACAGGCAGTTATTTAATATGAAATGTAATGTAAACTTTTAATGGCACAAAACAATTTTAGCTTTGCTATAAAATATAAACAATTATTTTTATCACGCGGTGGACAGAAACTATTTGCATTTGTTTACATTTATTTACATTTCAAAGTGAAGCTAAAACTGTATCGCATTCATGAAAGGGTTATCAAAGATGGCAGCCTGGCAGAATCATTAACACATCAAACAAAGGCCTTGTGGAATTTCTTTTGCTCTTTGTACCCTGAATTTAAATTCTACTGAGGTCTACTTTGCCTTTCAGCCCTTTGGGGTTGATATAATAAAATAAGTACCAGTTAAATACTGGAGTTGATGTAATTCACTTATTTGGCATAAGACCAGCAGTCTCCTGGCCTTATGCCAAAATTTGAAACAGTTGTAAATTGTAAAACATAACCGTCACCATTAATACATGAACCTGAAGATTGCATAGTTTAATGCATGAAAGTACTAGTTCAATCAAAATGGACATTTAATATTCTATCATTTCATTATATTATATTATCTTATATTATATTATTATAAGATTGTAAATAAAACATGAAAATCAGACAAAGTTGGAATTTCTTTGAGTAATATATTCTTCTATACACAATTATACACACCCTTGTGTGTATATATATATATTTATTTATGTGTGTGTATATGTGTGTGTGTGTGTATGTGTGTGTGTGTGTGTGTGTGTGTGGTGTGTGTGTGTGTGGAGGCACAATGGCTCAGTTGTTAGAGCAGCAGACTCGTGGTCATAGGATCACAGTTTCGATTTCCATGTCACACTCCATGTCATGCTGAATCTCCCCGAGAACTACGTTGAGTACACGTGTCTGTGGAGTGCTTGGCCACTTGCACATTAATTTCATGAGCAGGTTGTTCTGTTGATCGGATCAACTGGAATCCTCATCATCATAACCGACAGAGTGCCACAATATATATATATATATACTAACATATATACAACGAAAGAAAAATGATGAAAAAACACAGATTTGTTTTACAAGATAAAAGAATATATCAGAATCATTATAACAAAAGTATTATACAATATTATACAAAATAATACATACATACATATGTGTGTGTGCGTGTGCGCGCACATGTGTGTGTGCGTGTGTGTGTGTGTGTGTGTGTGTGTGTGTGTGTGTGTGCATGTGTAGCTGGAGTAAATCCCAGCCATTTCCTCTTGAAGCTTAACTGCTTATTCCATTATTACAATCCAATATGTAGTTTCGGTTGGTGCTGTATATCAGTCAAAACTAAGAATAAATAATACCAAATTTCATATTTTTGCCATATATATATCAATGTATGCATTTCACTCCATATGTATTACACATGCTATTAATAGTTACATGTACATGACAATGTATATGTCATGTACGTGAAACATTTAGTAGCGTGTGTAATACATATGGAGTGAAACGCATGCATTACTACTGGACTCTCCTTAGACAGGACAGAGTACTATTCTTGTTGACCTTTTTACACAGAACAATTTACTATATATATATATATATATTTATAAATATATGGCACTCGTATGCCACCTACACTTTTTATAAATATATATATATATATATATATAGTTAATCTAAACATGAACAAGCAAGAAAAATCAACAATGCGAGGACTTGGAATAAGTATAGTGTTATTGAACGCTCAGGAAAGGAAAGAAAAGAAAGAGGATTTCACATTTCGAGTGGAGCTCTTCATCGGAAATATTGAAAAAGTCCAAAGAAGGGAAGATGGAGAAAGAAAATCACCAACGATGCACACGTGGTCTATGTGTATGAATATATATATCCATACACATACATACAGTGGTCTTCTTTCAGTTTCCTTCTACCAAAGACACTTGCCCAAAGTAGCTCATGATGGGAATGAACCCAAGCCCACATAGTCGGGAAGCAAACTTCTGAGTCACACTGCCACACCTGTGCTTACACACCCATGTCTTTTGCCTAAAGGTTACATCCTATATTACAGTTCAAATTATCCAATAAGCACTTTATAGTGCATTATTAATCAATTAATTAACTGCCTTAAGCTGTGGTAGATTTTCTGAATCACTTGAACATCAGGGTTAAAATTATATTGTTTAATTAAAGCTACACTTTTAACCCTCCAGCACTTGTATTGCCATATCCTTCACTTCCGTGATCTATCCTTATTGCTTCAGGTATCACACATTGGAGATAATATTAACTAATGTGTTCTTTTTTGCTTAAGACAGTAGGGTGTCTTAAACTGTATTTCTGTTGAGATGCTTTGTGTTTCTTTCTATCAATTTTAAATATAACAAAGAATTTAGTAAAATAACTTAGTTATCATTCAGCTAGTGTTAGGAACATAAATTGTGACTAAGGTTTGGTGGAAGATTTTAATTCAAAACTTATGAAAACAAGACATTTGTACTCAGAGCCACAGGTGGTTTCAGCCGGGTTGGTAATGAAAGGGTTAAGAATTATTTCTCTATTATATATTTTAACCCTTTTGTGACCATATTTCTGTTGAGATGCTCTGTGTTTCTTTCAATTAATTTTAAATATAACAAAGAATTTAGCAAAATAACTTAGTTATCATTAAGTTAGTGTTAGGAACATAAATTGTGACTGAGGTTTGGTGGAAGATTTTAATTCAAAACTTATGTAAACAAGACATTTGTACCACAGGACCAGAGGCAGTTTCAGCCAGGTTGTTATCAAAGGGATTAAGGTGGACTTGACTGCTGTATTTATTTACCAGGTCAAACAATTTCATAGAAGCTCTTGCACATTTTTGATTTATTGTGTAGCAATAGAAGAGCAACAAGGATCATATTGAAGCTCAGATGAGACTGATGAGGAATGAGGCCTCTGTCCAATTATATAACCATGCAAAATGTGTATGTGTGTGTGTGTTTGAACTCATCAGATTTTTGTGTCTCAAGCAGTATTTGTTGGCATTCAAAATATGTTTTATAAAGTTCCATGCAACTGTATGAGTTCCACAACTTGAAACACTTACTCTCTTGTAGTTTTATCTTCTCTGTGCAGTTAGTGTTACTCCCAAGTATAAACTTTAACTCTTCGCTTACCAACCAGCCTGACACCACTGGTAGCATCACCACCTCCACCAGTTCTGTGAATCAATGTGTCTATTCTACAGTGTTTATATTTAAATTGGAGCATCCGGTCATAAAACTTTTGATAAGTTATGTTTCTAAAGACTGAAAGTATTTATTTAATAAATAATTGCATGGTCATGAAATTTGTTTTAGAACTATACGCTGCAGAGTTCAACACATAGTCATGTCTCTTTTACTCTGACCTTTGGGTCATTAAGCCCTGTGAGCATAAATAAAGAACCAGTTATCACTCACAAACAAGTATGACTTGATATTTTGTACCATGCTTTATCTAACTGTTTCAATTCAATGCTAACATACAGGGTGTTTGGACTAAATTTCACAGTTTATGTAAAAGGAAGAAAGAAATACAATATCCTATCTAAGAATAAAAGTAATTTTTAAAAAAATCAAAAAATATTGACTAGGTTATCACTGGGGGATAACAGTTTATTCAAAGAAGCTTTCACCACAGCCTTAGGACGGCTCCCAAACTCTGTGCATGTATTCCTTGCTGTGTCCCCTGCAATTTGATCTAACGTGCTGCCTGATCGAAGACTTGAACCCAAGACTTTACAATTGAAAGCCTTACAGCTTACTCACTAAACTTTGCTCCTTTACTTTATTCCCTTGTAGGATGAGGACTGACCCAAATTCACAAATTATATAATACTCGGTATTGATCTTTAATTTTCTGGATTCAAATCTGACGGGAACCACTTTTGATTTTCATCTTACCAGGGTCAATAAAATATGAAGCAAGCAACCATTTATTTTTTTTCCATTTCATGAAAAGAGCATTTTACTGTCACAAATTCAATATCAAGACAGACAAGGATGAAAACGATTTTTTTTTTCTTTTTTTGTCGATGTTAAAAAAGAAATATACGATCATCATTTATGGTCGTGAATAATTCTGTTTGATAACAAGCTTTTCCAGTTCATTAGGAATTCGTTTGTTTTTTTATGACATGACAATGATAAATAAAAAAAATGGAAGAAAAAACTCCATAGTAGCAAATTATTAAAAACAATCTTGTTTTATATGAAAGGCAATTATTGGCTGAAGTTGAAGACAGATATATATAATTGGCCGACATATTTATTTCATCTCAGTCTGTAGGAGGAAAAGTATATCATAAATGGAAGATATAGATCATAAGGTTAAGGTTAAGATTAGGGTTACATCAATTTGATTTATCTTCAGTTTAAATCATTGCAAGTTTGTGGTTAGGGATGAAAAGACGAGAACTCCAGAAGGGGCCAGTCCCAAGGAGAAAGGACTGCATGAAATGTATTGAATGCAGGGTTTGTATTGGAAATGAAGAGATGGCTAAGAGCACCTTGGGCAAGTGTCTTCTACTATAGCCTCGGGCCGACCAAAGCCTTGTGAGTGGATTTGGTAGACAGAAACTGAAAGGAGCCCGTCATATATATGTATATATATATGTGTGTGTGTATGTGTTTGTGTGTCTGTGTTTGTCCCCCCAACATCGCTTGACAACTGATGCTGGTGTGTTTACGTCCCCGTAACTTAGCGGTTCGGCAAAAGAGACCGATAGAATAAGTACTAGGCTTACAAAAAATAAGTCCTGGGATCGATTTGCTCGACTAAAGGTGGTGCTCCAGCATGGCCACAGTCAACTGGCTGAAACAAGTAAAGAGAGGTTCACCATTACCTTCTGCCAGAGCCACGTGGAGCTTAGCTGCTTCACTCATAAACACACACATTGCCTGCTCTGAGATTCAAACCCGCAATCCCTCAACCACGAGTTCACTGCTCTAACCACTAGGTCATGTGCCTCTACCACAAAGCATTAGGCAACAGTAAAAGACACCTGCCTAAGGTACCTTGGTATGGAGTTCAACTCTGAACCATGTAGTTTTGATGAATAAAATAAAAGAATGAATAAAATAATATACACTAGGCTTCTACATAGCATTATTGTTGTTTGTTGTTTGTTCCTTCTCGAGCTATGCCTGGTTCATAAGGGCTGGCTTCCCAGTTTTGTTGACCATAGGTTCCGCACCTGGACAGGACGCTGGTCCGTCACTGGTGAGCTGCTAGATGCAGGAGAAAAGGGTGAGAGAAAGTTGTGGTGAAAGAGTCAGCAGAGGCGCAGGAGTGGCTGTGTGGTAAGTAGCTTGCTTACCAACCACATGGTTCCGGGTTCAGTCCCACTGCATGGCACCTTGGGCAAGTATCTTCTACTATAGCCTTTGCTGGTGGCCTTGTTTGATGGAAGAAAGTTAAAGACAGGTGAAATGCTGCTAAGCGCTTGCCCAGTGTACTTACAAATCCACCAGCTCACCACCTTATTGAGAACCAAGAATTAACTATAGACATTTATCACAGCTTATTGTCAGACCAACAAAAAAAAATGTCAAATTACATTAAAATCCTGTCTGTTTGTATGCATTATTCACAATGTCTTATATCTTGTTGGCAGTTACATATTGATAGTTCGTATAAAATATATATACAAAGAAATAAAACAGAAAATAGTTCACTTGAAAATAGATGAGCAGAGACAAGAGAGACTGCTGGCTGCATTGCCTTGTACAATAGCTGATGAGATTCTTTCACAGAGCCACGTAAATTCTTTTTTTGTTCCCCCGATTTTCTCAATAAGTTTTAACCAAAATCTAACAAAAAGCAATTTTATTAGCTTTTAAATAATTTGATGAAATTTTTTCTTTTTTTTTTCCTCTCCTTGCTAAAATCTATAGATGTATGAGTTTTTGAAATGTTCGTGGTTATTTGGCTTCCTTTAGGTCAATGCCTTTACCATTTTGTCTGCTGGGGCCATGAGGCAATCTGAATTACTGAAAACCATACATTCCACTCCTTAATGTAAAGATACTAAACATAGTGTCTCATTTACTGTCCTTCAGCTACCGGTTTCATTAACAGTTCCTCACCATCAACCCATTTTTTTAAGCATTCATTCATATTTCTTCTTCATACCTCTTTTTCATTATATTTCCTTCAAGAAGTAGCTACCATTTATTTCTTAATTATAAAATCGTCATAAACAAACCAAAATAAAACTTATTCTTCTTTAATCTCAGACTAGTAATAAAAAGAGCATAGCTCATATCTGTGGAATAATGCCTTGATAGAAGCTATGATGTAATGTGCAGCTTCTTACCATTACAAGACTGAATTCTTCACATACAGTGTGGCACCTATGCATTTAAGAATTATCAAACCACAAACACTAATGGGTTATTTTAAAAGCAATAATTCAAGAAGTATAACATAACTTGCACTCTGTTGCTTATAATAACGAGTATTGACCAGTTAATCCAATCAATGGAACAGCCTGCTCATGAAATTAACCTGCAAATGGCTGAGCACTCCACAGACATGTGTACCCTTAACGTAGTTCTCAGGGAGATTCAGCATGACAGAATGAGACAAGGCAAATGTTCCTATATATATATATATGACTGTGAACTGAACATCCTCACCACTAAGCCTCGTGTCTTCACAGTTCAAGAAGTATAACTAGTGGATAACATCAAATATTTAAAACTCTTTGTTCTTCTAAAGTTAAAACTCTGCAGCATTTAACCCTTTCGATACCAACGTGGTTGAAACCACCTCTGGCTCTGTAGTACAAATGCCTTGTTTCCATAAGTTTTGAATTAAAAATCTTCCACCAAACGTTAGTCACAATTTATGTTCCTAACACTAGCTGAATGATGACTAAGTTATTTCACTAAATTCTTTGTTATATTTAAAATTAAGTGAAAGACACACAGAGCATCTCAAAATAGATACAATAACAAAAGGGTTAACAAATGAATAATTTAACCCTTTTGATATCAACCCGTCTGAAACCACCTCTGGCTCTGTAGAACAAATGTCTTGTTTTCGAAAGTTCTGAATTAGAATCTTCTACCAAACCTTAGTCACAATTTATGTTCCTAACTCCAGCTTAATGATAACTAAGTTAGTTTACTAAATTCTTTGTTATATTTAAAATTAATTGAAAGTAACTCAGAGCATCTCAACAGAAATACGGCAACAAAAGGGTTAAGCAGAGAAACTGAAAACATCAAAGCTTCATTGCGCTGCCAAATTAAGGAACACCAACGTCTGTTACCAAATTATCAAAGGCATTTCATTTGTTGATAGTTACTTCCATCAGTTTCTTCGCAAAGGGGGGGGGGATATCTGGGTTGCCAAGTTACTTACCTCAGCCCCTACCCAACAACAGTTCTGATACCATTCTACCATCAACCCATTTTTTTTTTTTTTAAAGATTCATTTTGATCCTTCCCCAACAATGGATTCTTGAGCTGAAGATTCGTTCTCCCCCCCCCCAACACCCCCATAAATTTTCGTAGCAGGCGACAAATGAATGAATGCCTAACATTTTTGCACACAAGTTTATTTCTGCATTGTGCTTCCTGCCAGATATTAATAATATTTTTCGAGGTGGTGGGGAAGGTGGGTGGGGTGGAGTGGGGGTGGGGGAGGTTTGTAAATTTAGGTTGCAGTACCATTCTTCTTAAAATGTCATAGGAACCCTGCCGACCTGATCATTATCCCCACCATCACCATCATCACCATCATCATTGCTACTACCACCACCATCACCACCACCATTGCGTTCACCACAACCATCATCACCACCACCACCACCATCATCATTACCACAACTGCCATCATCTATCACCACCACCACCATCGTCATCACCACCACCACCATCATCATCACCACCATCGTCACCACCACCGACATCACTGCCAATGCCATCATCACCATCATCATTGCCACTACCATCACCACCACCGCCATCATCACCACCACTACCACCATTGTCATCACCACCACTACCAACATCACTGCCACTCAATAATCACCACCACTACATCATCACCACCACCATCACCACCCCAACATCACCATCCTCATTGCCACTACCACCACCACCACCACCATCATCATCACCATTACCACCATCAGCCATCACCGCCACCGTCATCTCCGCCTTCTCCATATTACTACAGTCACTACAAACATCACCACCACCACCACCACTAGGCAACAACACCATTGCCATCACCATGACTACAATCAGACGACATCATCGCCACCTTCCTCATTCTCACCACCACCACCACCACCAGGCACCAATATCATTTACTCATCACAACCTATATATACAATTTAGATATTTGGATAAAAATACTTTGTAGATTCCATTGTAACATTGTCTTATCTTGATTATTCTTATAAATTTCATCTATTACTACTACTACTACTACTACTATCACAGCCACCACCACTACTACTACTACTACTACTTACTTTCACAGCCACCACCACTACTACTACTACTACTACTACTATCACAGCCACCACCACTACTACTACTACTACTACTACTACTTTCACAGCCACCACCACCACTACTACTACTACTACTACTATCACAGCCACTACTACTACTATCACAGCTACCACCACCACCACCACTACTACTACTACTACTACTTCCACAGCCACCACCACTACTACTACTACTACTACTACTACTACTACTACTACCACTACTACTACTATCACAGCCACTACCACTACTACTACTACTACTTCACTACTACTACTACTACTATCACAGCCACTACTACTACTATCACAGCCGCCACCACCACCACCACCACCACTACTACTACTACTACTACTACTACTACTACAGCCACCACCACTACTACTACTATCACAGCAACCACCACCACCACTACTACTGCTACTAAATATATAACTGATGGTTTCTAAGTTGCTCACTTTTGTCCCTCCTCTCCAACTTGTTTTGAGTTCAAATCCAGCAAGGGCTAATGAAAATATGTACCGGTTAACTACTGGAATTTGTGACAAGGCTGGGCTGGGCTGGGCTGTCAAATTACTGGTATAGTTCATTCAATGGGTTTCTGTACAGTTTCCATATGTGAGTGGTTGGTGTTTAGCAAGGGTATCCAGTCATCGCGGACACACTCCTTAAACACATCAGATCTGATCCATTCTGGCAAACCATCTGACTCATTCTAGCATGGAACATCGATGGTAAATGAGGATGACGATGATGGTGGTGGTGGTGGTGATGGTGGTCTGTATTTGGATCTGTGCACTTGACTAAAGCAGTGGTTCCCAAACTTTTTCGGGTTGCCGCCCCTTTGATGCCCAGGCCACACTCCTAGCGCCACCACCCCCAACTAACCATCACAAGCATAGACCTCTTTCTGAAGCAAATTCAAAGCAACTGTATTTCACAAATAAAACTTAACCAAATGAACCCATTATTGCCCCAATTTTTACATGAATCGCTACCCCGTTATTGCCCCTCTTTTCTTCAATGTCCCCTTGGAACTTTCCACTGCTTCTCTTCGTGGGTGGGGAGGATACTGCCCCCTTTGGGAACCACTGGATTAAACTATCTAACATCTCTCTAGTTTATTTACATTCAAAGGATATTTGTCCCCATCTTGTTTGTTGTTGACACAACGTTTCGGCTGATATACCCTCCAGCCTTTATCAAGTTCAAACCAAGGTTCTCATTCCTAAGGTATTTTTCGATGTTGTTGTTATTATTATTATATTATTATTATTATTATTATTCAGGTCACTGCCTGGAACTGGGAATCTTGGGGTTAAGAGCGCGTGCTGCTAACCCCGAGATTCTGAGTTTAATTCCAGGCAGTGACCTGAATAATAATAATAATAATAATAATAATAATATCAAAAAATACTTAGGAATGAGAACCCAGGTTCAAAATTTCCCCAAGACACCTGATGAAGGATGGAGGGTATATCAGCCAAATCATGTTAGCAACAAATAAGATGAGGACAAATATCCGTCAAATGTAAATAATGTACATAATTCCTCATTTCATAAATATAGAACTGTATCTCTCTAGTTTATCAATTTAGTTGTTGATAATTTGTCCATCAATCAGGAGTGTTGCATGAGAAAGACTAGCTTCCTATCCCGGGAGATTTATATCTTATTCATTCAACAGTATAAAATTGGAGTGAAGGGCTGACCCTTAATAATTCTTTTAGATCTTAGTAAACTATTTGGTGCAGGAGTGGCTGTGCGGTAAGTAGCTTGCTTACCAACCATGTGGTTCCGAGTTCAGTTCCACTGCATGGTATCTTGGGCAAGTGTCTTCTACTATAGCCTCGGGCCAACCAAAGTCTTGTGAGAGGATTTGGTAGACAGAAACTGAAAGAAGCCCACCATATATATATATATATATATATTTGTGTGTATCTGTTTGTGTGTCTGTGTTTGTCCCCTGTCCCCAACATCGTTCTGTTTTAAGAAAGGGCTAATACAAGAAAATGAATGGTTAAAAATGACCCCCTAAAAGCCCCCTCAGATCTTAGCAAATTGACAAAGGACAACACTGTGAAATCAGAAATTAATACTAATCCTTAAAAATCCCCCTTAGATCTTAGCAGATATTTACATACGTCTATATTGTGAAATAGCTTCTAAATTTTGCATCTTTATACAACACAAGTACTCTGATCCCTAACATAGATTCAGGCCACAAATTTGGTGCTAAGCATTTTGTAGTCTATTAAATCGAATTTAATAGACTACAAAATTGAATTCAGAATGTAAAACCTCAACTAAAGACAAAATCCATTAAATCTGATACTTTATAGATTCTGTCTTTGTCTCAAGCAGCAGCTGGAAATGGGCAGATTTATGTATTTGAAATATAGAAAACATACATTTCTAAATAAATTATATTGATAGAGATGTTAATTACTTTTAGCCAGACACTTAACTGCAACAACAACATCAAGGCAATCATTTCATCAACATTTCAAAACTGTGAGATGTTTAACCCATTCGTTACTGCATTTATTTTGAGATGCTCTGTATTTCTTTCAATTAATTTTAAATATAACAAAGAATTTAGTCCGTTGCCAGCCTCGCATGGCCCCCGTGCCGGTGGCACGTAAAAACACCATCCGTTCGTGGCCGTTTGCCAGCTCTGTCTGGCACCTGTGCAGGTGGCACGTAAAAAGCACCCACTACACTCACGGAGTGGTTGTCGTTAGGAAGGGCATCCAGCCGTAGAAACACTGCCAAATCTGACTGGGCCTGATGAAGCCTTCCGGCTTCACAGACCCCAGTTAAACTGTCCAACCCATGCTAGCATGGAAAACGGACGCTAAATGATGATGATGATGATAAAGAATTTAGTAAACTAACTTTGTTATCATTAAGCTAGTGTTAGGAACATAAATAGTGACTAATGTTTGGTGGAAGATTTTAATTCAGAACTTTTGCAAACAAAACATTGGTACTACAGAGCCAGAGGCAGTTTCAGCCAGGCTGTTATCAAAAGGGTTAAATAAATTGTTGGTTACCCCTTTTATTACTGCATCTATTTTGAGATGCTCTGTGTTTCTTTCACTTAATTTTAAATATAACAAAGAATTTAGTAAAAAAACTTAGTTATCATTAAGCTGGTGTTAGGAACATAAATTGTGGCTAAGGTTTGATGGAAGATTTTAATTCAAAATTTATGAAAACAAGACATTTGTACTACAGAGCCGGGTTGGTATTGAAAGGGTTAATCCAAAACAATGTGAATAATTTAACATTAATTTGATGAAGTAATCTGAATGCTAAAGGATTAAGCCAACCATATCTCACCAAAATATTCTACCTATTGCATGTTCAAATTGGCCAGATCTGACTTCTTACTCCTATCCTACAATGCTATTCTACAAATAGGCAATCACGTCAAAGACACTTCAAAACTACAAGATAATGTATAATCAATTACTCTTTTACTCTTTTACTTGTATCAGTCATTTGACTGTGGCCGTGCTGGAGCACTGCCTTTAGTCAAGCAAATTGACCCCAGGACTTATTCTTTGTAAGCCTAGTACTTATTCTATTGGTATCTTTTGCCGAACCGCTAAGTTACGGGGATGTAAACACACCAGCATCGGTTGTCAAGCAATGTTAAGAGAACAAACACAGACAAACATATACACATGCACATACATATATATATATATATGTGAGTATATATATATATATAATATATATATACATATATATGATGGGCTTCTTTCAGTTTCCGTTTACCAAAGCCACTCACAAAGCTTTGGTCAGCCCGAGGCTATAGTAGAAGACAGTTGCCCAAGGTGTCATGCAGTGGAACTGAACCCGGAATCATGTGGTTCGTAAACAAGCTACTTACCATACAGCCACTCCTACGCCTTTTTCAAAACAATGTGAATAAACAGGCATCACGTTTGACAGAATAAGCCGAATACTAAGGGTTAAATTGATACATTATAGATTCCAATCTTGTTTCAGTCAGTAGCTGGAAAACATTGACAGTTTAATGTGTCTGACATACGAAAAACATTAATTCTTAAATACAGTGTTGAGGGGGAAAACTAATTGCTTTTAACCACACACACTCAATTATTATCCAGGAAATATCTTACTATCCTTTTATACACCTTTGTTGAATTTTATTTATATGACACTGTGATAGCAATTGAATCTGAAGAAAATATGTATATATATTTATTTATGAAATACAGTCATTTGATAAACCGAATTACTTGAGATGGTCCTTGGGTTTATGATATTTATATACTTCCCTACTTTAACTTTGTAGAGTTTTACACTGGCCATATACTCTTTTACTCTTTTACTTGTTTCAGTCATTTGACTGCGGCCATGCTGGAGCACCGCCTTTAATCGAGCAACTCGACCCCGGGACTTATTCTTTTGTAAGCCCAGTACTTATTCTATCGGTCTCTTTTGCCGAACCGCTAAGTAACGGGGACATAAACACACCAGCATCGGTTGTCAAGCAATGCTAGGGGGACAAACACAGACACACAAACACGCACACTCATATATATATATGACGGGCTTCTTTTAGTTTCCGTCTACCAAATACACTCACAAAGCTTTGGTCGGCCCGAGGCTATAGTAGAAGACACTTACCCAAGGTGCCACACAGTGGGACTGAACCCGGAACCATGTGGTTGGTAAACAAGCTACTTACCACACAGCCACTCCTGTGCCTATGTATGTAATCTGAATGCTAAAGGGTTAAGCCAGCCATATGTAGCCAAAATAGTCTATTCTTTTATTCTCTTAATTGTTTCACTCATTTGACTGTGTGTGTCTTTGTGTCTATGTTTGTCCCCCACCCCTCACTGCTTGGCAACTGGTGTTGGTGTGTTAGCATTCTCTAACTTAGCAGTTTAGCAAAAGAGATCAATAGAATAAGTACTAGGCGTTAAGAAAAAATAAGTCCTGGGGTCGATTTGTTCAACTAGAGCCCTTCAAGGTGGTGTTCCAGCATGGCCACAGTCAAATGACTTTGGGAAGAAGACCCATGAAGCTGAGCAAAATCTCAGTCGTGGCAGATACTGGTGTCATGTTATTGCACCCCAGTGTCACATAACTGGCACCCATGCTGGTGGCATATAAAAGCACCCATTCATTACACTCTTGGTATAGTTGGTGTTAGGAAGGGCATCTAGCTGTAGAAAACCGTGCCAAATCAGATTGGAGTCTGGTGCAGCCTTCCAGTGTGTCAGCCCTGGTAAAACCGTCGAACCATGCCAGCATGGACAATGGACATGAAATGAAGATGATGACGACGTCGTCGTCATTGTTGTTTATTATATCAATGTGCTTTGTGTCACTAGTTTTTTTTTTTTTTTGGAAGCTTACATTTCCAGTGGAGTGTTGTTTCCCATTATGTTAGAAATGTCCTTTGTGATAACTGTAAATTAAATGGAGATTTTTCTTTTTTTTTCTATGTATGCCAACAGTCCACACCCATTGTGAAATAGTATGTCTGGTCTGATTTAAGTATAGTTTGGACTGGTGGGTGTTTTGTGTTGTTAGGAAGAATGTTTCCTGTGTTATTGCTACAAGAATGTCTTGAGTGCTGATAAAACCTTTCAGTTCCATAAAGGTGTTTCAATACCATTAGATTCTAGATTGCTGTGTGTGTGTGTGTGTGTGTGTGTGTGTGTGTGTGTGTGAGATGTTTAGAAAATTTCCTTCATGTATGAAATATCCATTTACTCAATACATTTTGTAACCCTTTCATTACATAATTAAATTCTATGATTATTCCAGTAATTATGTTCAGTATCTACCAAAAATAGAAATTGTATTTTCTGCAAGTCACCTTCCCGCTGTAAATTTAACATATCTCAACGAACCATAGTTTCAAATATGCCATTCTTCAACAAAAGATAGATTGGTATATAAATGTGCTTTCTGCACTTAAGGGTAATAAAATATTGAGTAGACATCTGTTTTCTGCAGTGAATTGGTTAATGTATTCAACGTGGATTTATGATGTTGAAAAGGGAGATAACAACAGTATTTTTTGTATTGTTACTATTTTTTTGCATAGTTATGTATGTTTTCTACACAGTTATTCCTACACTAGGCATATGAGTGGCTGTGTGGTAAGTAGCTTGCTTATGAACCACATGGTTCCGGGTTCAGTGCCACTGCGTGGCACCTTGGGCAAGTGTCTTCTACTATAGCCTCAGGTCGACCAAAGCCATGTGAGTAGATTTGGTAGATGGAAACTGAAAGAAGCCCATCGTATATATGTATATATATATATGTGTGTTTGTGTGTCTGTGTTTTTCCCTCCAGCATCGCTTGACAACCGATACTGGTGTGTTTACATCCCCATAACTTAGCAGTTCGGCAAAAGAGACCGATAGAATAAGTACTAGGCTTCCAAAGAATAAGTTCTAGGTTCGATTTGCTCGACTAAAAAGGCGGTGCTCCAGCATGGCCACAGTCAAATGAGTGAAACAAGTAAAAAAGCAAGAGTTATTATTATACAGTTATTACTATACAGTTTTTAAGTCCAAGTAGCTGTACAAGTGTTAATAGACAAAAGCATATTCTATAGTTCAATGTTGCAAAAACAAAAAACAAAAATCATACATTTTCTAATATTATAACAATTGGGGTTGATCCTTCTTGGAAGCTGTTTTACAATACTGTATTGATCGATATCTATTGATCACTTGTTGGATAATCATACCACCAACACCTCCACCACCATCATTACCGCTGCTATCTCCACCAGCAACACCATCATTATTGTAACTAATACCACAAAACTGCCTTCAACATTACCAGCATCGATACCAATGCTACTATTTGTACCAAGCTACTGAAAAAACCTCTGCATCAGTTTCCCAACCGTTTTTTTTTTGTTTTTTTTTTTGCCCATGGACACCTTTGGTTCCTATTTGTCTCTACTGGATGCTCAAAGCCAAACAGTGCTCAAAAAATCCAACCAAGTCTTATGCGAGACCCTCAAAACTAGGAACTATCCAGTACACCCTTTAACATAAAGCATTATTATCATCTTCGTCAGCATCACCATCATTTTCACCAACACACCTCCATCAACACCACCACTACCTATTTCTTTAATACCCAAAAGGGGTTAAACACAGAGGGGACAAACAAGGACAGATAAACAGATTGAGTCGGTTACATCGACCCCAGTGCATAACTGGTACTTATTTAATCGAACCCCAAAAGGATGAAAGGCAAAGTCAACCTCGGCGGAATTCGAACTCAGAACGTAGCCGCAGATGAATTACCACTAAATATTTCACCCGGCGTGCTAACGATTCTGCCAGCTCGCCAGCTCATTACCACCACTACCATCTCATCATCATCATCATCATCGTTTGGTCTGACCAAATCCTTGTGAGTGTATTTTTGGTACACAGAAACTGAAAGAAGTCCATTGTGTGTGTGTGTGTGTGTGTGTGTGTGTGTGTGTGCCTTTGTGCTTGTATGCACCATCACTTGGCAGTTGGTGTTGGTTTGTTAACATCCCTGTAACTTAGCAGCTTGGCAAAAAGAAACCAATAAAATAAGTATATATATATATATATATGCTCCATCCGAACGTGACCGATGCCAACCCCGCCAGCACCATCTGAACGTGGCCGTTGCCAGTGCAGCCTCAACTGGCTTCTGTGCCGGTGGAACATAAAAAGCACCACCCGAACGTGACCGATGCCAACCCTGCCTCGAATGGCTTGTGTGCCGGTGGCACATAAAAAGCACCATCCGAACGTGGCCGATGCCAGCACCGCCTTGACTGGCTTCTGTGCCGGTAGCACTTAAAAAAAAAGCACCAACCGATCGTGGCCAATGCCAGACCACTCTGGCACCTGTGCAGGTGGCACGTAAAAAGCACCCACTACACTTGCGGAGTGGTTGGCGTTAGGAAGGGCATCCAGCTGTAGAAACACTGCCAGACCAGACTGGAGCCTGGGGCAGCCCCTGGCTCCCCAGACCCCGGTCGAACCGTCCAACCCATGCTAGCGAGGAAAACGGACGTTAAACGATGATGATGATGATGATGATGATGATATATATATATATATATATATATATATATATACTTTATTCGTGGTTTAGCAAGGCAACCAACGGTTTCATGTGAAAAGATATTCACAGTTGTTTAAGCATGCCACATGGAAGTGTTGGTACTTGTTTCCATTTTGGATGAGAATAGTATATATATGTATATATGTACATATATTGCATGGATATATATCACCATATATATATATATATATATATGTATATGTGTGTGTGTGTGTGTGTGTGTATTGATAGAAATGGTAAGACAACAAAAGAATGAAAGAGACCTCGATATTATATAAATAGAGGAATTTATCTGTACACTACAGAGGACACTACAGAGATTATATTCTATGGTATTATATCTAAGAAATTCCCTCCAAAAATCAAAGGCTTGGAAGACTTCGCAGCGGACCTACTGAAACTCATGAATTTTTCTTTTTATACAGATATTCATATATATATATATATATATCGTAGCCTATGACAGGGGTGTAACCAGCTCACTTATGCATACCTTTCCTTCATTGGACACTAAACTCTGCTTGTGAAGACCTGTTGAGGCAAGTGAAATTAAAATCAAATTCGATGACAGGCATCCATGCTAGTGGAATGCTAAGAGCACCATCCGAGCGTGATCGTTACCAGAGCAGCTAACTGGCTTCCGTGCCGGTGACACATAAAAAGCACCATTCGAGCGTGATCATTACCAGTGTCGCCTTACTGGCACTTTTGCTGGTGGCACATGAAAAAACATTCGAGTGAGGTCATTGCCAGTGCCGCTGGACTCATTCCTGTGCAGGTGGAACGTAAAAAACACCATTTGAGTGTGGCTGTTGCCAGTACTGCCTGACTGTCCCTTCTGCTGGTGACACGTAACAGCACCCACTACACTCTCGGAGTGGTTGGCATTAGGAAGGGCATCCAGCTGTAGAAACTATGCCAGATCAGATTGGAGCTTGGTGCAGCCATCTGGTTCGCCAGTCCTCAGTCAAATCGTCCATCCTATGCTAGCATGGAAAGCGGACGTTAAATGATGATGATGATGGTGATGGTGATGATGATGATGATATACATATATATTAAACTTCTGTAAATAAGATTTTATTCACAACAATTGGTGAACTTGAAGGCTCTTGTCCAAGGTACCATACCTTGGAACTGAACCCAAACCACAAAACTGGAAAGAAAACTTCTTAACCATACAGCCACAACTATACTCTCTAATTTATTGAACAGATAGGAACAAATTCTTCACTTGAATGAACGTGATTGAAACTACAAGAACGTCCATAGAGAAAAATTAATAAAAAAACATAAAAACATGTGCCTTTGATCTTTTACTATATTTCTTCTTCTTTTCTTTTCTTTCCAGTTGTTGGGATGTGCCATCCTTGGTGTCGGAATATGGATCCGCATCGATCCAACGTTTCAAATGTACATCGATGATAACTTCAACCTGCCATATTTGGGTGCCTATATTCTTATAGGCGTTGGTGTTCTGATGATGATAATAGGATTTATTGGTTGCTGTGGCGCTATCCGTAAGAGCCAGTGTCTTCTTGCTTCGGTAAGTGGAAAAATTTATCCCAATAATTGGTACCACTGATCTGTTTTTACCATTTTTCTTTGGAGTATTCCAATCTGTTCTTTAGTTACTATTTTGTTGTTTTTTTTTCCTTGCCATTTATTTGTTTTTGTTTCTTCATTTCTTTGAATTATTTTTTTTTCCCCACATATGAACACTTTCAGAATTGGTTTGTGTGTGTGTGTGCCTGTGTATTTGTATGTGTGTCTGTATTTATATGAGCATGTGTATCTGTGTCTGTGTATGAGTATTTGCATGTCTGTATGTACATGTGTGTGCTTGTGTGTGTGTGTGTGCATGTTTGTATGTATGTATGTGTGTTTGAGTATGTGTTTACTGATTTATATACTGAACATATGGAAATAGCATATTTATATATATATATTTGTATGTATGTATGTATGTATGTATGTATGTATCTATCTATTTATCTATCTATCTCTCTCTCTCTCTCTCTCTCTATATATATATATATATATATATATATATATATGAGTCTGATACAGGTCCTCAGTGTGTACTTATAATCAATTTTAAAAAATAAAACAATAAAATAAAAACAAAATAAATGGTGTGTATATATATATATATATGTATATGTATATATGTATGTATGTATCTGGAATGTATGATCTATGTATGTGTGAGAGTGCCTCTGTCTATATTTGGGTATGAGGGAAAGATTGCTGATATAGGAATCAAAACCTCTGGATAATAATATCAAAAAGCTACCCTATCAGTTGGTTCGTAATCCCTAGTGAGCACAGAATTTCAAAGGACCCTGTGATTGACTGTAAAATGTACCCAGTATATGTGGGAGAAAGAAATCTGCTTGGAAACTCTTCCCATATGAGCGAGAGGCTGTTAATGGAATGAATCGTATGTACCTGCTTCTGTGGCTGTTCAGAATTAGATAGATTTAGCCATTAGGGGCTTCGGAGCTAAATACCTTACTAATTGACTCAGTGCAGTGACTGAGTACATACTGCTAACTATCCAGTTGCTTGTCTTGTATTTTAGTGACTCAATCTTCCCTGGCTTTCTCTACATTAACCCTTTAGTGTTCATATTACTCTGACAATGTCATGCTTATTTACATTATTTACATTTGATGGATATTTGTCCTCATCTTGTTTGTTGTTAACACAACGTTTCGGCTGATATATCCTCCATCCTTCATCAGATGTCTTGGGGAAATTTCGAACCTGGGTTCTCATTCCTAAGGTATTTTTCGATATTATTATTATTATTATTATTCAGGTGACTACATGGAATCAAACTCAGAATTTTGGGGTTAGTAGCCCACGCTCTTAATCACTACACCATATGCCCGTGACATAGTGGTTAAGAATGCAGGCTACTAACCCCAAGATTCCAAGTTTGATTCCAAGCAGTGACCTGAATAATAATAATGATAATGATGATGATAATAATAATAATAATATTAATAATAATAATAATAACAACAACAACATCATCAAAAAATACTTAGGAATGAGAACCCAGGTTCGAAATTTCCCCAAGATACCTGATGAAGGGTGGAGGGTATATCAGCCAAAACGTGTTAACGACAAACAAGATGAAGACAAATATCCGTCAAATGTAAATAAGGTAAATAATGTACATAATTCCTCATCTCTTAAATACAGAACTGTCATGCTTATTTATTCCTATTGTTTTTAATTAATCCTGTATTATCTCATAGCTTTGAGATTTTGATGATGTGATTGTGTATTTTTAGAATGACATTGCAGGATGTGTGTGAGAGGTTGGATATGGTAAATTTGAACATAAAATAAGTAGAATATTTGTGCTGGATACAGACAATTTAACCCTTTAGCATTCCAGATTATTCTACCAATGTGATACTTATTTATTTATAATGCTTTGAATTAATTATGTATTATCTTGTAGCTTTGAGATTCTGATGATGTCTAAAAATAAACAATCACATCATCAAACTTCCGAAGCTACAAAAAATAATCCCTGATTAATTCAAAACAATGTAAATAAATAAACATTATATTTGATGGAGTAATCTGAATGCTAAAGGATTAAAGGTACCCAAAAGTTTGTCCCTAAAATATACATGGGGTGTATGAGAGTTTATCCTTAAAATGTACCCAGTTTGTGTGCTAGAATGAAATTACTGAAAAATATATCTCACATTTTGAGATACTATATATGAAAGCATGGAGGCACATGTTCTAGTGGTTAGAGCAGCAGACTTGCAGTCGAGGGATCGCGGGTTCAAATCTCAGACCGGGCAGTGTGTGTGTTTATAAGCAAAGCACGTAAGCTCCACGCAGCTCCGGCAGAAGGTAATGGCAAACCTCTGCTGACTCTTTCACCACCACTTTCTCTCGCTCTTTCCACCTGCATCTAGCAGCTCATCTGCTACGGGTCGGCATCCCGTCCAGGTGGGGAACCTACATGACAAGAAAACCGGGAAACCGGCCCTTATGAGCCAGGCATGGCTCGAGAAGGCACAAACAACAGCATATATGAAAGCTACTTAGCATATGTCAGCAAGGAGAGTCTACCTGAAAGTAAGTACCCTGCATTTGTGCTAGGATGTAATAGCACTATGAATGAAAGGTACTCTGTATGAATTAGCATAAGTACCCTGAAGTACTTTCAACATGAGAGAAAACATTTGATTCACTTTCCATATTTTTCTATTTTCCAGTTTTTCATATGCCTCTTCATCATTTTTGCCATCCTCCTCGGTGCTGGAATCTTCGCCATTATCTCAAAGTCAAATGTAAGTTTATTTCTTTGTATTATTATTATTATTATTGTTATTATTATTATTGAGTGAGAGAGCAGTTCATGCCATCAAAGTGACACTGGGGTAAAATATACGAAGCCCAATATACCCATCATGACTACCCGTCTGATAAAGGTACACCAGGCACATGCATCACAACCATATGTGCGCGACATGGTGATCTCATATCAAGATAAACAGCACATGACCTTGTAGGTGGGGCCCAGTTAGAATTTTCTTCAGGTTGAGTAGCCCATCCCGTTCAAACGGTCCCTGAATAAGGGTTGTTTAAGGATGTTAAAGAACCACCCATGTTTCCAGAGGTGAATTATTCAAACCCCAAAGAATCCCTCACAACACATGGCTATGATGCTTCCCCACTACTTCTGCTCGTGATCAGAGATGCACATATCGTCAGCCCCAAGGGACATGCTCAACTGGTTAAGGTCAAACAACTGACAAGCAAATCTGTGGTATTGAGCAGAATATTTGCTGTAGCCCATCTTTTATACCAAGACAGAACAATGTACATGATAACACTTCCAATCAGTTAAGCTCAGAAGCCATGAGAGCCACTGCCTGGTACTGCGTCAGGGCATTTATTATTATTATTATTATTATTATTATTATTATTATTATTATTATTATTATTATTATTATTATTATTATTATTATTCTCATCCTCCTTCGCTCCCCCTCTCTTTCTCTCTCTCTCTCTCTCCCTCTCTCCTCTCTCTTAAATTTTTACCATTTTCATTGATGGCTGTATCTTCCCATATTTATTTGCATCTCTAATATATGGTGTTTTATGCATTTACATAGCTAGATGTGTGTGTGTATACATGCACACACATGTCTACACATATTCACACACACATACACAACTACATATGCTCACACACATACACACGAACACACATGTATATTAACACATTTACACATATATATCTTTTATATATATATATATATATATATATATATATATATATATATATATATATACAAATGCTCAAATACACGCCTATAATTATATGTAGAAGCATACATACACCGAGTTATATACAGCAATAATAACAAGTGATAATTTCATTATGATCATTTAACATCCATGATCCATGCTAGCAAGGGTGGGATGGTACCACAAGAACCAGACGGGCTGAAGCCTGCACCAGACTTCTGTGTTTATATGTTGTTTTACAAATGCATGTACACAAACACAAACACACATACACAGGTATACACACACACACACACACACACACACACACGCAGATATTAAAAATGATGTACTGAATGACAAGCAAAATATTCTTTTCTACTCTAGGCACAAGGCCTGAAATATTGGGGGAGGGCGGGAGTTGATTAGATCGACCCCCAGTACACGGCTGGTACTTAATTTATTGACCCCGAAAGTATGAAAGGCAAAGTCGACTTCAGCGGAATTTGAACTCAGAACGTAAAGACAGACGAAATACTGCTAAGCATTTCGCCCGGCATGCTAATGTTTCTGCCAGCTCGCCGCATTATGAAAACAAATATTTCTTTCTTTATTGCCCACAAGGGTTCAATACTGTCATGTTTACTCCATATCTTATAACATATGCCTCACAGAGGCAAAGTGGGTGAGTTCCTTTTGAGTGTTGGGCCTCACAGTGGCAAAGTGGCTGAGTTTCTATTGAGCAGTGGGCCCCACAGAGGCAAAATGGTTGAGTTCTTTCAAGCATTGGGTCTCACAAAGGCAAAGTGGATGAGTTCCTTTTGAGCATTGGGTCTCACGGAGGCAATGACTGAGACCTTTGGCATTATGTCATGCTTGAGAAGACCCATCAAGCCAGGCAAATTCGCAGTTGTGGCAGATAACGGTGTCGGGCAAATTGACACCCATGCCAGTGGCATATAAAAGCACCCATTACATTCTCAGAGTGGTTGGCATTAGGAAGGGCATCCAGCTAAATCAGAATGGAGTCTGGTGTCTGGTGCAGCCTTTCAGCTTACCAACCCTGGTCAAACTGTCCAAACCAAGCCAGCATGGACAATGGACATTAAATGATGATTATGATGATACATACATACATACACACACATATGCACACATACATACACACACATACATATGTACATACATGCATATACACACACATGCATACATACACATGTATATACATACATACACACACATACATAATACATACATACATACACACACATACACACACATACATACAAACGAATATACAAACATACATTTCAGTCGCACACTCACACATACATACATTCTTACATAGATAGACACACATATACACACATATATACATATATTTCACACACACACACACATATATACATACATTCATACATACATACCTTCATACATACATACATACATACACACATACAGCTATACAAAACATATAAAGCAAGATGCCTAAACACACATACAGTGTGTTGATACCTGGTGATTAATGACTAATGTCATTCTAACATCAATCAATATTTAAAAAGTCAAATAACAATGATTACTTGACATTCTTTAAAAGTACTTTACCTATTTTCTTCTTAAATTTAGAATTCTCTGCTATTGATTCCAAAGCTTTTATTATGTCAACTAGATAAAATCAGGATGTTCTTAGGCATAGAAATGGGCTTGGCTGTGCGGTAAGATGTTTGCTTCCTGCCCACATGGTTTAGGGTTCAGTCCTACTGCGTGTCACCTTGGGCAAGTGTTTTCTGCTATAACCATAGGCAAACTAAAGCTTTGTGAGTGGATTTGGTAGGCAGAAACTGAAAAAATCCTATTGTGTGTGTGTTTGTGTGTAACATTAGGAAGGGCATCCAGCTGTAGAAACCATGTGAAAATAGACAGTAGAACATGGTGCAGCTCCCAGTTTTACCAGCATGGAAAACGAACATCAAATGATGATGATGATGATACATGCATATTTATATTCATGAATATATATATATATGTATATATATGGTGCCCCAGCATGGCCACAGCTTGTGAGCTGAAACTAGATAAAATAAAAATGAAATGAAATATACATATATAAAAAAATACAAAATGGGACAAGAATGCAAAACATTCGGACAACTAGGTGATACAAAAAGGGACAACAAAACATCCAGATAGACAATACAAAAAACATGGACAGGTCATTTGAAGCCTTTAATCTTCAGTCAAGAACCAGATCATCCTTGCAATTTCGGCTGAATAATCTTGAGATTGCTCCAATCTGGCCAGCCCCAAGGAAAAACTAAGCTAAATATATATCTAGCCACACACACACACACACACACACACACACATGATGAGCTTTTTTATCAATATCCAAGTAACAAATCCACTCACAAGGTTCTGGTAAGCCTGGGGCTATAGTAGAAGACACTTGCCCAAGGTGTCACACAGTGGGACTGAACCCTGAACCCAGACATAACTGCTCCCAGAGCCATGTCTAAATTTGTATAAAATCTTTGAAGCACCCTGTACATATATAATGTTTAGCCCTAGGTCAGCCCTGTATGAGTAGAACTATGATCAAATAACCATCCCATCTTTCTCTTGGATTTGGCATTTCTAGGACTACGTTATCCTGAATGTCGTTACATCTTTTTTTAAGGTGACAGAATGTGATTTGAGGGGAATTTGGCTGTTATTTCAAGCTATTTCAGCAACAATGTAAAGGATATCTCAGATTGTTGTTTTTTGAATAACTGTTCAATCATACCCATACATTTCAACATACAGTTTGCATTTTTAAGATTGTAGGATGTAATCTGAGGGAAACTTGGTTGCTATTTCTTGCTATATTAGCAACCATTTAAAGTTATATTAGCAACTTTTGAACATAACTATATTTATATATTGTTCATCAAACCAAAATAGATACTTAAAAAGTGTTTCTGTTTTGTAGCCAGGCTAAACGTGTTTGAAACCTGTTATAAACAATAAATATTGAATTATAAATACTATAATGCAATATAATATTAATATTAGATTATACAGAAGCATTTATTGTTGTTGTTGCATATAATTCTGTGTGATTTTGACCTGTTAAAATTTGTCAGATCTACACCAGGATCATAGATTCTAGATATATTAGTTGAGCTTTGTGCATCGACCAGCAAATAGACAATTTTCTTTATAATAAATTCTGCTCTTGTAATGTTGTGGTGTCTTGTAATCTGTTTTCAAATCTAATAATACAGACTCAGAAACAAAGGTTAAATCAAGTTGAAAATGTATTGTGTATAGAAATGGTATAAAGTTTGTATCTAATATTTCTGAGTATAGCTGTGTGGTAAGATGTTTGCTTTCCAACCACATGGTTCGAGGTTCAGTCCCACTGCATGGCACCTTGGGCAAGTGTTTTCTACTATGTTCCTGAACCAACCCCAAAGCCTTGTGAGTGGATTTGGTAGACAGGAACTGAGAGAAACCTGTCGTATATATAGATGTTCTTTTACTCTTTTACTTGTTTCAGTCATTTGACTGCGGCCATGCTGGAGCACCACCTTCTGTCAAATGAATTGACCCCAGGACTTATTCTTTCTAAGCCTAGTACTTATTCTATCAATCTCTTTTGCCGAACCGCTAAGTTACAGGGACATAAATACATCAATATCGGTTGTCAAGTGATGGTGGGGGGGACAAACACACACACACACACATATAAATATTATGGGCTTGTCTCAGTTTCCCTCTACCAAATCCACTCACAAGGCTTTGGTTGGCCTGAAGCTATGCCTGGCATGCTAGCAATTCTGCCAGTGTATGTATGTAATTGTGTGTCTGTTTGTCTCCCCCACTATTGCTTAACAACCGATGTTGGTGTGTTTCCATCCCCGTAACTTTGCAGTTCAGCAACAGGGACCAATAGAATAAGTACTAGACTTACAAAGAATAAGTCCTAGGTTCAATAGAATAAGTACTAGGCTTACAAAGAATAAGTCCTAGGTTCAGTAGAATAAGTACTAGGCTTACAAAGAATAAGTCCTGGGTTCAATTTATTCGACTAAAGGCAGTGCTCCAGCATGGCCACAGTCAAATGACTGAAACAAGTAAAAGAATAAAAGTAATTTACTAAATTCTTCATTGTTTTCAAAATTAATTGAAACGAAGCAGTGTATTTCAATAGAAATATGGTAACAAAAAGGTTCCAGTCAAGTCTTTTTACAGCCATCATCCTCTACCTCTCACAGACTCTGGCAAATAACCAGAATCTGTTTGGCCCAGCAAACAGGTTGATTGGTTTACTGACAGGAAAGGTGTTTAATTGTAAAACATCGTCATAGTGGTACTTCATAGTTGAACGGTTTAGTGGCAGGGAAGGCATCCAATTGCAAAAACATATTACAACAGCACTTCACAGTTGAGCAGGTTAGTTGTAAGAAAGGTGTCTAATTGTAATAACCATATTACATCAGAACTTCACAGGTGAGTAGTTAACAGTGGGAAAAGCATCAAATTGTAAAGATAAAAAGAAAAAGAACAGGTTACAAGAGCATTTCACGGTTGACCGACTAGTAGTAGGGAAGGAATCAGATTACTAAAAGAGCATGTTCTCCACCAATATGATTGCATCCAAAATTTCCAAAAACAATTAGGATCGATATCATTAATTATACCTTTCCACAAAATATCTGCAGCATTTGGGGTTAAAATATTAATGAATGTAAAATAATTTAAATATGCAACCACATGGTTCCGGGTTCAGCCCCACTGTCTAACAACTTGGGTAAGTGTCTTCTACTACAGCCTCAAGCCGACCAAAGCCTTGAGAGTGGATTTGGTAGACAGAAACTGAAAGAAGCCTATCGTATATATATATATATATATATATATATACGCAGGCATGGCTGTGTGGTAAGAAGGTTGCTTCCCAACCACTTGGTTCTGGGTTCAGTCCCACTGTGTGGCATCTTGGGCAAATGTCTTCTACTATAACCCCAGACCAACCGAAGCCTTGTGAGTGGATTTGGTTGACAGAAACTGAAAGAAGCCCTGTTGTATATATAGCGCCCTGCCACTGTTGCATGACAACCAGTGCTGGTTTGTTTACATCCTCGTAACTTGAGAAGTTCTAGGCTTTACAAAATAAGTCCTGGGGTTAATTTATTTGACTCAATCCATCAAGGCGGTGCTCCAGCTTAGCCACAGCCTAATGATTGAAACGAATAAAAATTTAGATGATAAAGAAATAAATTCATTAATTTAATAAAACTTAATTGCTTTCCAGTTTGTAATCTTTTTATTGGGACAAAAAGAAGAAAAAAACCCCAAAAACAGCAGCGTTTGATTTTACTAATTTATTTTCATTAATTCTTAACACATCGTTATCCTTCTTTTGGTAAGTTTAATTGGTTTTCTGTCAAAAGAACCCTATCTGACTGCCTCTCTCTCTCTCTTCAACTCTGCCTCTTACTCAATCCCTCACTCTCTCCCACTCTCTTTCTTTCTCTCACCATTCATTCGTTACTCAAGATGAGCTGATTATGCAGTAATTCCATGTTGTTTAAACAATAAACAATGGACAACGATGACGATGTTAATCTTAAGCTAATCTTTTGTTTACATTACTGCTTCCATTGGCTAGGATGAATTGGATTTGGTAAACACCTTTTATCTAAAATAACAAAAAAAAGCAACTATTTGTTGTTTTTATCATATTTTATTTTATCAATGTATTTATTTATTTGTGAAATTTGTCAAATATTTGTTGCATTTTTGTCTTAGTGAACTTATTCTCATATTTTTCCTGCGCCTACTGTTGTTTATCTTTTTTTTATTATTATTGTCATTATTATTATTATTATTATTATTATTGTTATTGTTATTGTTATGTTATTGTTATTGGTTTTGTTTCAAGTATTTTTTCTGGACTTCTTTTTTCCAAAATATTTCTTTGAATGTTTGCTTTCATATTAAAAGATTTTACTTAAGACAGAAAATTAAACATATATAAAAAGAAAATTCAAAAAATATAAACACAATCTAACAAAATTTCTTCTTTCCATGGCTACTATCTCTATTGGGTTGCATTTAAAAATAGTGACTAAACAATTTTCACTTCTACCTTCAGTTTAGTGGGGGAAAAGGGTCAGTTTCAACCAATAGACTGAGTCCCCATTGTCTAATTAGATCCCATCAGTTAAATAAACATTTCTCTGGAAACTGAACCCTACACATCTTGACGAAAAAAGCTATTACCATTAAATTTTTTACATCCTGTTCACTATGTCAGAGATAATGTAAAGGTCTAATTTTAGACCCCAAAATTAAGAATTCTAGACAAGTCTCAGCACTCTGGGTGCAAGTATAGTAATGCATTTAAGAAGTTTGCCTTGAAAGTTCTGCATTTCTGGGTTCAATACCATTGCTTGGCAAGTTAGGCATGTGCCTTCTCCCTTAGATTTACTATTGACCAAAGTCTTGTGAGTGGGGTATGGATCATCATCATCATCATCATCATCCAGTATTTTAAGTCCAGGTTTTGTCCCCATTAATAGGGATGGCCAGATCTACCTCAATGCCATAGCAACCGAGGTAGGCAGGTGCAGCCCATCCAAACCTTTGGGCTGGCTGGTGCCCATTCTCCTTTGCTATCCTGAGGTTTTTTTAGAGCTGGATTTTCTAAGGGGAGCATGCCCTTACTTACCCCCAACTTCAGTTTCTATACATTAGTGGTCCTGAGACCAAAGCCTCTACCATTATGTTTAAGAAATGTGGTTGAAATCGAAATCAAATTCGGTGACTGGCATCCGTGCTAGAGGAGCCCTAAGAGCACCATCCGAGCATGATCATTGCCAGAGCAGCTAACTGGCTTCTGTGCTGGTGGCATGTAAAAAACACCATTTGAGCGTTCACTCCCACTGTGTGGCACCTTGAGCAAGTGTATGTATGTATATGTTTGCCCACCCCCCACATCACTTGACAACTGATGCTGGTGCATTTACATCCCAGTAACTTAGCAGTTTGGCAAAAGAGACCGATATAATAAGTACTAGGCTTACAAAGAATAAGTCCTGGGATCAATTTGCATGACTAAAGGCAGTGCTCCAGCATGGTCACAGTCAAATGACTGAAACAAGTAAAAGAAAAGAATAGGCACAGGAGTGGCTGTGTGGTAACTAGCTTGGTTACCAACCACATGTTTCCAGGTTCACTCCCACTGTGTGGTACCTTGGGCAAGTATCATCTACTTATAGCCTCAGGCTGACCAAAGCCTTGTGAGTGGATTTGGTAGACAGAAATTGCAAGAAGCCCGTCGTATATATAAGTATATATATATATATATAGATATATATATATATATATATATATATATATATATATATATAATATGTGTGTCTGTGTTTTTGTCCCCCTCCTCAACATCGCTCGACAATTAATGCTGGTGCATTTACATCCCCGTAACTTAGCGGTTTGGCAAAAGAGACCGATAAAATAAGTACTAGGCTTCCAAAGAATAAGTCCTGGGGTCGATTTGCTCGACTAAAAGCAGTGCTCCAGCATGGCCACAGTCAAGTGACTGAAACAAGTAAAAGAATAAAAGAACATATATCAGACACTTCCTTTATAAACCATCTTCAAGTTTATATTACAAATGTTTAGCAACACAAATTCTATGCAACCCAGGCTTGTTTGAAAAAAAAACAAATTAACAGAATCCATCTCTAAAATTGCATGCTACCATTTCCTTGTCGACTTCTTTTTCTCTTCTGCTCATTCATGTCAATCCTAGTGCAATTCTTTTTGGCACACTCTTAAATAAAAACACGGCAGAAAAGTTTAAAAAAAAAAGCTGGTGTGGTAACCAAAAGGAAGAGATGGATTGCTTCCTGAAACACATTTTCATATTATTCATGTATATTGTTATGTGCATATAATTTGTCTGCTTTGGCCTTGTTCTGTAAGCGTTTTAAGCAATTTTTACTTTTATATATGTATTTTTACATTTATATATATTTATATATATAATTGAGTTGTCTTTCTAAATAAGTTTATAAAACAATATTAAACTTAATATATTTATATATTAAGTTTAATATAAATATATTAAGTTTAAAACTTAATATATTTATATATAATTTTTACATTTATATATATATGTGTGTGTGTGTGTGTGTGTGTGCGTGTGTGCGTGTGTGTGTGTGTGTAAGCATTTGATTTTTTTTTTTCTGTCCAAAATATATTTTTTACCCAATATGTACCTGCTAATATTCATAGCTGTTTTGAGATTCACTGTCCAAAAAGAGAACATTTCATGTTTTCTTAAAGTTTATGAATTCCGGTAATCTTTCAATTTTGGGTGTTTAAACAAGTAAATAAAAATTAAAGGGGGAAATAACAACAAGGGGAGATAAATAAGTCAACTTTCTGTAGAGCACCATCCTAGCCAGTCACTGATTTCGATTTCGATTACACTTGCCTCAGTATATTGGCACAAGTGCCAGTAAACGATGGTAACGATCATGCTCGAATGGTATGTAAAAAGCACCATTCAAGCGTGATCAGTGTCACCTTACTGGCATGTGAAAAAACATTCAAGCGAGGTCGTTGCCAGTGTCGCTGGACTGGCTCCTGTGCAGGTGGCATGTAAACAAGGGGTTTAAAAACCTGGAATTGGTATTTGTGAGACTGGGAAAGAATATGAACTGAAAATTTCTTATAAAAATTACCACAAGAATGCTTGAGCTGTGTGTCTCCATAGCATTAAGAAGATGAGAGACAGATCTGTTTTTGGACAAGATGTCAGTTTATTGCAAGTTAACTTTTATTTCCCATTAAATAGAAGTTAAACTCAAGAAACTGAACTGGATTACTGGATAGAGTATTGAACTGACAACATGAAGATTGTGGGTTCAAAACCACTACAAGTATTATCATTTTTCTTTTTTGTACCTCAGAGCATAAAGCAAGCACTTGATTTTTTCTCATGTGCCAAAAAAAGCCTGACTTTCTTGTAAGAACAGTGAAAGTACCATCAACTCCTGTCTTATTATCTTAAAGTGAAGTACACATTAGATTTTGTAGTCCATGATACACTATACAGTGTGGCCACTGTTGGAACACTATTTACCATAGCTCTGTTTGACAACATATTTCAGAGTCAAAAATGGGAACTACATTTCTTGAATAAGTTCCTCGTAGTAGATAAGTGTTATTTTTCATGGAGAATATTTATATTCCAGCTGCTTTGGTTCCAATTTAAAAGAAATCATAGATAAGTGCCACTCATTATGATCCTTGATAAGTGAGACGAAGGATGGGGGAGACTGCAGGAAGTATTAAGTTTGATATTTCTTTATAAACTTATTGAGAAAGACAACCCAATTCTGTAGTGACTTCCATCATTAATTTGTGTTTACATACAGGAAAAAAGCTGAGGTAGAATTTCTTTTTTTTTTTTTAAGTTATTATTAAAAACATGTTAATCTAGAATCTTCCATGGATTATAAATTACATATAAATCAAACAAAGTTAAGCTCTGAAAGATAACATTTCAAACATACTTCCTTGTAGCAAAGAGAAAAATCACCTTCAAAGCATGCCATACCAGTTGTAGGAGGAGGACTTTCCTAAATATGTGATTCAATATTGCAATGCAAACCTAACAGAGCTTACAGCCACTCTTTTGGGAATTTAAAATGTTTTCACAAAAGAAAATATTTCTTCCTAGAAATATAGTATACTAGCAGAAATACCTATTTCTTTATTACCCACAAGGGGCTAAACACAGGACAGACATAGGTAGACATAGGTATTAAGTCGATTACATCGACCCCAGTGCGTAACTGGTACTTAATTTATCGACCCCGAAAGGATGAAAGGCAAAGTCAACCTTGACGGAATTTGAACTCAGAACGTAACGCAGATGAAATACCGCTAAGCATTTTGCCCAGCATGCTAACGTTTCTGCCAGCTCGCCGCCTTATTAGCAGAATACCTGTCACTAGCAGAAATATCTGTCGTTGACTGGGTTCAGAAAGAGTCTTCAAAAATTATACCTTGATTTATGAAAGTTACTGCTTCAATATTATTGAATGTTTTGTAGCGGAATATCTGCAAGCTCTTATTGCCAGGCTTCAGCCCCAAAAGTTATATTTTACTAACGGGTCCGCTGATAGTCAGTCTCTTCAGCTCTTTCTCTTTTCCCCTGTCGTCTAAATCTAATTTTTTTTTTTGAGGCATTGTAGTAGGGTGAATTAATCTATAAGATAGGGGACTTAACTCATGTTAGCAAACTTACAGATTTCACCAATATGAAAATTGGTCGAAGTTATGGTTGAAAAGCTATTTTTACCACTATCTGGAGGTGTTTCAGGAAAAATAAGTTGACAAAAGCACAGCCATGATTGTGATCAATGTCCTCCTAAAATTGGAACGACATGCGTGCTAATTTGTGGACGTGCATAAAGTACATTCATGTACACACACACACACACATCCTGCCTTTTATAGATATAGATAGTTTAACCATTTCGTTGCTGTATTTATTTTGAGATGCTCTGTGTTTCTTTCAATTAATTTTAAATATAACAAAGAATTTAGTAAAATAATTTAGTTATCATTAAGCTAGTGTTAGGAACATAAATTGTGACTAAGGTTTGGTAGAAGATTTTAATTCAAAACATATGGAAACAAGACATTTGGACTACAGAGCCAGAGCCGGTTTCAGCTGGGTTGGTAATGAAAGAGTTAATAGCTGCTATTACTCCGTGTCTGAGCAGACATGCTCCAGCATGGCCACAGTCAAATGACTGAAACAAGTAAAAGGGTAAAAGAGTAATCAGTGCAACCTTCATAAACAAATAAAAATTAATAAATGAAAATTAAACAGTTTGAAAAGTGATTTTGAAGCAGAACAAAAAATGATGCTAGCATGTTCCAATAATTACTTCCATCATTTCTTTATTGTGGTCTTTTATTGTAACATTGGTTATGTAAATAAGGTAAAATCATTCTGATCTTGGCTAATTGGATAATTAACTTTTTATTTTACAGCACTGTACACTAATCTTTTTCTTGATATTACCTAAGTCTTTCATTTTTATTAACATGTCAATTAATTTTTATTAATTTATGATTTTAATTCTTTTCTTATATTTATTGTTTAGAAAGTGTTGTATAATTATCTATGTTACTATTTTATTTTCATTTTAATAATTATTTTTTAATCCATCACTCTTCTTCAGATGGGTAACCTTGTCGAGGATATGTTGGACAATGCTGTTGAAAAATATGACACAAATAAGGCATCACAGATTCTTATGGACAGTGTACAAAAGGACGTAAGTTCGGAGTGAAATCCTAAATTTTATCAAGGGTTTTTTTTCCACCCACTTTCTCTTCATTTTAAACCTTTTGATATCATTCCACCTAAAACAAACTTCTGTGAGACAAAATTCCTGTTGTAAAGTGATCTAGAATTGAAGCCTTTTGATATCAATCTACCCAAGTTTCTTAGATAGGTAGATAACTTGTATTCAACATTAGTTTATGATCCAGTTACCAGCTTAATAGTGACCAAAATATTTTACTAAATTCTTTTATTACTTCCAAAGTTAATTGAAATAAAAAGGGTGTATTGTAACAGAAATGTGGTAACAAAAAGGTTAAAACCTTCAATCAAAATTTTACGTTAATTTATGTCTTTCACTATTGAATTGTTTAATAGAGGTTTTTCTGTAAATTTTATACATATATATATATATATACTTCTAATATAGGATAACATTTTTTCAAAAAATTTCGAGTGGTCAGCATCTTTTAAGGTGAAAATTATAAACAATTATAAACAAGGGCAAAAGAAAAAATTTCTATGCCAATATGCTGAGAAATAGACTTTCAATCGTCAATCACCACATACACTATACATCATCATCATCATCGTTTAATGTCTGTTTTCCATGCTAGCATGGGTTGGACTGTTCGACCGAGTTCTGGGAAGCCAGGAGGCTGCGCCAGGCTCCAGTCTGATCTGGCAGTATTTCTACAGCTGGATGGCTTTCCTAATGCCAACCACTCCATGAGTGTAGTGGATGCTTTTTACGTGCCACCAGCACAGGGGCCAGAGGAGGATGGCAAACGGCCATGATCGGTTGATACTTTTTGCCAGCCTCCTCTGACCCCTGTGCTGATGGCACGTAAAAAGCACCCACTACACTCACAGAGTGGTTAGCGTTATCACTATAAATACACAATGTATATTTATAGTGATGTATATTGTATGTGGTGAATGATGATTGAAAGTCTATTTCTCAACATATTTTTCTTTTGCCCGTATTCATAATTGTGTATATATATATATATAAATGTATATATATATATATATATATATTCATGTCATTGTAGCTTATAGATTTCTGTATCTCTTAACAATAGAATTATTGGTTTATAGTTTATTGTAAGAACCAGAGCCACTTGTAATATTGTAATATTGATATTTATCAGCTACAAAAAAACCTCTGCTAATGTATTCCATAAAATACACGGACTCATTTGCAACTGATTCCCCACCAAAAATTCCATTTGCTACCAATCTTTTGTGTTCTCATTTTTTCTTCCTTCCTCTCTTTTTCAGTTCAACTGCTGTGGATCTACTCGTGGTAAAATTGACTACGGTGATACTAGTCCACACGTCAAGACTTGCATTCGGGATTTTTATGATATTGTAAGTGAAATATATGTCTTTCATTCATTACTACCTGTCGTGTTTGTCCTTGCTCTCAAAGGCCAGTCCTTCTGACCAGCACTCCACTGGTTAATATGATAATAGTTGTAGTTGATTTGATCAATGGAACAGCTTGCTCTTGAAATTAGCATGCAAGTGACTGAGCACTCCACAGACTCTAGTACCCAGGGGTGGACTGAGAGTATTAATGGCCCTCGGGTGTAACTGTTTACCAGGTCCCTTAGGATTGACTTAGTGGAGTTTACATGTAGAGTGCAGGCCCTCAGGCATTGTCCGATTGACCGGCAGCTTAGCCCCCCCCCCCCCCCCTGCAAGTACCCATCACATAATTCTAAGGGAGATTCAGCATGCCACAAAATGTGACGTGGTTGGCCCTTTGAATAACAGGTACAACTCATTTTTGCCAGCTGAATGGACTGGAGCAGTGTGAAATAAAATATCTTGCTCAATGACACAATGCTCCACCAGGAATTGAACTCAGGGCCTTATGATTATGAGCTGAATACTGACCACAAAGCTACATGCCTTCTATAGAGCCTATAACAAACAGGCCATTAGTTGGAAGGCTACCAAGTTGGTTATGGAGGCAGCAAAGATTCCTTCAAGGTAGATTGTGAATCAGGATGTATGAACCCTGGATAGGGTAGCACTGCTTGGGCTAGTGTTAACTAGACATGACCTGGGGTTCAATCAACCCTGACCAAGTCATCTGGGTAAGGGGGTCTGATTCTTGAAAGATCTGAAATATCCACTGACTCACTCCCAGATGATATTGCTGGTAATGTGTCCAGGTCTATCACAGAATAATAATGAAAAAAAAGAGAAAAATTAAGCTATCATATAATTCAATATATTTTGGAGAAATTACAAACACAACTTCTAGCATTTCAACAACACACATTAAGTATGATGCATTGAAAATATTTTTATTATAGAATAGCTTCTATTGCATAATCCAAATTTATTCTGCTTATGTAATATCATTGTAAATCAGCAGATAGTTTTATAGACTACCTGTATATATACTTCAGGCTAGAGATTTCGATTTTGGTTTGGAAATGACACAACTACATGTCATTGATAAGTTGCAACTTCAGTGAAATACATATTATCTGTCACTCAGAAGATCACTACAGCAATGATATCACTTCACCTAGCTCCAATGTATATTGCATTTTTTAATATGATACGTCTTTAAATGGATTTTTCCTGGATGGAAAACGGCAACTTCTGGTGTTGAACCAAGGCACACATAATGTAAGAGATCCTGACAATTTTCTATTGCTCCAGAATGTTGATCTTCTGAGAATTGTCACATCTATGCCATCCATAAGATGGTTTAAATTAAGCCTCATAAAAATGTATTGAAAACAAAACTAGGAGACAGAATATTTTGTAGGTGCAGGTGTAGCTGTGTGGTAAGAAGCTTGCTTCCCAACCACATGGTTCTTGGTTCAGTCCCACTGTGTGGCACCTTGGGCAAGTATTTTCTACTATAGCCTTGGGCCAACCAAAGCCTTGTGAGTGGATATGGTAGACAGAAACTGAAATATATATATATATATATATTATATATATATATATATATATATATATATGTATGTATGTATGTATATGTATATATATGTATGTATATGTTTGTGTGTCTGTTTATCTCCCCACCATCACTTAACAACCGTTGTTGGTGTGTTTAGGTCCCCATAACTTAGTGGTTCAGCAAAAGAGAGTGATAGAATAATTATTAGGTTTCCAAAGAATAAGTTCGACTAAACACAGTGCTGCTCCAGCATGGCAGTCAAATGACTGAAACAAATAAAATAATAAAATAAGCTAAACTAAAATATTACCTTTAGATTATTTTTTTCATGCATTTTTCAGAATACTATACTAATTAACATAATTACACTAAATTAATTATTTTTCCAATCACTAACTTTCTCCAATGTCTATCACAGTACTTGAGAGCATGGAGTATTCTGAAGTATTATTTTTCTGTATACTGTGAAAAGAATAAAATTACAGAAAATATCTCTGGGGTCAATTTGTTCAAATAAACCCTTCAAGGAAGTGCCCCAGCATGGCCACAGTCCAGTGATGTCTTATGTAACTATCTCTCTTCTGTTTCTCTTGCAGCCGTGCAAAAACAAGTTGACAGAGTTCTTCACAGACTACATGGTCATCATTGCAGGTGTCGCCATTGGTATTGCCATTGTCATGGTAGGAGACTTTAACTTGGAATCAACGGGTGTATGTGTGTGTGTATGTGCATGTGTGTGCACGCACGTGTGCATGTGTGTATGAGTGTGTGTGTGTATATGTGTATGTGTGTGTGTGTGTGTATGTACATATGTGTGTATCAATGTGTGTGTATGTACATATGTGTGTATCAGTGTGTGTGAGTATATGTGCATGTGTGTGTATGTACATGTGTGCGTGTATGTGCATGTATGTGTATAAGTGTGTGTGTGTGTACGTGCATGTGTGTGTATGAATGTGTGTGTGTAGTGGTGTTGTGGTTGGTATGCTCTGAGTCACACCTTGGGCTAAACAACCCCAATAATTCTACACACACACACAGAGGCTAAGCTATGATCAAAGATGTGCCAACCATGACGCTTCCATCTTTTGCAGGGATATTTAGGATTATTTATCCAGTGTATTCTCCACATTTTTTATGTTATTGTTTTTTGAAAGATAGTGTGAGTACTTAAACATAGGTCAGCCCAACATATCGAGCAGATTGATGGTTGAAGCCTTTCCTGTTGTGACCACCCCAGAAAATTATCTATTATGGGTTATAATATCCAAATGGATGGAAGCACTCCATCGGTTACGACGACGAGGGTTCCGGTTGATCCGATTAACGGAACAGCCTGCTCGTGAAATTAAAGTGTAAGTGGCTGAGCACTCCACAGACACGTGTACCCTTAACGTAGTTCTCGGGGATATTCAGCGTGACACAGAGAGTGACAAGGCTGGCCCCTGTGAGAGAAAGTTGTGGTGAAAGAGTACAGCAGAGATCACCACCATCCCTGCCGGAGCCTCGTGGAGCTATAGGTGTTTTCGCTCAATAAACACTCACAACGCCCGGTCTGGGAATCGAAACCGCGATCCTGCGACCACGAGTCCGCTGCCCTAACCACTGGGCCATTGCGCCTCCACAATATCCAAATATGTGCTACCTTTTCATAGACAATGGGATATAATGGAGTTTGATTTATTTAAAGGTGAATTATGCAGCTATTTTTAGCCAGCTGAGTAACTGCATAAGATGCAGGGAAAGCAATTTGGTTCATCATCATCATCATCATTATTATTTAGCATCCATTTTCCGTGCTGTCATGACTTGACTGGGATTGGTAAACTGGAGAGCTGTATCAGGCTCCAGTCTGATTTGGCTTGGTTTTTATGGCTGGATGTCCTTTACGTGTTACCAGCACAGGTGCCCTTTATGTGTCATCGGCACTGGTCACAACTATGATTTTATTTGGCTTAAAGTGTCTTCTCAAGCACAGCAAATTGTCTCATGCAAAGGTCTCATGTCTAGCAAATCAAACAACCACATTGATTGGGTTGATTGGATGGGGTCAAAAGCAGTTTTGACCCTGTGGACCCAATCAGCCAATGATCTGGATTTATATAAAACTAGCACTATGTGCTAGTGCATGCATATATAGCTGCATGCGTGTGCACATACACGTGAGTACTGTCCAAATCTCCGACCAATCACATACAGCTATCTGGCATTCAATTGGCGTATCAAGTTTCAGGCATTTTGATTGGGTTTTGGATAGAAAATTCACAAAAAAGTCACTTCTATTGATTTTTTAATGGCTTTGCAGGGTGACTGGGGAAATGTAAAGATGTGCACGACCACCCTTGGACGGTTTTGAATGACCATAGAAAGTGCGAGCCCTCTAACTGAAAAATTGTGGATTTGTATAAAGGACACACACACACACATACAGACATTTTGCCATTTATATATCGAGAGATCTATCTATTTATTTACATTTTCATTTATTTTAAATTTTTACAGATTCTGGGAATGATATTCTCAATGATACTTTGCTGTTCACTTCGAGAAGTAGCATAGATGCCAGGTAAGATGCAATCACATTTATTTGATATTAGAAAATTTTCTAATTTATGAATTTGAAAACTATATATTTCGAATGGGAATTTGGCAGCGCCACCTCTCGTCAAACAGTTATTCTGTGCTGATGAAGGGAAGTAACCCAGAAATCGCGATACACAGATATTGTTTTGAGCTGATTTGGGGTGCTAGATTCCCTTGTTTGAAAATATAAGGACACAGATCGTGTCGTATAGCCAGCTGGAGACAATGTCTCCTGGGGCTAAATTACAGCAACATTAGTCCTAAACCAGAACTGCCATTTTATGTTGGCAAGCAATCTTTATTTTATGTTACAGTGAAATTTTAAACTTCATTTTTTTTCATGAGCATATATGGGTTATTTGTCATCATTATAACTATGTCATCGCTCAGCTAAATATAACTCAAGTCAGACCTTACCCGATTTTTTTTTTCTTGCTTGACCTTACCCTGTGACTACACTTTTTCACCCAACTATCTGTATCACCAAACCTCAATATTTTACCAGACCCTATCACACTTGACCCTACTTTGTCATTTGAATTCACTTTTTCACCTTACCCTACTTTTCATCTAACCTCATTTTAATCATCTGACCTGAACTTCTTGTTTTATTTTTTACCTCACTTTTACACTAGATTTCAGTATTTCCCAAACTCCTTCACAAAAAGCAAGAGTCTCACTGGATGATTTTGACTCTGCCTCACTGTAACCATGGGTTTTATGCCAAAATTGGCCTAATGACCCACCTCAAGACCTACAAAGAGTAAAGCTGCTAATCCAGTTATCTTTAGAGACATGGACAACAACCATTACTTATGTTTCACCTGATCTCCCTTTTCTCTCACCTATTTCCCACTTTTGTCTTTTGACTCCCATTTTTTCACTCAAACTCATTTTTTTTCTCTCCTGAACCAGGCATAACTGTTTGCTTAGAAGTTTGTGTTCTAACCACATGGTTCTGGGTTCAGTCCTTCTGCATGGCATCTTAGGTGAATGTCTTTTACTATAGCCTCAGACCAACCAAAGCCTTGTGAGTGAATTTGGTTGACAGAGACTGAAAATAGCCCACTATGTGTGTGTGTGTGTGTGTGTTTGTTTGTTTGTTTGTTTGTCCCCTACCACCACTTGACAAGTGTAGATTTGTTTACATCCCCATGACTTAGTGGTTTGGCAAAAAGAGACTGATAGAATAAGTACCAGATTTGAAAATCAATAAATGCTGGTACATCATTTACATTATTTACATTTGGCAGATATTTGTCCTCATCTTGTTTATTGTTAACACAACGTTTCAGCTGATATACCCTCCAGCCTTCATTCGGTGTCTTGGGGAAATTTCGAACCTGGGTTCTCATTCCTAAATTTCCCCAAGACACCTGATGAAGGCTGGAGGGTATATCAGCCAAAACATTGTGTTTACAAACAAGATGAGGACAAATATCCGTCAAATATAAATAATGTAAATAATATACATAATTCCTCATCTCTTAAATATAGAACTGGAATAAGTGCTGGGATCAATACATTTGATTAAAAAACCTTTGAAAGAATTGCCCCAGCATCACCACAGTCCAATGACTGAAGCAAGTAAAAGATAAAAGATAAAACTGGAAAGATCCCAACTTTTCCCTTGAACCTTATTTTTTTTACACAACCTCATTTCTTTCTCCTGGCTCCACTTTTTTTTACTTGAACTCAAATTTTTTGTATTTACTCTCTATTTTCTTCTGGTGTGACCACCACCTCCTACACACATGCACATTAACATTGTCACATTTTCCCCTTGATCCCATTTCATTCTTCTTTCTCCTGGCCCCGAACTCAAATTTTCTCTATTTTCTTCTGGTATCACTTTTATATGTGACCACTACCTCCTACACACATGCAGACTAACATTTTCACATTTTCCCCTTGATCCCATTTCATTCATTGTTTTCCCTAGCCCCTACTGATTTACTGGAACCATTTCATTTTATCTGACTTTTTACCAACGATCCCCTCTTGTTTTACTTTTTCCCTTAAACCCCACATCTTCATAGTTTTCCCTGCCCTCCATTCTTACTTATTTACCAGATCTTTTTACACTTTAATTTGACCTTACTTTTCTCCCCTGACCCCGTTTACACATATTTATTAGAATATATCATATATAACATAGTTTTTATATTTGGTTTGCAAGATTTTTTATGTGTTGAAACAGATTTTGTTGTGTCTTGGAAGGGTTATTATACCAATAATAACACACACACAGATTCAATTCCACTTCTTTATAGTTAATCACTTCATTAGATGTCTAACCACTAACTAATTGATTGTTTGTTTGATCTGCTGGTTAAACAATAAATTGGTTGTTTGTAGGTCAAAGTTCTTTTATCACCATTTGTGACCTTTTCAGTGACATGGTGACATTTAACCGATTGACTAACAATAAAGAAGTGAAATCAAACTTGTGTATCATTATCTTTGGCATTATGACCCACCCATAAGACGCATCACTGTTATATATAATATATACATATAATATAAATATTTTTTTTATTCCCAACAGGACTAATTTGCTGCTCTTCTCCTTTGTAATTGTTTCCGACTGGTCTGTTGTGTTTTCTTTGCTAAGAATATAAAGGAAAAAGAAAAAGAAAAAAAAGAAAAAAAGCTTAAGATTTTTTTTTACAAAAAAAATTTAAAAAGAAAGTAAGAAAGAAGAAAATATGAAGAAAGAACCTACTGCGACAACTATAGCCACTTGAACAACAAAAACTACAAACAACAGTCTGTCATATATAAATAACAACATCATTGTTGATGACATTTCTTGTGTTTTTTTTGTTTATTTATTTGTTTAATTTTTTTATTTAAATTGCAAATTCATGCAATGCTGTGTCCAGTAAATATAATTATTATAAGAAATGGAATGACTCTGAAAGAACTTTTTTTTTACTCCTTATTTTTTACAATTACGAATTATATGTTTTTATAATCAACCAAATGAATTACTATAGCGTAAATAAATAAAATAAATGAATAAATAAATAAATAAATAAATTGAAAATGACAAGCAGGAAAGAAATTTCTAATTTTTAAATATTATTAAACTGTAGTCGATACCTTTACCCTTTCACATGGTTGGTTTAGGGCCTCAAATGCTAAAACACACAAGTATATATTGATAGAGACCCATGTGTTAAACATGGAACTCTTAACCAGTGTACATCATGCAGAAATATTGTTATTCAACAACAACTGACATAGTGATATAGCAATATTGCTATTTAGCAACACCAATAGATTTTAGTTAGCAACAAAGTAAAATTGCTTTGCCAACCAACACAGTTTTGCTGCTTAGCAATACAATTCCATGACAACTTAATAGATAATAAAAAAAAAAAAAAGTATACAGTATTCAGCACAAAATATTTTGTTGCTAAACAACATAGAGTTCTTTCAATAGCAACATAGGTCTAGCCACACATTTAGCAACATAAAAATATTACTTAGCAATTGGAACAAGAAGCATATGATTAGCAATAGAAACGGGTTTGGTGCTTTGAAGCGCAGTCCTATAGGTTAGCAACATAAAATACCATTTGCCTAGCAACGCAACTTCTTGCTTAGCATTACGGTTCCATGACAACTTAGAAATGGACTCAAGAAACCTATGGTTAGCACCAGGAAAAAGCATTTTGTTCTTAACCAGCTCAGTGTTCTTTCACTTAGCCACTCAGCAACATAAAACTATTCATTTTGCTTAACAAGCAAAGACACAGTTCGTTCAAAACATTAGCAACGTTGAGCCCTTTGCTGCCCTCCACCACCACTACCACTGCCACCACCATCACCACCACTACTACCACCACCTGGCTCAACTAATCCTAGATTCTTTGGGTAACGGCCCTTCTCAAGATATCAAGGTTGCTATTTTTATTTTTAACCGTTTAGCATTCGGGTTATTCTATCAAATATAATGTTTGTTTATTTGCATTCATTTGAATTAATCATACATTATCTCATACCTTTGAGATTTCACTGATGTGATTGTTTATTTTTAGAACGACATTGTAGGGTAGGTGCAAGAGGCTGGACCTGGCCACTTTTAACATAAAAATGGTAGAAAATTTTAAGCCGAATATGGCTGCATTAAAGGCTAAAGGATTAAAGATCAGTGGATTGGCAGAATCGTTCGAGCACCAGAAAAAATTGCCTTGTGGTATTTGTTCTACTGTTTTATACATTCTGAGTTCAAATCCCACTGAGGTCAGCTTTATTTTTCATCCTTTGAGGTGGATGAAATAAAGAACCAGTCAAATACTGAAGTCAGTGTAACCAATTAACTGCCCTTCCCCTCAAAATTTCTGGCTTTGGGCCTAATTTGAAGTGGCAGTATCATAGCCAATGAGGGTTATCCGAGGTATGGTTACTGCTAGTTGTTGCTAGTTGAAAATTATTACTATTGTTGTTGTTGTTGTTGTTATTATTATTATTATTATTATTATTAAGGCTGGCAGAATTGTTAGCATGCCAGGCAAAATGCTTTGCCTCATGATGTCCATCTTTCCATTCTGAGTTCAAACTCTGCCAAGGTCAGCGTTGCCTTTCATCTTTTCAGGGTTGAGTTCAAATCCCATGCAGTTAACCTTGCCTTTCATCCTTCCAAAGTCAATAACATAAAGTACTCTGCTAGCATTAGGGTCAATGGTATCGACTAAAACCCTCCCCTCAAAAAATCTGGCCCTGTGCCTAAATCAGAAAACATTATTATTATTATTATCATTATGTTTTGGTTTTGTTTTAATTTATACAAGCTGTACCCAGGTCTCAACCAGAAATGTCATCATCACCATCATCGTCATTATTATTGTTATTGTTGTAATTATTATTATTATTATTATAAGATGGTGAGCTGGCAGAATTGTTAGCACGCCAAGCAAAATGCTTAGCAGTATTTCGCCTGCAGCTATGTTCCGAGTTCAAATTCCACTGAGGTTGACTTTGCCTTTCATCCTTTTAGGGTCGATTAAATAAGTACCAGTTACACACTGGGGGTTGATGTAATCAACTTAATCCGCACCAACAAGCTACCCTTGTGGCAAAAATTTGAAATCATCATTATTATTATTATTATTGTTGTTGTTATTATTATTATTATTGGTTGACCAGCCAGTCTCCTTATGCAAGAACAGGCTGCTGGTCTTCCTCTGCTCAGTGGCTATGGTGAGCGAAGTAGTGAGGTGTGAGTGGTTCAAAGTTCTAGGAATGGGGCTTTTCCTTTCTGGCTAAGCCCTCATCAGCTTTTTCAAGGACCACTTGAAGAGAGCAGTGGGAGTAGAGAGAGAGAGAGAGAGGTGCTGCCCTCTACTATGATTTGAGAAAGATGAGTAAGAATAGTGATTTTGATAAGTCTAAATGGTTATACTCTGATTATGCAATTATAAACAGGATACAAGAACCCAGGAGGGGGCATTTTGATGTATTTGATACATCAGAGCAAACCACACTTTGTGATGGGTTTTACCCTGAATTTAATTTCAGTGGTTTCATCTCCCTTCTGGGGGAACTTTCCTTGACATTATATTTTTATCTGTTGCTTCTGTTGACTTCACTTTCTTGTCATTTAATGTAAGCCCTCACCATGTTTCTTGTCCTTGTATGGTTTTTCATGTCTTGGGCCCCAACAGCTAATAAAAATGTAATTTACTACGACTACTACTACTATTATTATTATTATTATTATTATTAAAAATTAATTATTAACAACAAAAGCAGTTTTAATACCAAAAGTTAATCTTTATATCAAACGTCTTGTTAGAACATCAAATACTGCATTAGTCTTCAGGGATCCTTTCATATAGGCGCTTGGTTCATAAAAGCACACACATAGATTGTGGTAAAATGAATTTCATCTGTCATGGGTGCTGGAATTCCCATATCATGTGACTTTAGTCCATTATTATTATTATTATTATTAAAGAAGGTGGAGAGCTAGCGGAGTCGTTGGCACAGTGGACGAAATGCTTAGCAGTATTTCGCCCATCACTACATTCTGAGATCAAATTCTGCCAAGGTTCACTTTGCCTTTCATCCCTTTTGGGGTCAATAAAATAAGTACCAGTTGTGCACTGGGGTCGATGTAATCGTCTTAAACCCCTTCCTCAAAACTGCTGCCCTTGTGGCAAAATTTGAAACCATTATTATTATTATTATTATTATTATTATTAAAGAAGACAGTGAGCTGGCAGAATTGTTAGCACGCTGGACAAAATTCTTAGTGGCATTTTGCCCGTCGCTACATTCTGAGTTCAAATTCTGCCAAGGTTGACTTTGCCTTTCATCCTTTCAGGATCAATAAATTAAGTACCAGTGAAACACTGGGGTTGATGTAATCGACTGATCCCCTCCCACAAATTTCAGGCCTTGTGCCTTTAGTAGAAAGGATTATTATAATTATTATTATTATTATTATTATTATGAAACAGAGGGTGGCAAATTTGGCCAACATCAATTTTGCCTTTTGTTCCTTTAGGGTCTATGTAATTGACTAACTCCCTTCCTCTCAAAATTTTGGACCTCATGCCAAAATTTGAAATAGTTATTGCCTGAACGTAGGACAATAGCAGAATTATTAGTATTTTAGACAAAATGCAGTATTTGTTCCGTCTCTTTATATACTAAGTTCAAGCCCAGCTGAGATCAACTTTACCCATTTTTTTTTTCCAGGTTTGCTAAAATAAAGTATCAGTCAAGTTCTAGGGTCAGTAAAATCGACCCATCCTTCTCCCTAAATTTTTGGTTTTGTTATAAATTATTATTATTATCAAAAATAATTATAACTGATATCTGGAAGTTGATAATAGTGTGTTTTGCAATCTCATTTCTAATCCCTTCAAAATTAACTTTGGTTTTAGTCCCTCTGAAGTCAATCAAATAAGATACTAGTAAAGTTGTGGAGTTAGTAGTATCAACTAACTCCCTTTCACTTAACATTGCTGGGTTTGCGCCTAAATTTGAACCAACTCTATGGACATTGATAAATGAGTTCTAGCCAGGTTACTGTGCCACATGGGCCATATTTGTCCATTTCAGGATTTTAACTTGGGTGGTTAAGAAGTTTGCTCCATGATCATGTGGTTCCAGTTTCAAACCTGCATGATGCCTTGGGCAAGTATCTTCTACCATACCCTTGGATAGATCAACATTTTGTTTTATATATATAGATATATTAAACAAGTATGTGTATGTGTATATATGTATTTTTTATTTGTGGATTAACAATGCTACCAATGGTTTCATATAGAAAAAATTTCCACAATGTTTAAGTGATCTAGACAATTACCAGCATTTTTAAGTGGATTGCTTGAAAATTGTGGGAAATTTTCCGCATGAAACCATTGGTAGCATTGTTAATCCACAAATATTTATCCACTAAATATGGTGTTGACCACTCATCCTTACTGTTCAATACTATCATACACACACACATATATATATATATATATGTATACATACGTACATACATACATGCATACATACATACATACACACATACATACATACATACATACATTCCTACATACATGTAAATAAGTGAGTATCTTTTGCTGGTATATATGGTCAAGAAAAGCAAAATAATTGGTATCCTGTGGGCAAAGTCCCCAGTGATATTTGCTATACACTGAGTTACAGATACTCCCTTGTTATTCTTGCTATTTTAAACCTGTAAACCATGGCATCATTATTTGCCAAATCAGATTTAAAGCATTCACACATAAAAAAAAAAATTCAAACCCACCTCAATACGAAAATTTTGCCTTATGCTTCATTGAAAGAAATCATTATTAGTTGAATATTCTAAGGAAATCTTCCAGAAGCCAAGTTATTGATGTTGTTGTTGTTGTTGTTGTTGCTGTTATGTTATTGTTGTTGTTGTTTAACCCTGGGTTAACCCTGATTGAATAGGCCTATGATCAGAGTCATTCCAGCTGTGACCATTTTGTACTTTTAAGGTTTTTTATATTTGAACTGCGTTGGCTAATATGATTATTCCTTACTTCAGACAATAAACGGGAATCATTTAAAGCAGATTTGGTTGCTACTTCTAACTCATTGAGCACTCATGTAAAATCTTCTTACATGCTGGAAAACATGAGAATGGCATTACTATTGGCTTTGCAAAAGTAACAAAGTAACAAAATCCAATACCTCTCCACATATACAAACGTATATGGACACACATACAACAAATGGCTCTACTATACAATATTTGTTAAATTATGCCTTGAGAAGAGAAAAACAAGTCACTGTATTTATTATAAATATCATCATTATTATAGAAATCTAACATTATTGGTGTTTTTCTAGTTATTGTTATGTTTGTGAACTACTATCAAATTTTGTTATAGCTATGTCTTTTTCAAAGACTATCAGTACCAGGTCTGGATTCTTTTTGTATACACTACACACACACACACATGCAGGCACATATGCATATATACATTTATATATTATGTGTGTACATATATATAAACTCTACAGATATTGTGGAATTCCTGATGTAGATCTAGTAGCAGGCGCATTTCTACTGTATGATGACATCAGGTAGCCAATAACTGTGGATGAGCCTTGCATAACATTCTACAAGGTTTTTACTGGAATCATACTTAAGTATAAATATAAATATATATATATATATATATATACATATACATACATACACACACACACACACAAACAGATACACAAGCAGACATGATGATGATGACATATATATATATATATATCCCTATGATCATCATCATCATAATTGTCCATCTGCTTTCCATTTCCATGCTGGCATGGGTTGGACATGTCATCACAGTCCGAGTCAGTTCTCATTGGTCACAGATCACATTTTCACATGTATGACTTCTCTTTTGTGCATGATTTCTACAGCTGGATCCTTTCCTGATGCCCACCACTTTACAAAGTACAATGGTGAAAAATTTTATTAATGGTATCAGCTCTAGAGAGATTGCCAAGCATATGTAAAATATGTCACCTGCACTCACAGCCTTACACCATTGTATCAATAATCACTCTTTCTTTCTTCCTTCCTTTCTTTCTTTCATTCTTTCTTTCTTTCTTTGTTCCTGTCTTTCCTTCTTTCTGTCTGCATATGTGTGTGTGTGTCCCCTGTTATCGAATAAAGTGTCAGACATTTGCAGTATGCAAATAAGGAGCCCTAGTTATGTGGAGCTACTGGATAAACAGAATGGGCTGTTCGTTTCTGTGGAATTGGTGAAATGGATATAGACTCACCTGATGAGAGTCCAAAAAGGTTTGAAATCAGTTTAAGTTGTTCATAATTTTTTTGTCCAATTTACAGAGAAATAATTAAATTTGCTCAGTATATTTCTCTACTGCATAGGTTATATATATATATATATTATATTAAATTAGAGACAAAACCACTATTAGGCAAATCAAACAATGAAAAACTTAAGCCAATACATATGATTAATTTATATTATTTAAATATATAACAAAATTATTAAAAAAATATAATTAATATCACACTACGATTGTTTCATGCCTGCTAACATATTCAAATTTAATATAATATAATATTTTACTATAAAATTGGATTCAATCCTAGTCTGATTTTTCCCTGTAAGTTTGGATTTATTCCCTAATATTTATTATTATATATATATATATATATATATATATATATATATATATATGTATATATACCATAAATCCTTGAGTATTATTTGCATTTTTTTCCCAAAATTTACAGGTCAAAATCCCTAGTGCGTACTATATACGAGGTTAAAAATGAAAAATATTTTCTAAGCAATGTCCGAGTCTCTATTTGCTGTCTGGCAATGTTTATTCAAATGCATTTTGTGATGTCGGGCACGAAAATACCTTAAGATAAGCTTGAAAGCAATGAAGTCATAAAAAGAATCATCCATAACTTGCAGTAAGCAACATTTATTAAATGTTATTACTGTTATTTCTTTATTTTTTGCAAACAAAATGCACAAAAAAGCTACACGTTTGCATTATGTTATATATACAATAATAATAAAGGACGTTACCGTATACATTTTTACAAACCAAGGACGTTATATAGACCTTCTTGACTCAAGTTAGAGAAGGGATGCGTATTATACACAAGGTTTAGGTTTTTCAGAGGTACAGCCCCCTAAAAATCCCCTGCGTATTATACTCAAGGATTTACGGTATATGTATATATATGTATGTATATATAAAAGAAACAGATGACAAGATGGAGTACAGCAAGACACTTATTTTATAATCACTACACATGATTTCATACAACATAAATCTTCATATATACAGGAATTTAATTATGCGACGGCTTACCTGTAGAATGGAATCCAGTTGTATTTCTCCAGGTAATATACAATTACTGTCCCCGTTAGTTACAAAACCTAATCAACAAGACAGATGACTATGTTAACATCGAAGTCAAAGGTTTTGTAATTGACGGACAGCAACTATATATTACCTGAAGAAATACTACTGGATCCCATTATACAGGTAAACCATTGCATAATCAAATACATGTATATATGAAGATCTATGTTGTATGGAAACGTGTATAGTAATTATAAAATAACTATCTAACCATACTTCTTCTTGTTGACTCTATCTTATTCAATTTTATTTTTGCACCTGAAGAATACCCAAACCTAGACTCGGTAGTATATTGTAATACTACCAGCTATTTGGTAATTCTAAGGGTGAATGAGCTCTATTTTGTACTCTGCTATGTTCCTAATGGAATGAACCATATATATATATATATATATACATATATATATATATAATATATATATATATTATATATATATATATATATATATATACACACACACACATATATATATATATATATACACATACATATATATATATATATGTATATTAATGGTAATGGTAAGACAACAAAAGAATGAATGAGACCTCATTCATTATGACAACTGAATAATTGTCACATATTATATTATATATATATATATATTATTTATTACATACCAGCTAACAAAATATTTAAAAAAATTAACTTGCAACATATATCTTAAAATACAAATTTATTATATATACTGGGGCATATTTGTTTATGGTTACAAAACATATGAATCTGTGTGTATACAAAACATACATACAAAAATACCCTGTTGATGTTGTTGAAATTCCAATGAAGGAGTCTTGGGTCTAGGTTAGAAACAAGTTCTTTCTCTATTGGCAAGAAATCTTGAAATAAAACTGAATAATGACATACATACATATGAGTATAAACTAATGCAGAACCTTTATCAGCCTGGTACCAAATGAAAAATTCCATTTGAACTTTATATGTACTCACTCATGAGATGAAAGATGTAAAACAAGGTGTAAACAGTGAGTTGAAAATTGTGAAAAATTTGTAAATTTTCTCTTTCTTTCAGAGTGTACTTCTATAAAATACATCAACGTATTTGGATGAAATCCAAGATTGGAGCCATATGTTATTAAAATCTCTTAACAAAACAACACGAATGTATTCTTAATGCAGTATTCTAGCAAAGAATAACATAAACATAAATGTTAGAGCTGTATATAAAATCTACACCTAACTTACTGGCTCAGGCGGCTGGAGTTTGTGCATGTTATTGAGTTTTTCAGGCATTTTGGCAATTGAAAGTATAATATTTTCACCCATTGAATTGAATGTCAATCCATCATAAATTCAACCCCCAGCAACTGCCATTTTCAACTGAATAAACTTGAGCAATGTGAACTGAGGTATCTTGCTCAAGGAGAATTAAACCAACAATCTTACAATTGTGAGTTGAACACATTAATCATGCGGTCATGTGCTTCCATAGTTATGCATAAATTAACATATAATTATACCAGGTATGGCTGTCTGGTTAAGAAGCTTGCTTAGCTACATCATTTTGAATTCAATCCCACTGCAAGGCAACTTGGGCAAGTCTCTTCTGCTATAGTCTTGGACCAATACACACAGAGATATACACCTATATACATACATACATATGTGTGTGTGTATATACATATGTATATATATGTCGCCATGTTGATTCGTTAGCTACTGCACGCATTTTTTTTTTTTTTTTTTTTTCTCCTCTTTCTGTGTTTTTCTCTCTCTGTGATCTTTCTGTGAAGAGGTAGCTCGAAACGTTAAAGACTTGTTTTATTTATATTTCCTGAGCGCCATACTAATACAATTGTTCGTTGTTTTCCACCTGCCTTCATCTTTTGTTTATTTTCATAAAGCTTCCCGTTATATATATATATATATACTTTATTTAAGCAGCAGAAAATTCAACAAAACCTGTTACTCTGAGCTTCCCGTTGCTGTTCATCGGACAGTTTTTGCAAAAACTGTCCGATGAACAGCAACGGGAAACTCAGAGTAACAGGTTTGTTGAATTTTCTGCTGCTTTAAATAAAGCATATTACTCTACCACTGGTATTTGAGTACTCTTTTTTCCACCTTCTTTCACATTTATGTGTTTACTCCGGTATATATATATATATATGTATGTATATATATGTATGTATATATATATGTATGTACATATATGTATGTATATGTATATATATATATATACATATATATATGTGTGTGTATATATGTATACATATATATATATATATGTGTGTATATGTATATATATAAACACACACACACACACACACACACTTTATTAATAAAGCTGCAAAAACATTAAAAAAAACTGTTACTCAGAGTTTCATGTTCCTGTTTGTCAGTTTTGGTTGAGAATGGAACAAAAAATTGAGTTTTTGTTTTATTCTTAACCAAAACTGTCCAACAAACAGGAACATGAAACTCTGAGTAATAGTTTCTTTTTGCAGCTTTAATAATAAAGCATATTACTCTACCTCCGGTATTCGAGTACTATTTTTTCTCACCATGTTTCACATTTATGTGCTTACTCTGATGTATATATTTACACACACACACACACACACACATCTGGGCATGTGTAACTTTGTGTTTGTGGTCGCCCTTGTGACTTATTGGTTTGACAAAAGAAACTGATGGAATAAGTACTGGGTTTCATTCATTTCACTAAGCCCCCTCAGAGCAGTGCTCCAGTATGGCCACAGTCCAATGACTGAAATAAGCAAACAATTAAAGTTAACTGCATTCAATTCAATTAAAGGTATATATCTTAAGAAAATAAGAAGCAATTTATACAAAAATACATTATACTGCTTTGAGAATACATTTTCTCTTTTTCATCCTTTTTCTTTCTTTCTCTGCATACACACACACACACACACACACATATATATGTGTGTGTATATGTATGTATATAAGCATATGTGCTTTTTTGCATGTTTGCATGTGTGAATTTAACTAGGTCAGTGTTGGGTTGTTGTTTTTTTTTATATACCAGCCTTTTTCACTCCACTCAAATATATTAGTCATTTCCTTATGTTTCCCACTTAATATATAAGCTGTGAATTTATAAAAAGAAACCCAGCAGATCTACTTATATTCAGAAATTCTAGTCATTTTTCATTCATTTATATTTGCTAAAAGAAAAAATATGAATATAATAAATAGATAAACAAAGAAATAATGTGCTTGTGCTCACACACACACACAGACATCAATGTGAGTATATATATATATATATATATATATATATACATATGTGTGTATATGTATTTACACAAACATATATGCATGAAAATATATGTACATATTCATATATGTGTCTTTATGGAATAATGGATTAAAATATTAAAATACTGAAAATGATAATCTTTTCCTCTAAAAAAAAAACAACAAATACAAATAAAATTAATAAATAATAATAATGATAATAATAATAATAATAATAATAAATATGTACTTAAAAATTTAATTGTTCAAGTCCTTACTTTAACCTAAACCCAACTAATTTTACTAGTTATTGACTATGATTATTATTTTTTTGCGTTTATTTCTAATTAGATTCTGAATCATTTAATCTTTAAACAAACCTATTAACCTATTTCAGCATTTATAGTGATTGATGAGTTCAGAATAATACCAAAACATGCCTGCCTTTTTTATTATATATATGTGTCAGATTAATACAAATAATAAAAGTCACTGAGTTATGTAGACTTTTTAAAACTCCACCCCATTTTTTTTTTGGTCTCTTGTTAGCTTTTAATTGTCAATTAATTAAATATATTAACAACAACTAACTGATTTAACTACCTTCCTACCTTTGCTCTAAACCAAAATTGTTCAGCTTTCCTTCCTTTGTGCTGTATCTATGCTTGTGATACAAATTTTTTGTCTGTGTTTGCAATGACAAATATGATAAAACCACCAGGCAGGATCGCAGATGGAATCTTACACTGTCTTTATTGAGAAATTCCATGAAACATAAGTAAACACAGTAAGACCGAACATTGCAGGGTATGATACTGCTCTTCAACCCTTTACAACATTGGATCCTTTTGGAGATGGATGAAGACACGTCACTTACCAAAGAGCTGAGTTGAGCTCTGTTTGTCTCCCTTACTGTCCATGATTCTGCTCAAGAAGAGTTGTCACAGGCAACTCCACAACATCAATAAAGAAAATTACTATTTTTAAATTTCTCGATGTGAGATATTCAGCAAGAGTACTTTAGAGTAAAGATTATTTGCCAATATAAGATGGCAGTCCTGGTTTAGGACATATGTTGCTGTAATTTAGCCCCAGGAGACATCTTCTCCAGCTGGCTATATGACAACATTTATCCTAAACCAGGACTGCAACGTTATGTTATGTCGCACACTCTAGCTACACTAAGGTCAACTTTGCTTTTCATCCTTTCAAGGTCGATTAAATAAGTACTAGTTACGCACTGGGAAGAGGGGGCGATGTAATCGACATAATCCCCTCCCCAAGCAACCCTTGTGGCAAAAACTAGAAATCATTATCATTATCATTATTATTATTATTATTATTCAAGATATGTGTAAATGTTTTACATTCAAAATCAGTGTCCTTAATACTGGGTCACAACCAATTTTCTTCAATATCATAGACCTTTCTTACAGTCCTTGCTGTTTCCAATAGAACAGAATTCTGAATCAATGCAAGTCATGTAATTTCACCAATCTCAATAAGGGAGCTATTAAGTCTATTATTATTATTATTATCATTGCTGTTATTATTGTTATTATCATGCAGGAAAATAGGGCTGCACTGTTCATATACAAAGTGTGTAAAAATCAGATTCTTCAAACCAAATTGTTTTGAATGTATTTTTATTATGAATCCTCTTTAAGAGATTCCTTGGTTGCTGCTCAAACAAAACCAAAATGTATGCAATTGATACACATACACTCAAACATTCACCCCCCACACACACAGAAACACATACATTATGTGACGGTACTATGTTGCCATGAAACAACGTAACAGTCTGAGATTTGGTCCATGTTCAGAACCATTTCATTTATATGTCATGGACATCTTCATGAAACCTTACAAATTTCCATTTCGCTCTCTGTCATTTATCTGAAAAGAAGGGGTTTGACCCTTTCGTTACTGTATTTATTTTGAGATGCTCAGTGTTTCTTTCAATTACTTTAAATATAACAAAGAGTTTAGTAAAATAACTTTGTTATCATTCAGCTAGTGTTAGGAACATAAATTGTGACTAAGGTTTGGGGGAAGATTTGAATTCAAAACTTATGAAGACAAGACATTTGCATTATAGGGCCAGAGTCGGTTTCAGCTGGGTTGGTAATGAAAGGGTTAAGAATTGTTTCTCTATCATATATCATATATTTCAACCCTTTTGTGACCATATTTTTGTGAGATGCTCTGTATTTCTTTCAATTAATTTTAAATATAACAAAGAATTTAGGAAAATAACTTTGTCATCATTAATCTAGTGTTAGGAACATAAATTGTGACTAAAGTTTGGTGGAAGATTTGAATTCAAAACTTATGAAAACAAGATATTTGCACTACAGAGCCAGAGCTGGTTTCAGCCGGGTTGGTAATGAAAGGGTTAAGAATTGAGGATAATGTGATTAGCAACCAGTTAATATTTTTCAAACATTGGTTGCTAAAGGTGAATGACAAGCAGGAGTGAATTTTCAGAGGGTTACAGTTCTGAGGAGGACAGTGGGGTAGCAGGATTGGCCTAAGAAATGGTTTATAGTACAACAGTGATTATTCAGGGACAAGGAGCTGAGTGAAGTTAATATGAAGAAATGTGGCAAGTGCATTGTGATGGCTAATGTTGGTTGGAAGATCTCATATTAAGCTGGTACATCCAAAGACACACAGACAGACCATTTAATTCAAATGTGGGTCAAGTTTAGCAGTGGCGCTGAAATTATGCATATGAATGTGTGCATTTATATAAGCATATATATATGTGTGTATGTGTGTATGTTTGTGTGTGTGTGTGTGTATATATATATATATATATATATAATATATATATATATACGCACACAAACACTACCTACCTATATATGTATATAAATTTATATAAATAAGGATAAGATCGATATTTAAATATCGATCTTATCTGGTGGTCAGCATGGGAATAAAAACTTTTCAAAGGTAATAATTATTTAAAATTATGATTTTATATATGTATCTATATATATATATATATATGTGTGTGTGTGTGTATTAAATAAAATGAGACATCAAAGTCAAGGCTGCATGGAATTTTTAGGACATTTTTAAAGAGAAAGGTAGTCTTACAGCTGTGTGTGGGATATTAGGGATATTCCTACATCAGAGATGATGTGAGATGGTTAAATAGAGGGAAATAGTAGAGTTCGATATGAGGACTTATTTTGGAAAAGGAAGCAAATAAGGAGTATATAGGGAAATAGGAGAATGAATGTAGAAATAAAAATAAAAGTGTATAAAAATGTTCCGTTGATTGGATCAACTGGAACCCTCGTCATCATAATCGATGGAGTGCCACAGTATACACACACACACATGTATATATGTATGTATGTATATAAGAATTTTTTGCGTAATAAGATAAAAACCCAAGGCTGTGTAGATATTAGAGCATTCATAGATAGAAGGTCTTACAGCTGTTTCTAGGATATTAAATAAATAATATCCCTTCATCGTAGACGGTGTGAGAGGATAGTTTAGTCATAGTTAGTTTAGATGTCATACAAAATGGAAAGTGATATATATATATATATATATATATATATATATATAAGTATATATATATATATTATATATATATATATATATATAAGTATATATATATATATATATATATATGTATGTATGTAAGTATATGCAATCACACACACATACACTGATAGATAGATAAATAGATTTACATATATATATTATATGTGTGTGTGGGGGTGGGGGGTTCAAACAATAGATTTATAAGGCAGGAATTCCACAAAAAACTTGATATTGGTTATAATCAAGTGGTGCAAAATGCAATGGCAACATTGTAAGAAGAATTATATACATACATGCACGCATATACAAACATATGCACACACACACATATCTTTTGTTTATTTTGTACTCATTTCACATATTAGTCTGAGGCCATGCTGGAGCAGTGCTTAGAAGAACTTTAGTAAAATGAATTGAATCCAGTATTTTTTAAATTTGAGGCTGGTACTCATTCTATTTGTGTCTTTTGTTAAACTGTTAAGTACAAACACAGACACACAAACATATGATGATAAAGATGTGTGTAAATGAGTGTGTGTGTGTGTGTGTGCATTATGCTAAGACACATACACACACACATTTACACAAGCATTTACATATATGCATATAAATATGTATGTTTAGCATTCATACATATTTATGAATGCTAGATTTAACAAATGATAACAATTAAAATGAACTGATAGGTTTGTTGTTTTTACCGACCCAGTTGTTTAAATCCTCGACACAATATAACTTAATGTGCCACCAGCTGTCAATGTGTAGACAGGAATCCTCTTTTATATTCTAACAAAAATTTAATACACAATGGAATCAATAGTTCTCGAAAAATAACCACAGTTTGCGTCTTTAAATTCATTGGAAAAGTTCATCATCATCATCATTATTATTGTCATTATTATTATTATCATTATTATTATTATTATTATTAATATTATTATTAAGGTAGCAAACTGGTAGAATTGTTAGCATGCCAGGCGAAATGCTTAGCAGAATTTTGTCTGCTGCTATGTTCTGAGTTCAAATTCCACCGAGGTCGACTATGACTTTCATCCTTTCAGGTTCAATAAATTAAGTACCAGTGAAGCACTGGGGTCGATGTAATCGACTATCCCTCTCCCTCGAATTTCAGGCCTTGTGCCTATAGTAGAAAGGATTATTATTATTATTATTATTATTATTATCATTATTATTATCATCATTATTACTGTTGTTAAGGTAGCAAGCATTGAGAATTGTTAGTGCATTGGCCAAAATGCTAAGCGGAATTTTTTCTAGCTCTTTATATTTTGAGTTCAAATGCTGTTGTGGTTGACTTTGCCATTCATTCTTTCAGGGCCGATAAAATAGCACCAGTCCAAATATAATCAACTAGCCCTATCAACACAAGTCACAGTTTCTTGGTAGTTTCCTTTTTTTTCCCCACTCCCTTCTTATTGCTCTTTGGAACCTGACAGCTGTAAGAAATTAACCAAATTCATGGCCACAAATTTGCTACTAGAAAATATGAAGACTTAGAAGTTAGTGACACTTAAGCACAGATAGTTTTAGAAAGAGGAAATAATTTATCTTCGTCTTATGTAATTATAAACTCATTTTCTCCAAAGCCTACATAATCCTACAGACACACACACACACATACACACTCACTAACACACTGGCACTTCTTCAGTTAAGAGTATGGGGGTTCCAGTTAATCTGATCAATGGAGCAGCCTGCTTATGAAATTAATATGTAGGTGGCTGAATACTCCACAGACACATGTACCCTTAATGTAGTTCTCAGGGAGATTCAGTGTGAAACAATGCAACAAGGCTGACTCGTTTGAATTACAGGTACGACTCGTTTTTGTCAACTGAATGGACTGGAGGAATGTGAAATAAAGTGTCTTGCTCAAGGATACAATGCGGAGCTAGGAATCGAACTCAAGACCTTATGACTGTAAGCCGAATACCCTAACCACTAAGCCATGTACCTTCACATGCACACATATTATATAAGAATCCTTACTATTAGGTTAATTCAAACAACCCCCACTTCTGACCTTAGCAAAAAATAAATCTCAGTTTTAATGGTGCCTTCTGGATATTTGAAATGCCTGCCATTACAATCAGGCATTTTTTGAGAAATTCTTGCATTTTTTAAGCAAATAATAAATCATGTTATATGAAAGAGTAAATGAGGGGACGAAGAATATTTCTTCTTCTCCTTCGCTTGAAAAAAGACATGAGAAAGAATTATGATAGGGCATGATACAATTAAGATGCTGGTTTATAAATATAATTCATCTTATCTTTCAGAGATGCCAAAATGAAATCTGAAAGCTTAATTATTTCAAGTATCAAAGCAAATTATAAATATTTAAAAAAAGAAAAAAAATTATAAGCAAATAAATTTTTAAAAATCACATTGGAAAAGAAATATATTTGAAATGTTAAGAATAAAAATGTTTCACATTTAATAATATCACTCAAAGTAAAAAAAATATTAATAAATGAATATGAAATAAAGGATAAAGACACAAAAAATATATTGTTTTGTAAAAATATTGTTCCTGTCATGCACAGATGTTTGTGGCTGTTATAAACATAATTCATGCAGGTGGTTGTATTTTTTCCCATTATTTTAATATAAATAATAACTGTGTATTAATATATATATATATATATATATTTAACAACATCAATATATGCATACATATATGTGTATATATATATATATATATATATATAAATGGATATATATGCATATATATGAACATAAATATGTATATATATAAATGGATATATATAATATATATATATATCAATGTATGAAGGCTGACAAACTGGACACCTTAGTTGTCCCCCTTTTTAGTTTGCACTGTAAACAAGGCATTGGGGGGTATATTTTTTTAAAACGTCAGCCCGAGAATGTTAACTTGTCCCCAATTCTTTTTAATATTCTTTTATTATCATTATTATTATTATTATTAAATAGAAATACTACATTTCTAAATATCTCGGAGAGATTTAAGCAGTAGTGGTACGATAGAGTAATTGTATACTGTCAACTTAATGTGACAGTCCCTGTCGGCCTTGACACATTTCTTGTGTCCTTATGTTTACAAGGGGGAGACACTAGCAGGCTATGCTACTCCAGACTGATGACGAGCAAAGACTCAGAAACTAGTCTCTGGATGCAGGTTTAGCTGGGTGGAAGTGCTTGTCTCCCCTTTGTAAACATAAGGACACAGGAAATGTGTTAAGGGCCGACAGGAAGCGTTGATGCTTCCTAGGGCTAAATAGCAGTAGTATTATTCCCTTCACGGACTGTCACATTAAGTTGACAGTATACAACTACTCTATTGTACCATTATTATTATTGTTATTGTTTATGTTAGATGTGGAGACAGCAGGCTTGTTTCTGATTTGGAGGGGGCATTTTAAATATTGTAAACCTTGCTTATCATGTGGCATACAACATGGTTAAAACCCTTACTACCCATGTAGTAATCGGTTAATGTTAACTTTGCCATGCATGTAGCCAAGGTTTTTTTTTTTCTTCGAGGTTGTGCATTAGTATACAAAGCATTAAATTGGGAAACCTGCCTAGGCTGAAGGCTGCTGAAATCAGGTTTTTTTTTAAAACTAACATTGCCATTATGATTAAAGGAAATGATTTGCTCTGTAAATCTACACTTTGGGACCTGTAACTTGTTGTCCTTAAATATTGTGTAATATGTATGCACAAATATATATATATATATATATATATGCACATACACACACATATATATATGTATGCGTAGGCATGTATGTACATATATATATATATGAAATATGCGTAGCATTCAAAATATTTCCCCCCTCCTCTCTTTGTTAAATTGCTTTCTTTTATCTCAATGGTTTCCATCAATATTGTTACATGATTCTTTATACTAAAGATTCCCCCCCCCCCTACTACCACCACGACCACCACCATCAATATTCCTTTTATTCTCCCTGTAATGTGCTTATTTTTGTTTTTTTTTCCCTTTCTTTATCATTTTTGCAATTGAAAGAAGACATATATATATATATATTTATTTTTTTCTGCTTCTGAATTTTGTATCCTCCTCTTGTTCGTAATAAAGCATCTAAACATTTGTATACATGAATGATTATATTAATAAAAAGATGTTTCAAAAAAAAAAAAAACACAATGAAGATATTTAATAATTTTTTTTCTTCTTTCGGAATTAATTTCTTTCTTCTCTTTTTGTTTTGTTTTTATTGTTTTCTAGAGCAGCTGTAGCTGTGTGGTGAGAAGTTTACCTCCTAGCCACATTGTTCTAGGTTCAATCCCACTGCTTGACATTTTAAGCAAATGTCTTCTGTTACAGCTTTGGGTCAACCAAAGCCTTCTGACTTTGTGAGTAGATCTGGTTGCTAGAAACTGAAAAAAACCCATCGGTTTTACATGTGTGTGTATGTGTTTGTGTGTGTGTGTGTGTATATACTCCATATTCTCAACAATGCGCCCTTAAATATGGTTTCTGATTACAAATATCTTGGATCATACATATCATCATCTGGAAAAGACTTTCTAACTAGAAAGGGTATGGCCTTCTCAGCCTGTAATGACATGCATAAGATCTGGTCATCAAATCTAAGTAGAGACTTCAAACTTGAAATCTTCAAAGCCACAGTCGAACCAATTCTACTATATGGCTCAGAAACCTGGACGTTATCAAAGAAGCTTGAGAGGCGGTTGGATGGAACCTACACTCGCCTCCTTATGAGAGGTCAAAATCTCTCGTGGAAGCGCCATCCAACCAAAATGCAAATATATGGGAAACTACCACCTGTGTCATCTCTTGTGAAAGGTAAGAGTCCAGTTTGCTGGACATTGTTGTAGAGCTGAAAAAGAGGTAATTTCTACTCTTCTCCTCTGGAAGCCATCTACTCGCAATACCAGAGGGCGCACACTCTCCTACCCTGATGTAATCTCCAGGGATACAAGCATCCAGCAACAGGACCGCCATAATGTCATGATGGACCGTGAAGTCTGGCGTAGCATGGTAAATTCCATTGTCTCGACCACGGTCGAACAATGATGATGATGATATATATATATATGTATAATCCCTCACCAAAACGAAGGAAAAACACAAGGAAAAACAACAATGCGAGGTCATGGTACATGCAAAGTATTAGCAGATGCTCAGGGAAGGAAAGAAAGGTGGTTTTACGTTTCAAGCAAAGCTCTTCTTCAGAAAGAGGAGACAGAGGAAAGTCCAAGAGAAAAAGAAGATGGAGGAAAAAATCTCCAACGATCCACATGTGATTACATTTTGAAATATATGTGAAGGTGAAGCATGAACCTACGAACATTAGGCCTCACCAAGGCAATGACTAGTGACCGAGATCTTTGGAAATAATGGTTTCAAATTTTGGCACAAGGCCAGTAATTTTAGGGGATGGGGCATTGATAATCGATTACATCGATCCCAGCACCTGACTGGCATTTATTTTATCGACCCTGAAAGAACGGAAGGCAAAGTCCACCTTGGTGGAATTTGAACACAGAATATCAGAAATTGGAATCAGGGAAGGTATGATTATACTGTAATGCAAAGAAAACAGAGCTGCAAGTATTCAACCATGAAATGCCTGTGTCAGTGAAAGTGAGAAACGGTAAGTCACTAAAGGTAGTTGAACATTTCAAATATCTTGGTGCATGGATACAAAGTACTGAAAAAGACATTGTCGTAAGGAAAGTTCTTGCCTGGAGCACATGCCATAAATTGAGAAATGCATGGAGTTCAAAGTTAGCAAGGAAATTGAAAGTGATGTTGTTTCTGTCAACAGTGGAGTCTGTTCTTCTATACGGGGCTGAAACATGGACACTCACTAAAGCATCGAAGAAGCAGTAGGACGGTTTTATATGAGGATGCTTGGGGAGGCACAATGGCTCAGTGGTTAGGGCAGCTGACTCGCAGTCGTAGGATCACGGTTTCGATTCCCAGACCAGGCGTTGTGAGTGTTTATTGAGTGAAAACACCCATAGCTCCACGAGGCTCCGGCAGGGGGTGGTGGTGAACCCCGCTGTACTCTTTTACCACAACTTTCTTCTGTTGGCCTGCTCGCTTAGGCAGTGGGGTGGCGTCATTGAAGGTTAAAACAATGCGAAGCGCATTGTGACCAGCGATGTGTAGCAACATCTGATAGCCTGTTCGGTTACGGTGATAGGATGATTAGAATGGCACTCAATGTCTCCTGGAAGAGTCATACAACAAAAGTAACATTGAAGATGCAACATAGAAGGATGAGGCTAGCTGGACACATGCTAGTGCTCTGGCAACCAACGGAAGAAAGGATCAAGAGAGGAAGGAGGAAGGCAACCTATATCGACAACTCGCTGGAGGATACTGGTATGGAAGTGGTACAGGAGCTGAGGACCATTATGGAAGATCGAGACGAATGGGGAAAATGTGTGGAAACAGTCTTGGGGTGTCCCGAGGGACGACCTAGATAGATGGAAGAAATGCAGCTAAGCACTATGCCAGATATGCTAACAATTCTGCCAGCTTGCTACCTTTACAGACATCATAGTAATTCTTTCTATTACGAGTACATGAGAGGGAGAATGTTGATTACATCAGCCCCAGTGCCCAGTACTTACTGACCCTGAAAGGATGTAAGGCAAAGTCGACTTTGTTGGAATTTGAGCAAAAGATATAATAATGTAATGATAATTACATCCAAGGAATTAACGAACAAAATCAGTGCTTATTTCAAATAAGTTTATTTCAAAAGTTTGTAGATATATTTGGTCATTTGAAAAAGAATAAACATAGAAAGCCTAAAATGAGGGTTAGGTACCAACCAATCAGATGACAATCTTCATTAGAAGGCCAAGAAGTCTATTTTTTCCCTGAGTTCATTCAGGAAAAAAACAATGTGATTTTATGTAAGTGATTGAGAAGGGCAGCTTCTTATGAAAAAAAGCTTCATTTTTTTTTTTTCAATATATATATGTGGTTAGATGATAAATGGAAGAAGATTCAATATATGTAAAAGAGTTTTCTTTTGCCTTTGCAGCAAATGGTTTACTCTGTTGCCACACAAGTTTCTTGCTTGACTTTCATACAAGATACTTCCTGAAGAATGGCATATGGTAAGAAACTAGTATCAACACAGTAACTCATCAACTATAAATGTGTGTGTGTGTGTATGTAATATATATGTTATTTATTCAAAGTATACAATATTACAGATCCATTCCAGCTGATGCTATCAATCGGTTTTATACATGGGATAAGATGGGACTGGTTATTAGGTGTTACTTAACCATCCTGAAATCTAATATGCACTGCAAAAACCATTGACAAGATCAGCTGAAATGGATCTATAATACTGTATACTTTGATTAATATACTCACTCTACTGATAAATATGAGCGCATATTTTTTCTAACAGATAGCATCTCAGACAATATACATACATACATATAATATATATAATCACACACAGATAAAATGTATTCACTACCATGTAAAAACACAGCTAAGATGATATACACACTGAGATACTCAACAGATACATGAAACTTCATGTTGCTTGGTAATTGCCAGAGACAAAACCAAACAAACAAAAGGGATTAAGTTTCTCGAAGACAGAAAAAACGAAAAAAATAAATAAAAAGCTTTTAAAAACAAAAAATAAACAAACGTTTGGCATAATTTTTTTTTAATGAAAGAATTCCAGACAGAGAGAATGCAATATTGGAGACATCAGATAATGGAATAATAGTGAAACAATATTTATAAAGAGAAACAAGAATGTTATTTATGGAATAAACTGAGACAAATTGTAATAGTAGCATTTTGTTCAAAAGCAAAATAAACTACAAAGAATTATAAATTCTATCTATAACCCTTCTGCATTTAAACCAGCCACATCCAGCTTAAATATTCTGCCTGTTTTATGTTAAAACTGACCAGGTCTGGCCTCTCACACCTACCTTACAATGTCATTTTTAAAAATAAGCAACCACATCATCAAAATGATTATTGAAATGAGATGATGTAGGATTAATTCAAAACAATGTGAATAGATAAGCATTATATTTGAAGGTGCATGGCTTAGTGGTTAGGGGCATTCGGCTCACGATTGTAAGGTCGTGAGTTCGATTCCTGGTGACGCGTTGTGTCCTTGAGCAAGATACTTTATTTCACGTTGCTCCAGTCCACTCAGCTGGCAAAAATGAGTTGTACCTGTATTTCAAAGGGCCGGCCTTGTCACACTGAATCTCCCTGAGAACTATGTTAGGGGTACACGTGTCTGTGGATTGCTCCGTCATTTGCACGTTAATTTCATGCAAGCAGTTCCGTTGATTGCATCAACTGGGACCCTCGTCGTCATAACCGACAGAGTGCTCCCATATTTGACAGAGTAATCTGAATGCTAAGAGTCAAGACGATTTTTTTGGTAATTTTCAAAATGCATTTTATCTGTAACACAAGTTAAATGTATAATCTGTCTACAGACACCAAATGCAATAAAGTAATATTTATTGAGCCAATATGGTTTGTGATTTAGTTGCAAGACTGGCAATTTAGAAAGGAAGGGATCTGGGTGATTCCATAGACCCCACTGCTTGACTGGTACCAATATTGAGCCAACAACAGTGCTTTCTATAAGGTCCAGTGAAAAAACTGCGACAGATCTCTGAAACTACACTTTACCATTCTAGAAATGGATACCATTCTTTGTTCATAGTTGTTTGATCAAAGCTAACCAAAGACTAAATTCTGAAATAATAGTTATATGAAGAATTGAACCAAGTATGGTTGTATTGATTAGAAAAGGTTTACAACAAGCAAAAGCAACCTTTTACAAGAAGGTGGCCACACAAGACATGGCACATCATCAAGAAGGCTGCACTATTAAAACAAATTAAAGGTAGGAGTACCATTCAGAAAGTCCTATGGGCTTCAGTTTCCCCGTGACTGGTTTAGGTGTAACAAAGCACTAAATTCATAAATTAGATTTTGAACCTTGCTGTGTTTAATGTCAGTAACCATTTTTGTAGGTTATTACACCAGAAATAAATGAAACTCAATGTCTCAGTGTTTGAAATGAGTTCTTCATGCCCTTTTTCAAACTATTAATCTAGTCTTTAGAGATGAAACATTTTTAAATGATTATATTTACCCTATTTTAACGTGTATAAGGAACCCCCTTTTTTTTGTCAAAAATCAGATTTAAAAAATATGGGAGTTTCTTATACATAGTATTATAATGCCTTACAAAATCTTTTTTCCAGATTTTAAGCCCAAAATATGAGGTTACATATCAGTGACCCTCACCTGGATATGTACACAGTCAATCAGACAAGATATGAACTAAGAACCTTCTTTTTATAAAGCAAATAATGCTTTATCCACTGGACAATTGTGGCATGAATGATTTAAAATTAAAGTTCCTAGTTCAAATCCAACCTATAACTAAATACACAATTAGAATTAGAACATCTGGAGGCCAAAATGTTTCATTTCAGACAGCATGGACCTTAAAACAGAACTTCTGGAGGTCTAATTCAGAGTTAGAGGCAATGAATTTTTAAAGGTGTGTCGATGTTATACTACCAGCTCAAAACGGAAACACGTCTGCTTGCACCAGGTGCATGCACATATAAAACAAGGCAACTCATATACAAGGTGGCCCAGAAGTGACAAAGGGGTTTCTATATTTGATAAACTTTTTAAAATAATTATTTAATTTTTATTTTATTTCAGATTTATATAAAGAAGACCCTTAAATTTAAGCATGGAAAAGTACACTATTGAACAGCAAACGCAAATTGTGAAATTTTATTACCAAAACCAAGGATCAATAATTCAGACTCAATAAGAATTATAGAGAAATGAATTGTCCAATGGTCAGGTGATTAATTGGTCATTTTGAAGATCAAAGATCAGTAAGTGACCTTCCAAGAATAAGCAGACCTTGTTCCATTAGAAACGAGGCCAGAGTCAGGTGTGTGAGGGAGAGTATTGAAAAGACCCGACATCAACACAAACACACTCTCGACAAGTTGGAGTCTGCAGGACATTGCTCCAACGAATTTTAAAAACAATGGATCTTTTTCCACATATGATCCAATTGGTACAACAGCTGAAAGAACTAGATTATGCCGCTAGATTACAATATGTCACAAGATTCCAAGAATTAGCAAGAGAAGATCCATGTCATTCTCCAGATCTAACCGCTCCAGACTTTTTCCTATGGGGATATCTTAAGGGAAAAGTTTATAACAACAAGCCTCAAACAATTGCAGATCTTAAAAATAACATTGGAACAGAAATTAGATCACTGGAGCCACAAATGTTAAGGGCTGTTATGGAAAACGCCTTAGAAAGAGCAAGTTTATGCAAATTGGAAAATGGATATCACTTAACCCTTTCGTTACCAAACCGCCCAAACCCGCCCGTATTTACCTATTCATATTTAAATGAGAATATCAGAGCAAATCTCTTTAGTACATTCGTGAAAACTAATAACCCATTTTCTATAGTGATGTTTGAACAAAATTTTAATAATTTTATATGTTGTTGAATTTACCTGTATCTACCTGCAATTAGAGTCAGTTTGTGACAAAAATTATAGTATAGAATTGGTTGAGAACATTTCATTAAATTATCTTCCAAAAATCACATTAATATATTGATAAATAAAAAAGTTATAGTTGTTTAATGAAACCAGACTAAATTTATGATTATGTTAGAAATTAATTGAAACACATAAGGGGTGTATTTTGGTCAGAAATATAGTAACGAAAGGGGAAATAAATCTCACACCCATTTTCTATAACTTACCTAGTAAAGTATCACAATTTTTAAACAAAATAAACGAGATATTAAATATTGAAACCCTTTCGTGACTATTGGGTCACCCTGTGTATGTATACACACACACACACAGAGGAGTGAAGCAAAAAAATTACTCAGCATAAAATTTGATATTTTATTTATATTGTTATTATCACTATTATTCATCATATACAAGTATGAGCATATACGTCATCATTTTATTCCATTTTAGAAAAATTGAAGTGTATCCTTGACAATTCCAGAGTGTATGGAACTCATTTTTCTGCCTGGTTGTGATGGTGCAAACAAAAGAACCGTCGCTGACACCTTCAACCAAAAAGCATCCGAGAAAAACCATATTGCATACACTGGTTGGTTGTTTAGTCCAAAGATACCACACAACAGGCAGTGTGCATGACAAATACTGAAGTGGCCACCCTAAGGTATCAAACAACACACATGTACCTGTCATAGACAAGTTTCACAAAAGCCCAAAGAAATCAGTGCAAAAATCATCACAGGAAATCGTTGGTCCTTGTACAACAATGCAACGAATAATAAAAGCTGCAGCCGATGTACATTTTTGAACACTTGTGATCATACTGCTGACATTTTCTAATTTGCTTTGCTTTGTAATTAAATATAAAGTGTTGGTTTTGAAATGTGCAATATATGTAAATATTTAAAATGGGTTTTAATCTTGGTACATGGCTTTTAGCTCACACTGTATGTATGTGTGTGTAAATATATATATCCATATATAAAAAGAAGACCCTCTTTGGTCACAAATGACCATGGGATTGCACCTAGAAAGTTCCCCTTCAAGGTACAGGTCTGGACAAGGTTGTTTTGTGGAAGACTATCAGTCGCCCATGCATACCAGCCCTCACCACAGCACCTTTGTTATCCAATAGAAAGGCAAATGTTGATGCTGCTTGGCACCAGTGACATCGCAACTCATTTCTACAGCTGAATGAACTGGAGCAACGCGAAATAAAGTGTCTTGCTCAAGAACACAACATGCAGCCCCGTCTGGGAATCAAACTCACAACCTCACGATCATAAGCTTCATGCTCTAACTACTGAGCCATGTGCCTTCATTATACATATATAGTCATACCTGTGTATGTATATATATATATATATATATATATATATATACATACATACATACACAACACTGATGGTTCAGAGCCTTTTATTTTCCAAGTTACAAGCGAGAACCCCAAATTCCTGTAGTCTCCAGATTAGTTTACTGGTGCCTGGCACAGACCAATATTTATTAACTTGTATCATTTATACTAATGTACAGGTATATCTATATTTCACCTAATTATTTAAATTTAATATTTGTCTAACATAGAACATGTCAATGACCAAGTTGACCCCTGTGTGTGTGCGAGCGCACAAAATAGTGAAGGTGCATGGCTCAGTGGTTAGAATATTTGGTTCACAATCATAAGGTAGTGAGTTCAATTTCCAGTGGCATCTTGTGGCTTTGAGCAAGACACTTTATTTCCTATTCCTCCAATCCAGTCCACTTAGCTGGCAATAATGATTTGTACCTGTAATTCAAAGGGCCAGCCTTGTCACATTCTGCATTATGCTGAATCTTCCTGAAAACTACATTAAAGGCATGCGTGTCAATGGAGTACTCAGCCATTTGCACTTTAATTTCATAAGCAGGCTGTTGCATTGATTGAATCAACTGGAACACTCCTCATCATAACCAATGGTGTGCCAGGCTGTGTATGAAATACTGATACGAGATGCACACCAAAATTTATTTAAATATTCTTTTCTTTTCTAGGCCCAAGGCTCAAAATTTTGGGGGAGGGGGCCAGTCGATTAGCTTGACCCCAGTATGCAACTGGTACTTAATTTATCAACCCCGAAAGGATGAAAGGCAGAGTTGACCTCAGTGGAATTTGAACTCAGAATGTGAAGACAGACGAAATACCTATTTCTTTACTATCCACAAGGGGCTAACCACAGAGAGGACAAACGGATTAAGGCGATTATGTCGACCCCAGTGCGTAACTGGTGCTTATTTAATTGACCCCAAAAGGATGAAAGGCAAAGTCGACCTCAGCGGAATTTGAACTCAGAATGTGAAGACAGACGAAATACCGCTAAGCATTTTGCCTGGCATGCTAACGCTTCCGCCATATTGCTGCCTTAATTTATCTAAATATTATACTAACACTAATTCAAAGTGCACATTTCTTTGGGCTTTCGATAGTAAACATCTACACAACATAACCTTTTTTTCACACACATATATCATCTCATACAGAAAAAATAATTACTAAGAGAAATTAAAAATGGTAATAAGTCTCAGGTAGAGAAATCCATACAAGTGAGTACATTTAAGGAACAAGTTAATGTTATCAAAAATATTTCCTTCCGTATCATTGTGAAAGTGGTAAGCAGTTTCTTATGAGATTTCATTTGGAAGTACAGAAAATTTCCTGTACTGCTAAATTTATGGAGACATATTTACCAAAAGAAAATTCTCTTAATCTGTTGCAGCCAATGTTTTATTTCTCCTTCACCTCTCAAGATTCAGTGTAACATTTTATATTTTATTTTATTTATAAAAAAAAAATCTAAAATGGAACACAAAATGAATTGTCTCCCTTATCATCTCCTACAGTATACCCACAGATTCTATACATACGTATATATGTATGTATGTAAAACAATAGATGAATCTGAGAAAGTGGTTGAGAGTGATTAGTAAAAGGAAGATGAATAGGAGAAGAGGGAGGTGGTCAAAAGAAGAGAGAAAAATGAGAGATGGGGAGAAGAGCTGGCTGAATGGGAGAAAGAGATAGACAGAGTCTAGTGGAGAGAGGAGTACGGGGAGAGAAATGGTAGGGTGAAGGGAATATGGATAAAGGAAAAGAAAAAACTTTGAAGGAAAATAGAGCATGAGATGTAAAGAGAAAGGGTTATGGAATGAAAGCAAGAGTGATACAAAATGAAATGGAAAAAACCCAGGAAATACATATGTACATATTTGTCAGGCCCAAATCCTAAAATGGTGTTACTTCCTTGCTATTTTACCAGGAGGAGGTCCTCCAACAACAGTAGCTGTGGTGCTAGCCACAATAGGCGGTCGCATTGGAATGGCTGATACCATCGTACTCATTGGTGCCATAGGTGGTCCGATTGGAGGTCCCATTGGGGGGCGGATACCAACTGCAAAAAGGAAAAAAAAAGGCAAAACAATGAGACAAGAGAAAATCTGAATCACTGCAAATGTAATATCACTGTTTACGATGTTTAATATTTCGATAGAAGCTACTGTTTATGATGTTTAATATTTTTCATCAGCAGTTGCAAGTCTATCCAAAATGAGTGAAATGAGTTCACAAGAATGGAGAGAAGAGCAACTGTTAACTCGGGATTTGCGGTTGCTTTCAGACAATTATTGAGGCACCCACTTTCCAAGTTTAGGAACCTTTCCAAGTTGTTGAAGATGACGATGAACAGTTGTATGGTTTGAATTAAGCTTTATTGCCAATTCTTCAAGTAATGCCTCAAGGAGCTTATCATCAAACTCAAATGGAGGTCCTGTTCGATCTTCATCTCCAAGGCTGAAATCTCCACTTCTGAATTTTATCCAAAATGAGCGAAATGAGTTCGCAAGAATGGAGAGAAGAGCGGATGTTAACTCAGGATTTGCGGTTGCTTTCGGACAATTATTGAGGCACCCATTTTCCAAGTTTAGCAACCTTTCCAAAGTTGTATGGTTTGAATTAAGCTTTATTGCCAATTCTTCAACTGATAATGCAGGATTTCCTTCAAGCAATGCCTCAAGGAGCTTATCATCAAACTCAACTGGATGTCCTATTCGATCTTCATTTCAAGGCTGAATTCTCCACTTCTGAATTTTGAAAACCATCTTCTGCAAGTTCTTTCATTCAAGCATTCTTTCCCATAAACTGAGTGTATGTTCCGAGTTGCTTCGGCTGCAGAGTTTCCTTTTTTGTACTCCTAAAGCATTATATGCCTCAAATGCTCTTTGGATACTTCCATGTTAGAAAGGGTTTCAATCAAAGAAATTTTAATTCTATTATTCTGTAAAATAATATTTAATTAGTTTAAATGTACACAAATACATAAAAATAATTTCTAATTCCATTAGACATTCTAAAATACTATTAAATTTCATTCAATTTTAAAAAAGGTAAAATCGGACAGAACTTATGGGATGACCTGATATAAATATAAAAGGACACTTTTAAACACTGAATGGCTATGGAAGTCCAGTAAGGTAAAATATGAATTTGTGGGGTTGATAGATAAAAAAAGGTCGAGAACCAACTGCTGCAGTGCAGTGCTTCTCAACCTTTTTACTCTTAAAATAAATTACATGTGTCTCAAGGAACCCCTGCATAGCATATATATATATATATATATATATATATATAGATATATGAATTAGAAAAAAAACACCTTTTATCAATTCAAAATGAAAAATTAAATTACACCATCTAGAAAATTACATATAATAAAAGGTGGCTTTTTCCTAATTTATATATATATGTATATATTTTATATTTTGTGAAATTTGATTTAGTATTTCTAAATTGAATTTTTCCCTGTAAGTTTGGAATAATATTCCCACAAATTATTATTATTATATATATATACCATATCTTTCTCATATTTTTTCATTGTAGTTCACATGGTAAATATATATATATATGGTTGTTATATTTTTTGATAACATAATAGGTTAGATAGGATGATGTCAATATTACAATAACCAATATGTTGTGTATGTATAGTAATATTACCATCATGAAATTAGCATTAGTTTATCTCACTCTTTCTCGGGGGATCCCTAGGAACCCTTTGTGGAACCCTAGGGTTTCAGAGAACCCCGGTTGAGAAACGCTGCTATAAAGCCCAGCACTTGATTGGAATCTACTGAATTGATCCTTAGCAATAGAAAAAGGTAACAACCCCTAATTCGTGGTTACTTTTCCTCCAAACGTAGAATCCTTTATAAAGTTTGTGTTCTGCGTTATCTCCTCTGATCAAGCCACACGAGAAATCAAGTTCTGATGAACAAGGGACGTAATTCAGAGCACCAAAACATTCTACTTCGTACTTTATCAAATCTGTCAACCGCATTTCCAGCAAATGACAATAATTTTTAAAGTAGGTCTAAAATTTGGGGAAAAGATAAAGCTGATCAAATCATCCATAGTGTATTGCTGGTACTTATTAGACCCTGCTCCTCAGAAGAATGAAAGATTAAAAACGGCTTTCGCAAGTTTTGCACACTCACTGTCAAGGGACACAACTTAGTGCTACAAGCTGTATTGTCCAAAGCATTAGGATTCTTTTATCCACTCCCCTCAAAAGTTACAATATTGATTTCTAACGCTGGTGCTAAGCAACAAAATTTCGGAGAAGGGTAATCGAATAAATCATAGAGTATACTTAATTCTGATTGGCATCCGTGCTAGTGGAGTGCTAAGAGCACCATCCGAGCGTGATCTTTGCCAGAGCAACAAACTGGCTTTCAAGTGTGAAAAAAAATATTTGAGCGTGGTCGTTGCAGTGCTGCTGGACTGGCTCCTGTGCAGGTGGCACATAAGAAACACCATTTCAGCGTGGCCGTTGTCAGTACCACCTGACTGGCCCTCGTGCCGGTGGCACGTAAAAGTACCCACTACACTCTCGGAGTGGTTAGCGTTAGGAAGGGCATCTAACTGTAGAAATTCTGCCAGATCAGAATGGAGCCTGGTGCAGCCATCTGGTTCGCCAGTCCTGTCAAATCGTCCAACCCATGCTAGCATGGAAAGCGGGCATTAAACGAAGAGAATTGCTTTCAACTGTTCATCAGTCAACCTCGTTCGATGTGCTGACTTTACATATTTCATTTTTGAAAATGTTTGCTCACAGACATAAGTTGTTCCAAATACCAATGCCCATACCAGAGGCAAACGAACGTTCATTGCAGGTACTTACACAAAAGGCACAGTGCAGTAGCCACAGGCCAGATGAACTGACCTAGTAGGCCGGATCTGGCCCGTGGGCTGTAGTTTGGTGACCCTTCTTACAGGATATCAACATAATATCCTTACAAAGTGTTACAATACAAGCATATCTTCACTGATACCAACAGGAGCTGGAAATTACAGACTAATTAATATGATAGGAAGGTAGAAATAAATGACTTCACTGACCTGTCATAGTAGGCATCATAGGAGGTAGATGTGTACCTGGAGGTGGTCCCATCAATGACATTCCTGGTACAGGTGCACCAACTGGTGGACCAGCAGCAGGGGCAGCTGGAGGAGCTGTGGTTGGTGGTTTTGTTGCACCTGCAAAAAGGAAGAAATATATGGAGCCAAACAGAAAATATACACACAAGCAAAACACCAGCATTTTCAGATTACACTAAACACCCTTACTGGAACGAACAAACCAAAACAATGCAGATAACAGTAAACAGTTTGGTCTTGTTGGAACTGACATAACCTCAGGATGCTGGTGAATGAATGGGCGGATTCAATGTAGTGAAGAAAGGTCCGACCTATACCAGCAGAGACATGAACCTTAAAGGTAATGATGATGATGACAGGCTTTTTAGTTATGCTGAGGATAAGACAATTACTCAGAAGCTGGTACAATACCCCCAGTAACATCTGTAGTGGTTGGTGATAGGAAAGACATCTGGTCATAGAAATCAAGCCACAAAAAATGGAAGACTATATAAGAAGATCAGGTTTAATTTGAATTTTCTTAACCCTTTAAGGACTATGTTTTTAATGGAAAACATTGTCTGATTATTTTCAGAATAATAAAATATTTAAAGGGATTTAGTAAAATAAATAACATTCATTATTAATTTGGTGTTTAATGTGGTGACCTGGCAGAATTGTTACGAAATGCTTAGCAGTATTTCCCCCATCGCTGCGTTCTGAGTTCAATTTCCACCAAGGTCAGCTTTGCCTTTCATCCTTTCGGGGTCGATAAATTAAGTACTGGGTTCGATGTAATTGACTTGCTCCTTCCTGCCAAAATTTCAGGCCTTCTGCCTATAGTAGAAAAGATTATTAATCTGGTGTTTAAGCTGGCGTGTTGGCAGAATCGTTAGCACGCTGGACGAAATGCTTAGCAGTATTTTGCCCATCACTACATTCTGAGTTCAAATTCCACCAAGGACAACTTTGCCTTTTCACCATTTCAGGGTCGATAAATTGAGTACCAGTTAAGTACTGGAGTCGATGTAATCAATTATCCTGCTCCCTACAAATTTCAGGCCTTGTGCCATAGCAGAAAGGATTATTAATTTGGTACATTTTTTACATTTGATGGATATTTGTCCTCATCTTGTATGTTGTTAACATGTTTCGGCTGAGAGCCTTCATCAGGTATCTCGGTGAAATTTCGAACTTGTTTCTCATTCCTAAGATATTTTTCGATGTTATTATTCTACACAGGAAAGTTAGATGGTTTGAAACAGGAGCTCCATACCGATTAGATAATACAGCTAGTTTTTGATGGAGTTTCTCTATATGTCTCCATTGAAGTCTACTGTCAGCTCAGTACTGATTAGACTTCAATGGAGACATATAAAGGAACTCCATCAAAAAAACAAGCTCGTCTTTCAAACCATCTAAATTTCCTGTGTAGAATAATAACATCAAAAAATACCTTAGGAATGATAACCCAGGTTCGAAATTTCCCCAAGACACCTGATGAAGGCTGGAGGGTGTATCAGCCAAAACGTTGTGTTAACAACAAAGAAGATGAGGACAAATAGCCATCAATTGTGAATAATTCCTCATCTCTTAAATATAGAACTGTATCAATTTGGTGTTTGTCATAAAAAAAAAAACAGTGAATAAATAAATAAGCATTATATCTGACAGTATAATCTGAAAAGAATCTTACCTGCTAATGTAGTGGGTGGTGGAATCATGGCAGCTGTTGTTTGTTGAGTGCTCTGAAATGGGTTGGATGCTATCTTTCCAGCCTTGAATGCAGCAGCTAAAGTAGAAATAACAGAGAGAATATACAGATTAGACATTCGCACTTGAACTCATATATATGTATATAAATATATGTGTGTGTGTATATGTATATATATATATATGTGTGTGTATATATATATATATATAAATATGTGTGTGTATATATATATATATATATATATATATATATATATATAAATATGTGTGTGTGTGTGTATATATATGTATATATATGTGAGTGTGTTTGTCCCCGCCACCATTGCTTTGGCAACCGATGTTGGTGTGTTTACGTCCCCATACCTTAGCAGTTCGACAAAAGAGACCGATATGATAAGCACTAGGCTTACAAAGAATAAGTCCTGGGTTCAATTTGTTCGACTAAAAGGCGGTGCTCCAGCATGACCACAGTCAAATTCTTTGTTATATTTAAAATTAATTGAAAGAAACAGAGAGCATCGCATCTCCAAATAGATACAGTTATGAAAGGGTTAAACAATATAACACTGTTCAGTCATTCCCACTTGAGCTTCTACTTACATAAGTACTTCTTTTAGCTGTCACACAATCAAAAGTTTTATGTCGTTATCATAATGATAAAAACAAAACACTGAAGCCTCATGCCTATGCCAAGAAATTATGTCACTAAATCAAAAGGAAGAGAGACTAGTTTATGGATTTGTATTTAACTCTTTTGATAGCAACCTGCCTGAAACTGCCCTAAGCTTGCTTCTCAACTACATCGTTCCAGGTTCAGTCCCACTGCATGGCACCTTGGCCAAGTGTCTTCTACTTTAGCCTTGGGCCGACCAAAGCCTTGTGAGTGGATTTTGTAGATGGAAACTGAAAGAAGCCCGTTGTATATATATATATATATATATAAGCAGTATCGCCCGGCATTGCTCGGGTTTGTAAGGGAAATAACTATATAAGCATTTTTAGAGATGTAAAGTATAATAGCCATCTTAATATGGCTAACCACAAGGGGGGGGGGGTTACTGTAGCTTTTTACGTTGAGATTTAATAATAAATTTTTAGAGTTACTTCCCTTATATATGCCAAAAATGCATTAAAAATGTGAAAAATTGATGGTAAATTTTTTTTTAAATCGTAGACGCGCACTAATACCCAGAAGGGCTCGATATGAATCACGACTATAAGATAACCGGTTTTGGTTAAACTGCACCGCAAAATGTGGGAGTAGTAAGGAATCTAAATCGCAGGAGACAGACAGCACACAACCTCTCTTTTATATATAAAGATATATATATATATATGTGTGTGCGTGTGTGTGTGTATAAATGTGTATGTGTGTAAATATGTGTATTTATAAACTCAAATTCATACAAGCATGGCAAAGGGAATATCAAAATGTTAATGAACATAAGTGTGCATTTGTATATAACAAATATAGATAATGTGTATGTATGCATGCAAATCCTCTCACTGATGCATAAAATGCATTCAATACTTACTGGTGTCATCGACCAACTTTTGGACTTGCTCCTCAAGCCATTTCTGATAGTAAAGTCGGACATTCTCTTTATGTTTTCTTCCGTTGCAATGGGTTTTCCTCACAGAAGGCTGCAAAATGTAATTCAGAAAATATGAGTGGGTGCTGAAAAGTCCTTGGAAAAAGAAAATGCAGGAGAATCCATTAATTATGATTTTATTTAATGTATTCTCCCGTGGTCCTTCAGATTTTCTAAGCCCTGTAAATGAACTCAGAAGGTTGGGCCTCAAACCAGGCCTTCTTTGATACCCTTAAAGCCAGGAACTTTTCAGCACTCCCTCATACTAAAGTCTTTTTTTTTTTTACTTAACATTGTAATGTAAATTGAAAAAGAAACAAGATGAATATTGCATTAATAACTGAATGTAATATTTTCTTACATAATCATGGCATCTAAGTCAATGAGGGTCCTCTAAATGGTTGCACAACATACTATTAATAGCAACTAAATCTCTTTTGAATCACACGCTATGTTGCTCAACATGCTAGAAATGGCAACTAAATCTCTCTTTCGAATCACACACTATGATTAGATAATGTAGTGCATTCCACAGGAGCAAATGTGATTGTGTGAGCACCTTGGGCAAACGTCTTCTGATATAGCACCAGGCCAACCAAAACCTTATGAATGGATTTGGTAGATGGAAAATGAAAGCAGTCCACTGCATTAAGTGGCAATGTACGAAACTCTCAGCCCTTGAGTTCCATTGTAACTTCTGCTGGTGGTAAGAAGCTTGCTTCCCAACCACATGGTTCCAGGTTCAGTCCCACTGCGTGGCACCTCGGGCAAGTGTCTCCTACTACAGTCTCAGGCCAACCAAACTATGTAAGTGGATTTAGTAGATGGAGACTGAAAGAAGCCCATAACACATACACACACAAACATATATATATATGTATATATATATCATCAAAATCGTTTAGCGTCCATTTTCCATGCTAGCATTGGTTGGACGGTTTGACTGGGGTCTGGAAAGCCAGGAGGCTGCACCAGGCTCCAGTCTGATCTGGCAGTGTTTCTACAACTGGATGCTCTTCCTAATGCCAACCACTCTGTAAGTGTAGTGGGTGCTTTTTACGTGCCACTGGCACAGGGGCCAAGGGAGGCTGGTAACGGTCACAATCTGTTGATGCTTTTTACGTGCTACCGGCTATAAATGCAAAACAACACCACAAAGGAATTGACATAAGCTTAAATAATAAACCATGATAGGTGAACTGCGATATGGCGAAGGTTTACTATAATGAATTACTTGACAGCAACTAACCTAAACAAAGGACATCAGTATCATCATTTTAAACACTTTTCTAAGCTTGCATGGGTGAGATGGAATTTGCTGAAGATGAATTTTCTATGGCCAGATGTCCTTGTTGCCAATCCTTGCTTGTTTATAAGCAATATTTCCCGATGGCCTGATATATTCATTAGGAAGTTTACATAATGGTGACACTTGTTGACAACTATCAGGTGATATTAACACATGCACACACATATATATTTGAGACCGGTTTCTTTCAGTGTCACTCTATCAAATCCACTCATGGATTTGCTATGCCTGGGGCTGTAGTAAAAGACATTTGTCCAGTTCAAAGTGTCATGCAGTGGAGCTGCCCTCACCTGTGATAGGGTTGTTTAACCATCAAAGATTTTACCATTAAAGGTGTGGCTGTGTGGTAAGTAGCTTGCTTACGAACTACATGGTTCCGGGTTCAGTCCCACTGCATGGCACCTTGGGCAAGTGTCTTCAACTATAGCCTCGGGCCAACCAAAGCCTTGTGAGTGGATTTGGTAGACGGAAACTGAAAGAAGCCCATCATATGTATATTTACTGAAACAAGTAAAAGAGTAACCAAGAATGAAAGCATCACATGGTGTCTTACAACCCCTAAACTACCTGGTACATCATGTCAGCCAGTTGGTTGGAGCCGTCTCAGTTCTATTCCTCACTACTTTTGACAGAAAATGTGCTTCACTTCTCTTGAGATAGATAAGAATGATTAATCTCATTCCTGTGATATATGCTGGTGGAGTGCAACCCCTGATAGGGCTTCCCATAATGAACAGGTCAAAGGATAGAGGCCACACTAATATGAACCACCTCTTCTTAGAGGTAAAAATGAGTTTGCATAGGCTCAATAGCCCTACCTAGAAAAAAGCAAAGTTATAGATGCATCAATGACTATTTAAAACCAAAAAATCTGGGGAAGAAGGCCTCTCCTCAAGGAAACATGATGCAGTACAACAAAATCACACACACACACAAAAAGAATCCAACTGGAGAGATGCAGAAAAGACAACCTAGAGTCAATAACAATGTAGAAAAGTCATTGATGGCCAATGGTCTACGGGAAGAAAAGGGCTAAGATAAGGGTAAGTACAGTATTCCTGTTAAAAGCGATCTAAATTAAAACCGTCAATAAAAAATTTGTGCTGATTTATGTTCCAAATAGCAGCTTAATAACGACTAAGTTATTTTACTAAATTCCTCATTGTTTTAAAAATTTATTGAAATACATGCAAAATATTTCAACAAATATAGTGACAAAAGGGGTCAAATAGTCTGCCCTTTATCAATCTTCTTGTTCCTAATAATATGAGAAGCAATGGGTTATGTCAACAAGGTTTCCTTGTGACCCACCCTCGGGTTATTCCTTTTTCCTTCTCCTCTCTTACTACTCCGAAATCTCGGTACCATCAGTAAACATTCCTCTCTCTGTCTGACGAAGGTTTCTGCCCAAATCGTTTAAATTGTTTCTCTTCTTAACGATAAGCAGATTTATTCCAATTTAAAACTGCCCATCTCTATTGGGGGTCTAAGTGGCTCTTAAATTACAGTAAAGAACAAAATGTTTATATACTTACCGAATCGTGTGTCAAGTAGGTATCACAATAGTCACAATAATATCTGAAGAAAATGGAAAAAATATAAACTTGTATGTTAGCAATACGTATTAATTAGTAATGATAATTTTTTTACTTTCTTTTACTTTAGATAAATTATCAAAACGAACGTTCTCAAAATCAAGTCAAAATTACCTCAAAAGCGATCATCCATAGAATTATTGTTTTAGCTCCAAATCAAACCTGGTCGATCGGAGCGTTGATCTAGCATCAACACATTCTAACCATAAGCATCGCAACTTTTTAGGGGTATATATAACGTACCTATCCTTTATAATTCAAGATGGTCGGGTGTGATTTGTAGATTTTCTTGCTATTCATAACAGCTCAAAAGTTTGCGTTGAGTGTACTACAGGAACAGATTAGCTTATAAAATAAAATTATGTCTAATATATGTCAGCTATTTTAATTGATATTAAGAAGGCGGCGCCAGTAACTAAAGAGGAACATTTTTTAAAAGTAAATCGAAAGCAAAAATAATAGCGATGGCTATTTCTAAGATAATAAATTCGTATGCAGGAAGATAATATATTTAAAATTTAATTTTATCTTTTTTCCAGTGCAGAATCCAAGCATTGGTTCCCTCGGATCCTTTATATATTCTTGCTATTTTGAAAAAGAGATTAAATGTTACGAACGACTGTCTTAAATACAACAAACAGCATGTTATCCTAACAACACACCACACTTTAGTTCCTTACATATGAAGTTAATTTGGTATAAATCTGCTTTATAAAAAACTGTTATAAGGTGCACGATACACAAGAGGATGCATCTATAGTTACATTAATTATAAAACATCACAATGGTAATATTTAAATAAAGCTGTAACTTACTTCGGCATATTGCTTCAAGACAAAAACCTCAAAAATTGTCTCCAGGATGACTTTTTCAGTAGAGCCGGTGGAACCGGAAATACAACTCTTTTGTAAAGAAGGTAATAAGAAAATTTAAAAATACACCAACTATTTCTCTTGTTTTATAATTATTTTGAGGTGCTTTTTATAAAAATAAATATCAAATTAAATTTATAAATTAATTTAGTAAATAAAATTGCTTGTTTGTAATTGTTTCGTGGAGATATATCGTGGAAATGATATAGAAATTATGTGATGTCTGTATGGTGAGCCTGACCGGAAGTTGTGTGAGCACGTGAAGTAGGAACCAACCAAGCAAAAGGCGGTTGTCTTTAAGACAAGAGAATGGCGCACTACTTGGCTTGTAGGAACTTACTGTTTAGGGAGGTTGCCAAGACACAGACAACTGCACCAATTTGGAAAGAAATAACGGTCAACACAGGTATTAATTGTTATATACTAATTCACGATTACACCCCTGCCAGAAAAAGAAAAAAATTACTTTTGTTATTATATGATGATGATGATGGCAGTTGTTCGTGTCCGAAGATCATGAGGGGTGAGCGGTAAGCCCTTATCTGGCTGTGTAAACTATAATTAAACGACAGGTTCTGGCACATTTGGGGCAAATATGTATCTTTTGGACAGAAAGGGGCTGTGACGATGACTCGTTCCTTCTTTGGCGTTTCTTATCCGCCGCAGTTGCTTTGGCCTTCTATACTATTAAACATATATACATACATATATATATACATATTAGAGGGAAAACTCTATGTGAACACCCCATATACTAGAAATAGATCGCCAATAGATCCGCTATGTTTCGCTAAATTTTTCTTGAGAGCATTTCTTAGTGGTAAGACCATAGCGGATCTATTTCTAGCATATGGGTGTCCACATAGTGGTTTCCCTCTAATATGTATATAATACAATTTTACTGAACTTTCATTCTTTTTTATATACTAGACCACTAGCATATAGCATTAATCGATGTTAATTAAATTAATATCTAATTTCTCACCCTTATTTTAAATTTAAATACATACATACATACCTACATATATATATATGTATTTATGTTACAAGTACTCGCTCTGTTTGTGTGTGTGTGTGTCTGCATTTCTACTTAGAATATCAACCGTCATATAGTTATTAATATGAAATTGAAACTAGATGGGGTTTTCACACGAGTGTTTATTTTCCGACTAGAATGGTCATTTATAATAGCCTGAATAAATGCGAAATCTAATAACCTAAATAAGCTAATAAAAAAGAAGCCCGAGGAATGTTGGTCAATCAACCGCGGTCCAATCCAGTGACATGCTGGATTGTTAAATATTTAAAATTTTCTTTCCTATTTACTGGCTTCTTTTTTTTTATACATCCATTTATTCCAGCTAACACCGTGTGTTGTCTTTTATTCTCTCGCTTCTGTAGTTTTGGTGGGGTTTAAAATAAATGTGTTAAGTTTTTTTTATCACTAAACCTAAGCAATCGCAAGACACTGCATGTGTTTTGCTTAATACAGGGGTGAATAAAGTTTTAGTCTACGACAATTTAATTTCTAAATCGGTAATTATCTTTCAAGTTTACGAATGTATAATCATGTAGTTATTAAAATATCTATTTCTCAACGATTCTAATTGAATTTAGCTTTCTACGTCCGTCATCGAGTTAGCATGAACGGCGTGAAGTTTATTTGGTTTTCTCGTCTTCGTCTTCTGTGCACTAGTTTCGAACGAAGTTGAACTATATTTTAAAATTCCTTGTTTCGTTGTCTTGGGATATGATCTCTTATCTTTATCATCGATTATTTTGGATTGATAACTTTATGATTAAAGTCTACAACTTCATTATTTGTTGTTTTAAGACTTTTTTTATTGACTCTCCGTTAACAAACCGATCGTTCATTCATTCAGGTGTCTGTTCAAACTAAGATGTTTGCTGCTGCTTTTAAAATGTGGCGAAAGTAAATACGTGTACCCGGTGTTTTAGGGTTAGGATTATCTTAACCTTTTGAACTTCTTGCAGTAAACGTCAGGCCTCGTGGGCTTCATGCGTGTTTTATGACAATCAAGGTGTGATTTCTTGTTGAACGGTTCGATCAGCTTTAATTAAACGGGACTTTTTGAATTCTTTTGGTCGTATATGCGGTAGCATGTTAAATCCTGAAGATTAAGAAGTACATACAAAGGTAATATTTTCAAAACTGGTGTAAAGCCTATTTCTAAATGAACTAATTCACATGTACAGGGACCTAAATATCAGTACTGAATTTATGGTTGACTTGTTAAATTATGAGCTAGTAATGACTATCGTAAACAAGAACACTATTCTATTGTGTGTGTACACACACACACACGATGGGTTTCTTTCAGTTTCCATCTTCCATGTCCACTTAAAAAGGGTTTGGTTGTCCTAGGACCATAATGGTAGACACTTTACCTAAGTGCCACGCAGTGGGACCGAACTAAAGACCATGTGGTTGGGATGCAAACTTCTTACCACAGGCGCCTCATACATACATATCTATATATATATATAAAACTGAGAATATGTGTGTGTCTGCTTCACTAAAACTCTAGTACTACACAACCAATTTCATTGAAATCTGTAGAGTGTCATGGGCCAAAAAATTTTCAACTTCTTGCCTAATGTATATATATATATATATATATATATATATATGTAACTAGCAGAGATACCTGGCATTGCCTGTGTTACATGCAATTGAAAAATTAGATTTTTCTGTTATATTTTCTGTAATGAACTGGAATACCTATGATTCGAATTTCATCAAAATTGCAGATGAGGGTTCTTTCCCTCTTTACACACTCTAAAAAAATTCTAATCATGACACATGTATCCCATACTACTGATCTTCATGCACAGATTCCAAAATTCCAGTCTTATGGAACCTGTTAAAAGAATTTTGCTCCTGAAAAATGGAGGTCATGGAGCTCTAAAATGTGGGAGTTAAGGCCCCTATTGGGGGTGGGTGTCTTAATGTCAACCAGAGAAGTTGAATTGTTGAGAATCTTTTTAACTTGGGCCTTATATCCATTGTTCGAATTTCTTTGAAATAGGAAATATATGTATGTTCATTGGGTTTGTAAAAGAGAGCAAAGCTACCCTACCCTAGTCGTTACTACTCCCCAATGTAGGATTCCTCACCATACAGATGACAGGCACAGCCGTAAGATGAATTACGGATCTATAGCAATTGGAAAAGCGTGACCCAGCTCAAATAAATATTAACAAATGTGTGATGTGAGGGCTAAGGGGAAATGAAAGTGTCACCTCTGGAGTTTGCAAATGACCACTATATCGATAGGTAACTGGACAGAATAAATTTACAATCTATAAATATCTTTGAATAACCAGTCACTCATATGGGGAAGCCTTGAAATCAGTGTTACCATCTGGGGACTATGTGTGACCCAGTGGTAACTTTGCAACTGAATCAGTGGAGGCAAAGATGCCTCTCATTTACTTGACAATTTATGCACCACATTGCAGAAATCGCAATGTAAGTATATCTCAAAGCAAACTCTTACACTGTTGTACCATTGAATTACAAATAACGCTCATTTTTATGCTCAGGTGACCCTACAGCTTCCAAGAGTATAACTGTATTCGTGTTTGCTTAGATAAAATGACTAAATTGTGGGTGTTAAGTCCCCATGAAGAGGTCTTTCTAACTTCTAAGATGAAATTTTAGAAATATTACTTCATTTGTGTCTAATGTCTATGTTTAAAATTTCATCAACAGCAAAAACATATGGATTTTCATGGGGGTTATGGCCCTTATGCATAGAATATAATTTCCAAATTTTATAAAGATCCATTCAGTACTTTTGACCTAGTTTTGGATCATAAAAAATGACTAAAATTTGGGAGTTAAGGCCCCCATTAGGGGGTCTTAGAATTCTCATGAGAAGTGAAAACTTTGAGAATACTTCTTGATGTGTGTCAATTACCCATGGTTGAAATTTCATCAACATCGAAAATTTATGAATTAGTGCATGCTACACCCACTGAAAATTATTCATCTGCACAGGTACTTCCTGCACTCCAAATCTTTGTAAAATCATTGAGACCTAAAAGTGCACATGTAACTTACTCTAAAATGTCTCAAACAGATTCAATGAATGGCAAAAAAGGCTTGGGGAACGTCAGGGGAATAGGTCTGGCTTGGCAGGTGTTCCAGTGTATCATAGGCTGGACCCAATTGAGGACTCAAAAGACATTTTAAGATCCACAAAGAGCAAACTGTTCAACTCATGCCAGCATGGAAAGCAGACATTAAATGATGATGATGATACCAACTTGGCTGGAACCGCCACTGGCTCTGTAGTACAAATGTCTTGTTTTCAAAAGTTTTGAATTAAAATCTTCCATCAAACCTTAGTCACAGTTTATGTTCCTAACATTAGCTTAATGATAACTAATTTATTTTACTAAATTCTTCGTTATATTTAAAATTAATTGAAAGAAACACAGGGTATCTCAACGGAAATATGGTAACAAAAGGGTTAATCCAGAAAATGCATAAACTTACTAACTGATAGTTATAAATGTACAATATTCCAACTTATTTTCATATAAGTGTTGTTATTCACATTTCAATCCAAACGTTTTCCCAGGTGGATCTGATAGCACTTTACAAGACATCAAAGTTTCAAACACATCTGGCGGATATGCATACCAAGACAGCACACAACCAAATTCGGCAGCAAGCAACAGATTTATATACTGGTATGTGTCCGTTTCTTTGACATTCTAAAATTTTGAGATTTTTCCCTTGAAAATGAATATTTTCATTTTTTTCCTTCTTTGATCAATTTTTTTTTTTTTTTTTGGTTAGCTGTGCTACTTCTTAACTAGTATGATGTCCACTGTTCCTAAATTATATATTAACCCTTTAATTGCAAAATCAAATTTCATGATTATTCCAATAATGGTGTTGAATATCTACCAAAAACTAGAATTGTCAATACACTTGACATCCCGTCCACAGTGAAAAGTTGTAAAGTGGTTGGCATTTGGAACGGCATCCAGCTGTTAAAACCATGCCAAAACTGCTCTCACCTGTGCTGGTGCCACATAAAAAGCACTCAGCCCACTCTAGAGTGGTTGGTTTTAGGAAGGGCATCCAGCTGTAAAAGCCGTGCCAAAACAGACACAGAAGCATGGCACAGGCTCCTGCCTGGTCAGCTCCTGTCAAACCATCCAACCCATGCCATCATGGAAGGAGGAAGTTAAACAGTCATGATAATGATATCATCATCATTTAACATCCGCTTTCCATGGGTTGGACGGTTTGACTGGGGAATGGTGAACCAGATGGCTGCACCAGGCTCCAATCTGATCTGCCAGAGTTTCTACTGCTGGATGCCCTTCCTAACGCCAACCACTCCGAGAGGGTAATGGCTGCTTTTACGTGCCACTGACACGAGGGCTAGTCAGGCGGTACTGGCAACAGCGCTCAAGTAGTGTTTTTACGTGTCACCTGCGCAAGAGCCAGTCCAGCGGCACTGGCAACGCCCTCGCTCAGATGTTGTTCTTCATGTACCACCAGCACAAGTGCCAGTAAGAATCAGCTATGATATGTTTAATTAAGTGACCCTAAGCTAAATTGACCGTCTGCATAGACGAAAAGGGCCAGTTATAATTATTATTATTACACTAGATAATCACAAACATGATTGATAATTGTATATTCTTGATATCTTGAAGCATTTTTTTTTCCATATTCTTTATAGGAGAACTACAGGAGACATTTTGGAACTGGTGGAACAGTCTTTGGATTATAATTTAATTGGTTCTCATGTTCGATACCGATTTCAAGACACTCCTTTACTTGGAGGCACCAGTGTCCATGAACACCAAGGGAAAGTTTATATTTTAGTCACAACAGTTGCTAGTGTACACAGACTTGTATTTCCGCATCCAAACAAAATACCCAAGCCCGTAAGTCTTATATATTTGTTTAATATTTTTTTCCTTCTTTCTATGTTAATTGTATTTTTCGATTATTTCTTCCTATTATATTGGTCTGAAAAGTCCTGAAAATTTAGTTGTTCACATTGATAGACCCAGGAATGATTGTGTGGTTAAGAACATTACTGCTCAACCACATGGTTTTGAGTTCAGGCCCCACTATCGGACACTTTGGGCAAGTGACTTCTAGAACAGCCCTGAGCTGACCAAAACCATGTGAAACTGAAAGAAGTCCATCGTGTGTATGCATGTGCATGCATACACACACACATTGACTACCCCAGGGATTGAGCTCATGCCCATTAGATAAACTACTACACACATCTAGGAGAATGACTAATAAAGAATATCTCTGGTTTAGACCAGAGCAATGAGAACCATCTACCTTCTCCTGTGGATTTAATATATTGTATTTTCTAGCATACAAGTAAAATTTTTCAGACTAGAATTTACAGCCAGAAAAGGTAGGCCATCTTATACACCATGCTGATTTAAGGGAGCCAAAAATTCCATATGAAATTCTGCAGGATTTAGAAAGATTGTGGCAATGCATGAATATTTATGCTACATTGACTTGTATACTAGAAAACACGGTAGGTTTGGTTCGAAATGTTGAGAATGTTTTTGAATATGATAGATGCCTGAAGAAGGCCAGAAAGTACTACAGCTGGAGTGTTGTGACTATAACAACCAAGATGAGGACAGTAGTCCAAATATGTCCTTATATAAAAAAGGATAATTCCTTATATCAGAATTTAGACAAAAAGTCCTTTCTTGAACTATGAAGGAAACTTACGATTTAAAAACGAACACTTTAAACCCTTTCGTTACTGTATTTATTTTGAGATGCTCTGTGTTTCTTTCAGTTACTTTAAATATAACAAAAAATTTAATAAAGTAACTTGGTTATTGTTAAGCTAGTGTTAGAAACATAAATTGTGACTAAGGTTTGGTGGAACATTTTAATTCAAAACTTATAAGAACAAGACATTTGTACTCAGAGCCAGAGCCGGTTTCAGCCAGGTTGGTAACAAAAGGGTTAAAATTAGAGGTTCTGTATTATAAAACTAGACATGGTTTCAAGCAGTTTGACATCAAAAGATTAATAAGAAACCATTATTTATTCCTTTTTTTTATAATTTCTTTTGTACCAATAGGTCATACCATTTCTATACCCTGTTTTTTTTATTCGTTTGTTTCAGGAAACAGTTTGCTATCGTTTTGGTGAAGATTCTAAGGCCCTTTCTATATTTGCCGATGCATCCCTTACCAGTGCTCAAGATAGCAGAAATTTTCACATGGTCAACCCTGGTGGTAGTTTAACATCTCAGCTTTATTGTGCGGCCACTTGCCTTGACTCAGATGGACAGGCTATGTTTGCCTTTTCTACTAGCCTTGGATCAATTTTGCTCTTCTGTATGCCTACAATTGAAAAGCCTGGTAAGAACATATTGTCGTTATTTTTATATCCAGTCAGAATCTATACAGAGAGTTTGTATGGCTGTTGTTGTTGGCCTTCGACATAGCTGGACAACCAATCAGGGTTCACAATAAGGTTTCTACTGTTTGTCCTTTTGATTGCTGAATACAAAACATGGCTCATGAGACTTCCGTTGGAGTGATTACATTATTTTCATAATTTACATTTGATGGATATCTGTCCTCATTTTGTTTGTTGTTAACACAGCCTTCTTCAGGTGTCTTGGTCAAATTTCGAACCTAAGGTATTTTTCGATATTATTATTGTTATTGTTCAGGTCACTGCTTGGAATCTTGGGGTTAGTAGCCTGCGCTCTTAACCACTATGCCATATGCTCATGGGCAATTATGGAGTGAATTTTAGGACTTATAAATCTAATATTTTTCTATCCTTCCTTAATACCAGTTCCCATATGCGGCTCATATATTTTTAGGTATTAAGGAAGGATAGAAAAATATTAGATTTATAACCCCTAAAATTCATTCTATAATTGCCCATAATAGTAGTGGTTAAGAGCGCGGGCTACTAACCCCAAGATTCTGAGTTCGATTCCAAGCAGTGACTTGAACAATAATAATAATAATAACATTGAAAAATACCTTAGGAATGAGAACCCAGGTTCGAAATTTCCCCAAAACACCTGAAGAAGGCTGGAGGGTATATCAGCCAAAACGTTGTGTTAACAACAAACAAGATGAGGACAAATATCTGTCAAATGTAAATAATGTAATTCCTCATCTCTTAAATATAGAACTGGAAAATAAGTACCAGTTGAGCACTGGAGGTCAGTGTAGTTGACTAGCTCCTTCCTCCAAGTCGTCTTTCATCCTTTTGAGTTTGATAAAATTAAGTACCAGTCAATTACTGGGGCTGATAGTATCGACTAATCCCTTTCTCACAAAATTACTGGCCTTGTGCCTCAGTTACAAACCATTATTAAGTCTTCAAGTAAATTATGCATAAGTAAAGTAAAGTAGATATTTTTAAATGTTGAATGTTTTCCAAAAATGTAATTACAATTTGCTACAAAACCCAGTATTGTGTGCATTGTGTAGTTCAGGTGTGGCTTATGAAATTAATAAAAGATTCTTTCATTTCAGGTGAGGTGACTCGCTTTGAACTTTGTCACTCTAGCATGATGCAAAGAATTTGGAGTGGTTTGGTTCCAAATATCATTAAGTAAGCCTGACTACTTTATATGTTTTGATATTTTATTTCAAGTCTTCATTTAGTTATAGAAAATGCAATTGATTTAATGCCATGATTTTAAAACTAGTCTTAAGTCTGAATTGGTTGGTTTATATTTTCAAAAATATTTCATTGCACACTATTTATAAAGGTGCAAGGTGTGTGGCGTAGTGGTTAAGGTGTTGGCCTCATAATCATATGGTTGTCGGTTCAATTCCTGAATCGGACAGCACAGTATATCCTTGTGTAAGACACACCATTTCACATTGCTCTAGACCAGTGGTTCTCACACCCTTGGTGGTCCACAAAGTTAGTGCTGGGGGTTTGTGAACAAGTTAAGCACTTTTCAATATCGTGGCAAGCTGGCAGAAACGTTAGCACACTAGGTGAAATGCTTAGTGGTATTTCGTCTGTCTTTACGTTCTGAGTTCAAATTCCGTCGATGTTCACTCTGCCTTTCATCCTTTCAGGGTCGATAAATTAAGTACCAGTTGCATTCAGGGGTCGATCTAATGGACTGGCCTTCCCTCCCCAAAAATTTTGAGCCTTGTGCCTAGAGTAGAAAAGAATATCCTGGAGTCTATGGGAGAATTCATTTAAATAAAAGGGGTCCTCGGTAGTGAAAAGGTTGGGAACTACTGCTCTAGCCTACTCAACTGGAAATTAATACTTGCTAATTGCTAGTGCATCTCTCCCCCATCACTTTCCAGATCTTTACCTTTTGATCTACAAATTACAAAAAATGATTTTTTGTAACTAAACACTTTCAAACTTCGCTCACTGGTAGAATGTGTCATATAAAACGCCTTTTACTCTTAGCGTTTTTGAGAAAAGTTTATGTTTATAAAGTTATTTTGTGTTGAAGTTCTCGTATTTCAGTGATTTCAACCAATCAATGACATGTATTCAGCTGTATAAAATTACCATTCAAACGTGATCATTACCAGCGGCGCCTTACTGGCACTTGTGCTGGTGGCACGTGAAGAACATTAGTGTGAAGCCGTTGCCAGTGCTGCTGGACTGGCTCCTGTGCAGCTGTTACCAGTACCGCCTGACTGGCCCTCGTGCCGGTGGCACATAAAAGCACTCACTACACTCTCGGAGTGGTTGGCGTTGGGAAGAGCATCCAGCTGTAGAAACTCTGCCAGATCAGATTGGAGCCTGGTGCAGCAGCCATCTGGTTCGCCAGTCCTCAGTCAAATCATCCATGCTAGCATGGAAAGCGGACGTTAAACGATGATGATGATGTCTTTATTCAAATGTGTCTTAGCCTAAATTGTGTTCTTTATTCTTTTTAAGATTACTCTGTGATCTGATGGCAGTCTGACAACTATTTTTAGCAAGTGGCTACATATCAGCTCTTTTGCTATTTAACCCCTTAGCATTAAACCGGCCAGGTCTGGCCTCTCACACCTGCCCTACAATGTCATATTCTAAAAATAAACAATCCCATCACTAAAATCTCAAAGCTATGAGATAATGCAAGATTAATTAAAAAGATTGTGAATAAATAAGCATTTCATTTGACAGAATAATCTGAAAGCTAAAGGGTTAAGTTGAAAGAATAGTATTAGATAATTAATTAACTGAAAATAATCATGGCAAAAATGATTTCAGCTGTTGTTGTTTGAATTTGTTTATAACAGCATTGATTGTATTATTGAAAGACTCATTCCTATTTCAGGGGTTCTTCAGAAACAGCTGAAAAAACACTCAGCATGGTAATGGATGCTGTTGATGATGAAGTTTTTATATTCTGTGTATGTAAAGATCACAAACTGAGATGGTGGTCAACAAAGGTGAGTTGCGATTCTATATTTTTTTCGTTTTTCTTTCCTTTTTTTTTTGCGTGTTTCCATGGAAAGAAGTCTTAAACCAAATGTTTGTTGGATGCCATTCCTAAAGTAGTTGGCATTAAGAAGGGCATCTAACCGTAAAGACCTTGCTGGTGCCATGATAAAACATCAAGTCCATCTATGAGGTGGTTGGCATTAGGAAGGTCATCTAACCGTAAAGACCTTGCTAAAGCAGACATCACCAATGCTGGTGCCATGATAAAGCGTCCAGTCTATCTGTGAGGTGGTTGGCATTAGGAAGGTCATCCAGCTGTAAAAGCCATGCCAAAACAGACACTTGCTCTAAGTACCTAGTTGTTACTACTCCCCAATGTAGGATTCCTCACCATACAGATGACAGGCACAGCCGTAAGATGCATTACGGATCTATAGCAATTGGAAAAGCATGACCCAGCTCAAATAAACATTGGAACTGAACCTAAACTCATGTGGTTGAAAAGCCAACTTCTTAACCACACAGCTATTCATGTACCTCTAGCAGATTTATAATGACAAATAAATGGAAATTGTAGTTGTGGCTGATGCCAGTGCCACCTGACTAGCTCCCTGTGACGGTGGCATGTAAAAAGCACCATCCGAACGTGGTCGATGCCAGTGCTGCATGACTGGCTCCCATGCCAGTGGTACGCAAAAAGCACCCGCTACACTCTCAGAGTGGTTGGCGTTAGGAAGGGCATCCAGCTGTAGAAACCTTGCCAGATCAGATTGGAGCTTGGCGCAGCCTACTGGCTTGCTAGTCCCCAGTCAAACCGTCCAACCCATGCCAGCACGGAAAGCAGACATTAAACGGTGATGATGATGATGAGTTATTTTACTAAACTCTTTATTTTCAAAACAAATAAAAGGAGTGTATTTTGACGAAAATATAACAGAGTAGGGGTTAAAAATAATTGAAGCATTTATCTTATCTGATTCCAAGAGAAAGTTTAATGTTTTTTTGATAAATTGTTTTTGATTTTGGTTTTCTTTTTCTTTCTTTCAGACTCAGGAATGCTTAATGGTTTTTAATCTGCTTGATTTAACTCGTAATAAACAACATCCACATCTTCCATCTATTGGCGGTAAGTGAATACCACATTTTAGATTTTTAAAGATTTCAGTGTTCTTTATTGGATGATTATGTTGTTGGATATAGAACAAAAGTAGAGAGAATCCTATTGTAACGATCATTATATGTTGTTTTGTGTATCTTTGTGATTGAAACCTTCCCTTCTATCACTTGTCCTAAGGTAATGCTATGCAGCTTCATAATAATCCTTATTTTTATTGAGTCACACTGGGGTACAAATATATAAAGCCCAGTATACCCATCATGACTTCCCGTCTGATAAGGGTAAACCAGGAACATGCATCAAAACCATATGTGCACGACATATTTTGTTGAATGCTCTACTGATTCTGTCATCTGTTCTGTTATCTTAACAGTTTTTGCTTTTGTTATATTTCAGCTCCTGGTCATTCAGTGCGGAAAGTGTCTGCTGGAGACCACGTTTTCCCTAGTCTTTGTGTTCACTTATCTTTTTCTGATTGCAACCAGGTTTGTAACATAAACATTCCCTTTTTTTTTTTTTTTTTTAATTGTCTTAATTTCTATTTTATATAAAAAATTTTTAGTTGGGCAAAAATCAAGAATTTGGTTGTAGCTACTGTGTTGTTAGTTACTTGTTTGGATCTGTATGAATGTAACTGATCTTCAGAAAACCAAACCTGTTAAACTTTATTTTAGATGCCATTGTGTGTTGGCTGGTTATGTGGTGTAGTATGGAAGTTGAAATATGCTGATTTAATTTTGTTAACTTTCCTGGTTATATGCTGTGAAAAGGTTCCACTCCTGATTAACAAAATAAAAACTATCAACTTCTCTTTATCTCCCATTTTTGTTAACCCTTTTGATAATCCTAACCCTCCCACCTGAGATTTAATCTAAATAGAAATGTTACGATGGGTCATAGAATACAATAATAAAAAATCAGTAAGTCCTCCCGTAATAACTAAGCAAAATTAGACATTTCCAACTCGTCAGCGGTGGTTCTATTATACAAACTTCTGTCAAAGTTTTATGTTAATTTATGTTTTAAATTAAAGATTATTATCAAAATATTTACTAAATTCTTCATTATCTTCAAAATTAATTAAAACAGAAGCATTGTAGTTTGACAGCAATATGTTAACAAAAGGGTTAAATACAGTTCAGTTACCCTACACACGATTGTATTTTTATGTGGTAGGAGAAGCAGTAGAGAGATTTTATTACAATGTCTGTCAGTAACGACTATTCTATTTTAACCCTTTCGTTACTGTATTTATTTTGAGATGCTCTGTGTTTCTTTCAATTACTTTAAATATAACAAAGAATTTAGTAAAATAACTTGGTTATCATTCAGCTAGTGTTAGGGACATAAATTACGACTAAGGTTTGGTGGAAGATTTTAATTCAAAACTTATGAAAACAAGACATTTGTACTCAGAGCCAGAGCTGGTTTCAGCCGGGTTGGTAATGAAAGGGTTAATGAAATTTTATTAACAAAGTGTATAGTCACAAATTCATCAGTTCCAAACTTGCTATTGTATTGTATCCTTTGAGAAGGGTCCATTACTCTCCTGCTTCAAAATCAAGTAGTTTGTCTACCCTGATATAGTCTTGTATGTTGACATTTATTTGGATTGCTTATATTTTCAACCAATCTTTGTTTTCTTTTTTTTTTTCAGTTTTGTTTCATTGAATCATCTTTCAATGATGGTAGATACCAGTTACATCATATTGGTTCGATATTTGGACCTTCGGTTAGTAATTCTATCATTCATATATTTTTCTTCTCCTTATTTAGTAATCTAATCGTGAGAAAAAGTAATTATTTCAACATGTCCATAGCTGAAGCTTCTCTTTTTCTTATAACTGACCAACAGCTGCAGGCGGAACTTGGAATATATTGTAAAGAAGCTTAAAGCCAAACCATATTTTCGGTGTGTGTTTTCATGCTATCACACTTAAAAGAAGAAAGGCAGGGCAACTAACTGTGAAATATCATTGATGTAATAAATTCATGAATTATGAAAGACAATTTAACTTTTTAGCATTCAGATTACTCCGTCAAATGTAATGTCTATTTATTCACATTGTTTGGAATTAATCTTGCATTATCTCATATCTTCAAGATTTCAATAATGTTATCATTGTCTTCATCAACATTTAATGTCCATTTTCCATGCTGGCATGGTTGGGTAGCATGACAGGAGCTGGCAAGTCCAGGGGCCACACCAGGTCCCAAAGTCTATTTTGGCTTGGTTTCTATGGCTGGATGTCCTTTGTAATGCCACCCACTCCATAGAGTGTACTGGGTGCTTTTTATGTGGCACCCCTGACATTGTAGATGTGAGAGTATAAAACAGAATATTCGGGTTGGTTTAAATGCTAAAAGGTTAAGAACAATCGCAACTCAAAGAGAAACTAAAAAGCATAATTGCAACCTGGGTGTTAATATAGAAAAACTAAAATTGCAAACAGAAAATAACTATTTAAATATTGAATCTTTATTTTTCTCTTTCCAGGAAGATTTAACTGATTTCTGCCTGACTGGAGATCGTTTATTAACTCTTTGGAGCAGTAGTTCTGGAGAACCAATTGCTAGAATAGCTTTATTTCCAAGGTATATTTTTCATTTACTTGAATTTCAGCAATAAATCATATTTTTCTTTAGTTTGTGACAGAAATGTGTTTTATTTCAATAACTAGAGTCAAAATCTTGTCAGACTTTTTGTTCCTTCTGACTTAGATTGTTCAGTCTATTAGTAACTTCTTGACCAACTTACATTGTAGATCCAATTCCACAATTGGAATTGTCTCATGTAACTGTAAGGATTGTCAGATCAATTGTTTTGTTTTTTTTAATTGGTGCTTCATAGCTTTATGTTTGTAAAAAGATAAGATTTGTTCAAATTTTGAAAAAAACTTTGAACAAAAGTTACAATGGAAGAATGGTTTACAAAAAAGAAAGAAAACACTACGATAATAAATATCATTTTGTGTTGATTCAGATATCACTGTAAAGGATGAAAATAAATAGAAAAAACAAATTTATCTGACAACCCAATATTTTCATTGTAAGAAGCTTAAATATCACAACTTTCTTGACCTATAATTATAAATACCTTGTTAAGAAATGATGGCGGCTTTCCTACTCTGTATAATGCTTATTTTACTTCATTGAAAATATTATCTGCAGTGATCAGACTGCTGCGAAAGAATGGACTGATGTGATCTTACAACCTCCAGAAACAGCTGACCTTTGGATTCCTAATTACCGTGATCCTCGAGATGTTTACATGGAGAAAATCTTTTATCCTGGTTGCTTCAGCACTCAGGACATTGTACGTGCCCTTAATGTAAGTATTACTTTCTTCTCAAGAGGTTCTGATGTTTCTGCGTGATCGTTACCAACGTCACCTTACTGGCACCTGTGCCGGTGGCATGTGTAAAAAGATTCGAGCAAGGTCATTGCCAGTACCGCATGACTAGCCCCTGTGCTGGTGGCACGTAAAAAGCACCCCCAGTACACTCGCGGAGTGGTTGGCGTTAGGAAGGGCATCCAGCTGTAGAAACTCTGCCAGATCAAGATTGGAGCCTGGTGCAGCCATCTGGTTCGCCAGCCCTCAGTCAACTTTGTCCAACCCATGCCAGCATGGAAAGCGGACGTTAAATGATGATGATGATGTTTTATTTAAACTTCAGTGTAACAATTATTTGTTGTATTCTGTTCAGAGATATTAATCAATGTGGGGTTAGAAATGGATTTCCGTTTGCTGGAAAATGATCTGCTGGACCCCGTTTTTTTTATTGTTTGGTTTAGGTTTGATGGAGATTTGAACCAACGAAATGCATGTATTAGTTACTGCTGCTGCAGATTGTCCTACATCATAATGCCCGTTTCCAATTAAACCTTCAGCATTTAAACCAGCCATATCTAGCCAAAATATTCTACCTGTTTTATGTTCAAACTGGCTGGATCTGGCTTTTCATACCTACCCTACAATGTCATTCAAAAATAAACAATCCTGTCATCAAAATCTCAAAGCTATAAGGTAATACATGATTAATTCAAATCTATGTGAATATATAAGCATTAGATTTGACAGAATAATCTGAATGCTAAAGGGTTAATGTAATTGCTTATTAAGAGCAGAGTGTATTTTTTTCTTAAAATGCTGTATTTAAGACTGGCATCTATGTAGATGCCTCTCTGTAGCTTATCTGCCCAACTGATTGCAGCACACTGTAAACTGGATGGTATTAGGAACGGCAACCAGCCATAGAAACCATCTCACAACAGACAATTAGTGTTTGGCCAGCTCCATGTCAAACCATCCAAGCCATGCCAACATGGAAAAGAGATGTTAAACGATGATGAACATCATCATATTTTCAAAAAGAATATATTTTCTGGTTTCAGATTCTGAATTATTTATTGAAAAGTTTGGCAAAAAAAGAGTTGTATTCATATGCATTTTCCTCTGTGGCTTACATGATTTCATACTTAAATCCTTATGCCTATAGAAAACTATTTAATTTGAGTTATAGGCTACAGAGAAAGTTAGCTTTATATGATGACAGAGGCACAGAAGCAGTACATATTATGAGCACACCTGAAATAGATACTTTTATACACCTGGATGTCTCACTAGTAGTAGTTGTTAGATTTTGTTATTACCCCGATGTAATTAGCAGGGGAGGTGTTTGCTCTGAAAGTATCGTAGCCAAGATAAGAACAGGATGGAAAAAATCATAGGAGCTACTACAGTAGCTAGCAGCAATGGTCTTTTTTGCCCTGAGTGAAGGGTAGATTATATAATGCATGTGTTAAAATAATTATGTTGGCTGATAGTGAGATATGTGCTTTGAATAGTAGAGGACTGGAGAAAACCGAAAAGAAATGAAGCTAGCGTACTTGGTTGGATGTATGACATGAATGTGCATGATTAGCAATGTATAAATATTTTGAGAGAAAAACTAGACTTTAGAGGAATTAGATGTGTGCAACAAAGACATGCATTTTCTGTGGTGTCATCTATTGTCAAAAGTCAAGGCACCTATTATCAGACTTTATTTATAATTCAGGAATCATACACATTTTCTTTCTCTAGGTTTATAAACGCTCAGTCCATGTTAGACAAGACACCGTCAGTCTGATCAGTCTTAAAGAGGAAGTTACAAATACTGTTGAAACTGAAGTAAGTATTGGAATTTTTTTTGCTTTATCTTCCTGATTGTAAACATTTCATTTTTAGATTTCTATGCATTGGAGGTGGAAGGGAATTTAGCATAATGGTGGTCCTATTTAGATTGTCAAATTGAAAGGGACGTGGGCAGCAAGATGCACCAACCAGTGAGTTTGTAGTTGTTAATATGATATATAAAATGATGTTATTAGATCAATCATATTTAAAATTAAATAGTCTTATCATTATTTACATTTGATGGATATTTGTCCTCATCTTGTTTGTTGTTAATACAACATTTTGGCTGATATACCCTCCAGCCTTTATCAGGTGTCTTGGGGAAATTTTATTATTATTATTCAGCTTAATCACTACGCCATATGCCCGTGGCATAGTGGTTAAGAGCACAGGCTACTAACCCCAAGATTCCAAGTTCGATTCCAGGCAGTGACTTGAATAATAATAATAATAATAATATTGAAAAATACCTTAGGAATGAGAACTCGGGTTCAGAATTTCCCCAAGACACCTGATGAAAGCTGGAGGGTATATCAACAAACAAGATGAGGACAAATATACATCAAATGTAAATAATGTACATAATTCCTCATCTCTTAAATACAGAACTGTACAGCTTAAAGTTACCCTAAGCTATAGTTACTGCAAGTAAGAGAATTGAGGGTGCTCAATGAGTGATATTCATGATAATTGTACTGAATTTATAATGTAATGTAATAGCTTGCATTTAAAATTAGATTGTTTTCCTAAGAAACAGTGTTATTTAAGATAGTGGGAACAAAACATAGATAATAAGTGGTTTTGAATTTAGAAACAAGGCTAGCAAATTTGGAAGAGGCATTTAGTTGTTATTGTCCCCAAAACCTGATAAGTACTTTATTTTATCAACCCTGGAGAGATGACGGGTAAGGCTGACTTTGGTTTGACTTGAACTCACAACCTAAAGAGTTGGAGGTAAGGCTGTTAGTCGGTCCAAGTCAGTTTTTTTACGAAGACTCTAAGAAACAAAAAAATAGTTGGCTTTTTAAGTTCAATTCCTGTTCTGTTTAGGATATAGAATTCTGTTTGCTGTTGAATTATTTTTTTTACTCTTTGTCTTCTTTCGATCTTTCAGATTCGCAATGCTGCTATGGAATACCAACTTGATGAAGATGAATACTGCCAATTACAACTTGAACACTGGACAAAATTTTATTCTTGCTGTGTCCAATACCAAGAGGTTAGATCATGTTTTCTATTGTTTTCCCTTTAGTATGAAGTGAAATTTAGAACTGAGTTTCAACAGTTTCTTATCTTTGAGGAATTGTGTGCCAGTGGCACGTAAAAAGCACCATCCGTTCGTGGCCGGTGGCACGTAAAAAGCACCATCCGTTCGTGGCCGTTGCCAGCGCCGCCCCGACTGGCCTCGTGCCGGTGGCAAGTAAAAAGCACCATCCGTTCGTGGCTGTTGCCAGCCTCGCCTGGCCCCCGTGCCGGTGGCACGTAAAAAGCACCATCCGTCCGTGGCCGTTTGCCAGCTCCGTCTGGCACCTGTGTGGGTGGCGTGTAAAAAGCACCCACTACACTCATGGAGTGGTTGGCGTTAGGAAGGGCATCCAGCCGTAGAAACACTGCCAGATAAGACTGGGCCTGATGCAGCCTTCTGGCTTCACAGACCCCAGTTGAACCATCCAACCCATGCTAGCATGGAAAGTGGATGCTAAATGATGATAATGATGATGATGGAACATAATAAAAGAAGGATCAGTCTAAATATAATTTCCTTATTGTGTTCTGGTTACTATAAGCGCAGGAGTGGCTGTGTGGTAAGTAGCTTGCTTCCCAACCACATGGTTCTGGGTTCGGTTCCACTGTGTGGCACCTTGGGCAAGGGTCTTCTACTATAGCCTTGGGCTGACCAAAGCCTTATGAGTGGTTTTGGTAGGCGGAACTGAAAGAAGCCCGTCATATATATACATATACTAGCTGAAGGTGACCCGCTCTACGCGCGGGTAAGAGTGTGGTTGTTACTTTCTGTTGCTTCCTTTCAGCACGTAAAAAGCACCATCCGAACGTGGCGGATTGCAGCGCCGCCTTGGCTTCTGTGCTGGTGGCACGTAAAAGGCACCAACCGATCGTGGCCGCTGCCAGCCCCCCTGGCACCTGTGCAGGCGGCACGAAAAAAGCACCCACTACGCTCACAGAGTGGTTGGCGTTAGGAAGGGCATCCACCTGTCGAAACACTGCCAGATCAGACTGGAGCCTGGTGCAGCCTCCTGGCTTCCCAGACCCCTGTCAAACTGTCCAACCCGTACTAGCACGGAAAACGGACGTTAAACGATGATGATGATGATGATTCTCCCTCTTTGTTTCTTTCTCCTTTCTCTCTCACTTTCCCACTCTCTTACTCTTCCTTTCTCTCGGACTCTCCCTCGCTTTCTCTTACTCTATCTTTATGTATCTCTCTCCCATTTATAAACAACAAAAGATCTTGAGTAAGTTGAGAAATAAAATATTTAGAAAGATCAATCATAAATATCAGGCAGTTACAAAGGAAAGGTCTGCTTCAAGGCAGACAGCAAAACACTAACATTTAAAAGGGACAGACGAACTTGCGAGCTGAATAAAAATAATAAAATATTGGAAACCAAAAGTTTAAAGGGATAGAATTTGAGGATAGTAGAGTCACCATGGCTGGCATTTCTTAATGACGGACAGCAACGTATTGACAGTTCAACGGCTGGCGTAAAAGTTTGAACTTGATGTAAAAGAAAATCCCTAAAAACCAAGTTTTGACTTGATTCTTTCTCACGACAGTAGACTCACGATGGCAAGCATTCAAAACTTCATCATAGACGGCAACACATTGACGATTAAAAGGCTGGAGCAAATTTTTAGCTTGATGTAACAGAGAATTGCTAAACACCCGCTCCTTTAAATTTTAATCCCCTTCCAGCCCCATTTATACCCCTTTTCACCTTTTGGTTAATATAACCCGATTTAATTTGGGTCTACTGGGGCCACATTTTATAAGATGAGGACACAACCAAGTTTCCCAAGTTCTGGTCATAGACCATAGAACACTCAACCAAGTTTCCCGATTTCTGGTCATAGACCATAGAACAGTCAAGCAAGTTTCCGGAGTTCTGGTCATAGACCATAGAACACTAAACTAAGTTTCCCGAGTTCTGGTCATTTGCAGAATAAATAGAGACGGCGGAGGTGGCAGACGTCGTTGCAATGTAAACATGATTTGTTATAAGAGAAAGATTGCCCAGATTGTGTGTTGGTGGTGGCGATGATAATTATCATTAGGAAAAAGAGTGAGTGAGTGAGGAAGACATACATAAGTTGTGGCGATGATAATTGTAGACCCCTTTTCACATTTTGATGAAGAGAACCCGATTTCATTCGGGTGTACTGGGGCTACATATAGGTGTGTGCGTGTGTGTGTGTGTGTGTGTGCACGCTGTAGAAATTAAATTAGAGATAAAACCACTAATAGGGAAATGAAACAGTAAGAAACCAAAAATAAAAATATAATATTAGATATATGTATGTGTGTGTGTGTGTGTGTGTGTGTTGACAGGTAGACAATAGAATGCGATGGCGAGTAATATTTGTTACTGTCCATGAACGCTGAGAGATACATGAGTAAAATGTATAGGAAGGTAAGAGATAGAGTGAGTGAAAATGTTCTTGGAAGAGAGTAAATAGCTACAGAGTGATTTGAGGAAGACTTTACATTAAATAACGGTAGTTGCATTGTCAAATGAAGAGGAGTGACAGAGTACTGGAGGAAATAGGGTGAGGTAGGAAGATGGCCCCTAGCAACCACACCTTTTAAGATAGGGATTTCTAAGGTAGCCCACGCGCATCGTCACCTCATTCTACATGTCCCTGTAAATTTTGGAGCGAATCAGACGGGATGTAGTGGCATTGAAAGCGAACCAAGCGGTAAAAACGCATTTCAGTTTTATATATAGAGATATGTATATGTTTGTGTGCTTGTGTTTGCATCCCCCAAACTTAGCAGTTCGACAAAAGGGACCGATAAAAGAAGTACTAGGCTTACAAAGAATAAGTCCTGGGGTCGATTTGCTCGACTAAAGGCAGTGCTCCAGCATGGCTGCAGTCAAATGACTGAAACAAATAAAAGAATAGCAACCTTCATCAGCCAACAAAAAGGCTCCTGGGCTTCTTGCTATCGCTTAGGGCTGCTAATATCTGTTACCCTTCAGCATTTAAACAGGCTGTATCTAGCCAAAATATTCTACCTGTTTTATGTTAAAACCAGCCAGATCTGGCCTCTCACACCTATCCTACAATGTCATTCTGAAAATATTCAATCATATCATTGAAATCTCGAAGCTACAAGATAATGCATGAATAATTCAAAACAATGTGAATAAATTTGCATTATATTTGTGAGTGTAATTCTGAATGCTAGAGTTAAGGATTTGAGCAATTTTCTCTTTCATTGATGTCCAAGAGTAAATAGATGCCATACAATTGCCCAGTTTACTACTCTAAGAGGAAGAGCACTGTCTAATTGTCCAGTGTTTTTTGAGTGTTGTTTTGGGTTTAAATCCTTCCAAGGAATACAAGAAAGGCGGTGGATGTCACTTGTTATATGCCAAATATGGTAGGTAGCTAAACAAAACTTTCTATATGCACAGAAATGATCTTATTCTTTTCTACTCTAGACACAGGACCTGAAATATTTGGGGAGGTGGATGATGCAGTTGATATGCAACTGGTACAAATATGTGAAGCCCAGTATACCCATCATGACTGCCTGTCTGATAAGGGTACACAATTATTTAGGGTTTGAATAATTCTCCTTTGGAAACATGGGTGTTTTGTTCATCATCCTTAAACAAACTTTATTCAGGAACCTTTTGAGCGGGATGGGCTACTCAAATTGAAAAAAATTCTAACTTGGCTCCACCTGCAAGGTCATGCGTTGTGTATCTTGATATGAGATCGCCATGTCGCACGCATATAGTTGTGATGCATGTGCCTGGTGTACCCTTATCAGACAGGCAGTCATGATGGGTATACTGGGCTTCATATATTTGTACCCCAGTTGCATATCGTACCAACTGGTACTTAATTTATCACCCCCCCCCCTTCCCCGAAAGGATGAAAGGCAAAGTCAACCTCAGCAGAATTTGAACTTAGAATGTAAAACCAGACAAAATACCACTAAGCATTTCACCAGGCATGTTAATGTTTCTGCCAGCTTGCTGCCTTTAAATATTCTTTTTTACTCTAGGCACAAGACCCTGAAGTTTGGGTGGGGGAGTGCAGTTGGTTAGATCAACCCAGTAATCAACTGGTACTTAATTTGTCGACCTTGGCAGAATTTGAACTCAGAACGTAAAGACAGACGAAATACCGCTAAGCATTTCACCTGGCATATTAACGATTCTGTCAGCTTGCCACCTACAGAAATAATCTTATTAGCTGCCTTCTAAATGCACATTCACAATTTTATACACACATAGACTAATAACTTGATTTTTTTTTTTTACTTTCTTGTTCTCTCTTTTATTTTTCTCGCCTAGGTTGATTCCAAATGTCTAGGTTTGTTTGTTGATGAACAGTCAGGACTTATTTGCTGCATACGAAAGGTAATTTTTCAGTGCTTTATGTGAAGAATTTTAGCTGTTTCAATCAGTTTGTTGTTGGGAGTTAAAAAGGTTATTGTTATCTGTCATCACCATCACCCCTAGTTTAGTATTAATGACAGCCAATAAAATAATACCTGTCAAATACTTCTCCCTTTCTTCCTCCTCGTTTAATTCCCAGTTTTCAATGCTTGCATGGATCAGAGGAATGCCTTGCTGTTCTGAACAGCTGGATACCTTCTTGTTCCCAACCCTCACCTGTTTCCAAGCAAGGTGATATTTTACCATGGCCAGACATGTTTTCACAAAGTGTTGGAAACAAACAGCCCCACTTCTACAGTGATGCTTGTTTAACGACCATCACATGAATGTCAAGGCAAGGAGACAATCCAGCATCATCATCCTCTTTTCATAATTGCTGGCCTTGTGCCAAAATTAGAAAATAATTCAGTGTCCCACTGATTATTTTTAGTTATCATCCACCCCTATGACTATTTCCGTTATTGGATATACCATTGACTTATTTCAATTATCAGATGCACAATTGACTATTTTTAATTAACTTGTACCCCACTCGTTACTTTAAATAATCAAGTACCTCACTGGCTACTAATTAATTGATGTTCTATTCATATTTTTAAGTACCCCACTGATCCATTTCCATCACAGAATGAGTCACTAATTACTTGAAATTATTTGACACTCTCTTTATTTCTCTATCACAGAATCATCTGACTTATTTTTGTCCCTGTGACATTGTTGAAGAGCTTTACATTGGAGATGGAAATACTGAAGCCGCTGTTGCCCTCCTCAATGCTGTAGAATGCAGAGCAGGTAGTTGTTGTTTTCATTGTAGTAAAACCATAGTTTCTTTCTTGTTTTGTGTGTACGTATGGGCTTATCATTTTGATTATTTGTTGCTGTCACTTGGTGACTCTGAGAATTCATCTATGAAGCAATTGCCCCAGCTCCCCTTCAGGGTTAGCAAAAGCGATGTGGTGGACAACGAAAAACCTGGCTGATGACAGTCAAGGCTGATCTGGAACACAACCTATGAAGCAGTTGCCCCTGCTCCTCTTCAGGGTTGGCGAAAGTGATGTGGTGGACAACGAAAAACCTGGCTGATCTGGAACCCAACCTAGACCCCCATATCTACGGCATTCGCCGCTGGAATAAGGAGTGGTTGGAGATCACGCTGTTGTTAGCCTCAAATCGCCAGGCCTGGTCAGCGTTTGTGAGAGATGCAGCATTGAGGATGAATGAAGCCAGCTCAACCCACCGCGGGTGAATGCTGTCTCAAGACAAGAAGACAAGACTGATGTACAGCTGCCACATGAACACTATAGCACTGCTAATTTTGTTGATATCTAAACAAAAAAACTATTATGTTTTGTAGCTCTATCATCATTTAACATCCCTTTTTTATGTTGGTCTCGGTTGGATGGTTTAACATGAGCTGGCTAGGCTCCACTTGTCTGTTTTGGTATGGTTTCTATCGCTGGATGCCCTTTGTAACACCTGTACTGATGGCACAAAGGTAGTCAGACAAATAGTGAGACATGACTCACAAATCTCAAGTTCTAGATAAACCAAGTCCTTTGCTGAACTGAGTGGACCATACTCCATTATGCAGTGGTTAACTCTAAAGGATGATAGAATGTTATGTTGCAATAAGGCGAGCAGGCAGAAATGTTAGCATGCTGGGCGAAATGCTTAGCGGTATTTCGTCTGCCGTTATGTTCTGAGTTCAAATTCCGCCGAGGTTGACTTTGCTTTTCATCCTTTCGGGGTCGATAAATTAAGGACCAGTTACGCACTGGGGTTGATATAATCAACTTGATCCGTTTGTTTGTCCTCTCTGTGTTTAGCCCCTTGTGGGTAGTAAAGAAATAGGTATTTCGTCTGCCGTTTCATTCTGTGTTCAAATTCCGCAGAGGTCGACTTTGCCTACATCCTTTTGGGGTCGATAAATTAAGTACCAGTTACGCACTGGGGACAATCTAATCAACTTAATCCGTTTGTCTGTCCTTGTTTGTCCCCTCTATGTTTAGCCCCTTGTGGGCAATAAAGAAATAAGAATGTTATGTTGCAATCTCTGTATTTTGTACCCTCTTGGCAGCCAAGTTTATCACTGATGCCAGTTCCACGGATATCATCATCATACATCCATTATTCATGCTGGCATGGGGTGGACAGTTTGACCAGGGCTGGCAAGCTGAGGGGCTGCACCAGACTCCAGTCTGATTTGGCATGGTTTCTACAGCTGGATACCCTTCCTAATGCCAACCACCCCAAGAGTGTAATGGGTGCTTTTACATGCCACCAACACGGGTGCCAGTTGCTTCACACCAGTATCTGCCACAACTATGATTTCACTTGCCTTGATGGGTCTTCTGCTCAAGCCTGTTGCTGAGGGTCTTGCTCCTTGTCATTGCCTCCGTGAGGCCCAACAGTTGAAAGATGCTTTTAAGTCACATGTTTACCAATTGGATCATCTGATGCATTATTGATGTTGTTGTTGACAACGTATTACATTACTGTGTTGATGATATTTTAATTATTTTTTTTTTTTTGTAGAGGGCCACATGGTCACAGATGTACTACATGTATTCAAATGTATGCAGCTTATAGCTGGAGATATCAGTGAGGACCTTGGGAGCCAACTGGAATACGAAGCTTCAGTGACCCTAGACCTTGAACAGGCTGCTGGAAGCTTGGTAGATTCTTGGTATGTGTTTTCAAAATTTTCTATGATTTGTATTTAAGTATAGGCACAGGTATAGCTGTGTGGTAAGAAGCTTGCTTCCCAACCACATGGTTCTGGGTTCATTCCCACTGCATGACACTTGTGGCAAGTGTCTTCTACTATAGCCTCGGTTCGACCAAAGCCTAATGAGTGGATTTGGTAGACAGAAACTGAAAGAAGTCTGTCATGTGTGTGAATGTGTATGTATATATAATATATATATATATATATGTTTGTGTGTCTGTGTTTGTCCCCCACCATCGCTTTGACAACCGATGTTGGTGTGTTTACGTCCCTGTAACTTAGTGGTTCTGCAAAAGAGACTGATGGAATAAGTACTAGGCTTACAAAGAATAAGTCCTGGGGTCGATTCGTTTGACTAAAGCTGGTGCTCCAGCATGGCCACAGTCAAATGACTGGAACAATTGAAAGAAATAACAGTATGACATCAATGTTTCATGCTTTTGTATGTATGCAACCCTTTATTATGACTTGCTGGTTGTTGTTTAATTAGCTGTGTAATTGAAGTATAAGTAATAGTATGGGGGTATGTGCTGTAGCAGCATGTTGCCGTATCGGCCATTTGTTGGTGATGGCCAACTCCTGGCTGATGAGACCTTTGCATCATTCTGGTGACAAGCCTCTAACCCGTGTGTTTGTTTGGGTAGTCATTGTGGGTGAGGGTTTTATGAGGTTGGAGTGCAAATCCTACCTCAGTCTTTTTTAGTCACCTTGTTTTACAACACAGAGGAAACGCTGGGTCTGTTCTTTGACATGCTGGTACCCACAGAGCACTGGAGCAGTGAGAAATGAAGTGTTTTGCTCAAGAACACAATACACCACCCAGTCTGGAAATCCAACCCATGTTTTGGTGATCATGAGTGCAACACCCTAACCACTAAGCCACACACCTTCACATTGAAGTACTACAGTTAATTTCTAGAGTTCTCCTGCAGAAATCAGGAAAGGCTTTGGGTGGAGACTGCAATATATTTTTCAAATAGACCATTCTACGCAAGATCAGAATGTCTTCTTTCTTAATCCACACAATCGATGATGCAGTATATTTGTTCTTTTAAACCCCTTTCATATTGTACAGTTTTGTTGGCCTTATTCACCCCAGACATCAAGCTGGTTTTGGACCTGCAGAAAATTCAATTAGTAAAAAGTTGAAATACTTTAACTTGAAAAAAATATTTAATGTTTTTGTATCTGCTTAGAAAATTGTTATTAGATTGTTTCTGTTTATTAATTCTTTTTTTTCTTTTCTGTTTATCTAAAATCAGTTTAGCTTTGAATGACCTTCTGATTGACAACATCAAATCTCACTTGGAAAATGTAATTGATTTAGTCAATGCTGTTCGTGTGATTTCCGCCCATTTAAACCTCAGCACACTACAACTAGACTCTTTGGATCTTAATGATTCATCACGTAAGTTTGAAATGCTTTTCTCTGTATATGTGTTCCATAGTGAGTGGTGTGTGGCATAGTGGTTAGGGTGTTGGACTCGTGATTGTAAGATTGTGGTTTCGATTCCCGGACCAGGCAACACATTGTGTTCTTGAGTGAAATGCTTCATTTCATGTTGCTCCAGTCCACTCACCTGGCAGAAATGAGTAATCTTGTGAACGGACCAACGTCCTGTCCAGGTGAAGAATTTATACGCCATGGAAACTAGGAAACCACCCCCAGCGTCTTGTCCAGGTGAAAAATTTATATGCCATGGGAACTAGGAAACTGGCCCCAGCGTCTTGTCCAGGTGAAAAATTTATACGCCATGGAAACTTGGAAACTGGCCCCAGCGTCTTGTCCAGCTGAAAAATTTATATGCCATGGAAACTAGGAAACTGGCCCCAGCGTCTTGTCCAGGTGAAAAATTTATATGCCATGGAAACTAGGAAACTGGCCCCAGCGTCTTGTCCAGGGGAAAAATTTATATGCCATAGAAACTAGGAAACTGCCCCTTATAAGTCAGTATGACTTGAGAAGGTATCCTTTACCTTTTCCCCTTTTCCGTGAGTGATTGTTACAAGGGTTGCTTGTCTACAGGCAAAGTGGCTTGAAAACCATACCTTTTACTGTACAACGACAGGTAAAGAGTGGATAAAATGTTGTTTATTCCTTTTAGCATTCAAATTTTTCTGTCAAATGTAATATTTATTCATTCACATCATTTTAAGTTAATCATGCATTGTCATGTAGCTTCAAGATTTTGATAATGTGATAGCTTATTTTTATAATGACATAGTAGGTAGGTGTGAGAAGCCAGACCTGGCTGGTTTGAGCATAGAACGAAGAGTATTTGGGGTGGATATGGTTTGTTTAAATGCTGAAGGATTAAAGTGTAATTTGGTAAATGTGAACATTTAGTCTATCTGTTATCCTTTACTTCTTTCAGTCGTTAGACTGTGGCCATGCTGGGGCACCACCTTAAAGATTTTTTAATTGAATCAATTGACTAAAAATTAGGGTTCCAAGTTTGGTCCCACTGCATGGTACCTTAAGCAAGTGTCTTCTGCTACCCAAGACTGACCAATGTCAGTGAGCTTAGTAGACAAAAACTGAAAGATGTCTGTGTGTACATGTATGTTTGTGTTTGTCCTTTACTGTCTCTTGACTGTCAGTGTGGGTGTATTTATGTCACCATAACTTAGTGGTTCGGCAAAATGGAACCAATAGAATATGTAGCCAGCTCAAAGAATAAATACTAAGAGCATTTTGTTCAACTAAACCTCCAAGGTGGTGCTCCAGCATGGCTGCAGTTCAATGACTGAAACAAGTGAAAGAGAGAATCTATACCAGAAAAGATGGGACTTTGTTGTGTTGTAGCTTTGGAGAAGAAGAATTAGCCAGAGTCATATAGGTGCAATAGAATTAAATAGAAGTATCTATGGTGGGCCACACATACATAACAGGTACATCAAGTTCAGAGTTGTAAAAAAAACTATTAATAATAGGGAAAATAAGGCATATCTCAACATTTGTCCAGTGGCTGTAAAAGATTGACCAAACAGGTTGGATCAGAGAATTAATGTCCAAATTTGAAAATCTATCCAGCCCCAGTTCTAAGTTTGAGTAAACATGTGTTAAATATTCTATTTCAAAGATAAGTAAAGGAATTTTTAAAAAATGTAATTACTCTGCTGTTTTCCTTCTTTGCAGGTCTCTTGTCACAGATTGATTGGGGTCAGCTTTTTGCAAGTAACTGTGCAACATCTGTCATTATTGCACATATGGAACATTTTGTTTGCACTCGTCTAAATGCCACTCGTGACCTCCTTTTGCTGCTCTTGATTGCAATGAAATGTGGCGACCAGGTAAAAAAAAAACTTTATCGATTTTGTTCATTCTAGAACCATTCATTTATCTGTCATTCTTTTAAACATTTTCTGTTTTGATGTCATAAGTATAAACTTCGAGAGAACGCGAAATAATTATTTTTTGGAGTTTTGACCTGTACTCCTCAACAGAAATGTTAAGGCCACTATCCCTGGTGAAGAGGATTGATCTGCAAGAGCCCTCTACCGGTGCCACATGAAAAGCACACTCTGTAAAGTGGTTGGCATTCTTTTATTTGTTTCAGTCATTTGACTGCGGCCATGCTGGAGCACCACCTTTAGTTGAGCAAATTGACCCCAGGACTTATTCTTTGTAAGCCTAGTACTTATTCTATTGGTTGTCAAGTGATGTTGGGGGGACAAACACACACACACACACACACACATATATATATATAATCATCATCATCGTTTAACGTCCGCTTTTGATGATGATGATGATGATATATATGTGTGTGTGTGTTTGTGCCCCCCCCCCCAACATCGCTTGACAACCGATGCTGGTGTGTTTATGTCGCCGTAACTTAGAGGTTCGGCAAAAGAAACTGATAGAATAAGTACTAGGCTAACAAAGAATAAATCCTGGGGTCGATTTGCTCGACTAAAGGCGGTGCTCCAGCATAGCCGCAGTCAAATGACTGAAACAAGTAAAAAGAAAGCCAAAAGGGGAAGGCTGACTTATACTCCTAGGTGACTTTAGAAGACCAAAAATTCCATGTGAAATACTACAGGATTCGGAAAGATGGTGATGATGTTTCAATGTTTACACTGCATGTTTACACTATATACTATATCAGCTTGTATGCCAGAAAATATGGTATTTAAAAATTTGCCTTGCATTCACTACGGTAACTGAATCAGATACCAATTACCATCTCTGTAATAATTAATAATATTAATTTTGTTAAAGCGGCGAGCTGGCATAAGCACGCTGTGCGAAATGTTTGGTGGTATTTCGTCTGTCGCTACGTTCTGAGTTCAAATTCCACCGAGGTCAACTTTGCCTTTCATCCTTTCAGGGTCAATTAAATAAGTACCAGTTACGCACTGGGGATCGATATAATCGACTTAATCCATTTGTCTGTCCTTGTTTGTCCCCTCTGTGTGTAGCCCCTTGTGGGCAGTGAAGAAATGATATTAATTTTTTTTTAAAACTATTTTATATGTGATATACGATTATGCTTTAAGAAATCAATAACTTATCTAAAGCAGCTGAGTACTTGAATACCAAAATTTGCCCTAAACTTCTTTTACCAAGCACATTATACTCACAAATGATCTCTTGCATGTTGTATACAGCATAAAAGTCATCATAAGAAGTTTCCATGTATAAACTTAAGACCATTACTTCTCTGACCAATTCTAATGAACTCTAATTCCAGGCTCATTGTGGAAGTGGACAATGTTGGTCTCTACAGATCAATTTAATGCCTCAAGTGATCCTCAATTTCCGGTGTTACCTTGTTCTGAAGTGGGTGATGTCTACCGTTGCATTGCCAAGCCCAGCAAATACAGTGTATGTATATATACTCTTTTACTCTCTTTTTACTCTTTTACTTGTTTCAGTCATTTGACTGTGGCCATGCTGGAGCACCGCCTTTAGTCGAGCAAATCGACCCCATGACTTATTCTTTGTAAGCCTAGTACTTATTCTATTGGTCCCTTTTGCCGAACCGCGAAGTTATGGAGACGTAAACACACCACCATCGGTTGTCAAGCGATGTTGGGGAGACAAACACAGACACACAAACATATACACACACATGCATATGCATATATATACATATGGACGATGTGCTTCTTTCAGTTTCCGTCTACCAAATCCACTCATAAGGCTTTGGTCGGCCTGAGGCCATAGTAGAAGACACTTGCCCAAGGTGCCACATAGTGGGACTGAACCCGGGGACCATGTGGTTCGTAAGCAAGCTACTTACCACACAGCCACTCATTTTTTTATTAGTTTAATTGTTTGAAGGCTGTAACAGGAAATTCATTTTACAGCAGAAGCTTTCTACCCTCTTGTACCTGAAGCAAGTTTCTTTTTAACACATTCTCTTCTTTGCAAAATTTCTCTGAAATTTGCAGAAATGAATATAGATTAAGATGCTGTAAAAATAATTTTGTTCCTTCTCTCTAGACTATTTCCACAACAGATGGTTTTATCAAACTTGTTAAATACGACTCTACATGAATTATTTTATTCAGAGCTGCTTCTTTGACATTATTTAATTCTAGCTTGACCAAGCTTTGCACACACAAATGTACTGCATGCTGCTTTAGTAAGAACTATTTTGTTCTTACTGGGTGTCAGTATGTATCTGTGTATGTGTTTGTGTGTGTGTGTACATACAATATGAAATTTTTAATAAAATACTGTGAGAAAATAATTCAAGTCTCTGGTACAGTCAAAGAATATTATGTGTAGTGGAAGGCCTTGTACAGAAAATTTAAAAGGAAGATGGAGGAGAATGTAGTCCATAATGGCTGTGTTTGAAATGTAGAACTTGTTTTGTTTCAAATATCTTATATTTTGGTGGGTGATAATTTAAAATATGCAACTGATTTGAAATTTTGTTTTCTAGAGAATTCAACCTAACACAACTGGCAGCACTTGACATTTCAGAAGCCACAGCACAAACACCGGTATACACACCACATATAGGCTCAGGTCAGTGCCAGCATTCTTGATGTTCAATTATTGAAGTGTGTTCCTTTCCTTTTTAATGTTCTTATGTGGTCCTTTTTATGCTTTGAAATTGGAAACCCCTTTGTATAAATCTAATAGCCAACTACAACAATTTGAGGTAAGTGTGGACATATGAAAATGTAAGAAGACATCTGAAGATTGAATTTGTTTTGTTGGGTATAGTGAGAGGTGAAATAAGAAAAATGCTCTGTTTAAGAGCTCAGTTATACCTGCTGAATGTCATCATCATCTTTTAACGTCCATTTTCCATGCTAGCATGGTTTGGACCTGGGTCTGGGAAGCCAGGAGGCTGCACCAGGCTCCAGTCTGATCTGGCAGTGTTTCTACAGCTGGATGCCCTTCCTAATGCCAACCACTCCGTGAGTGTAGTGGGTGCTTTTTACGTGCCAGGGGAGGCTGGCAACGGCCATGATTGGTTGGTGCTTTTTACGTGCCACCAGCATGGAAGCCAGTCAAGGTGGCGCTGGCGTCGGCCACGTTCAGATGGTGCTTTTTATGTGCCACCGGCACGAATATCCCAACTACAATTTCCATTTGATTTTTATTTGATGTTGATGTACTTAACTCGATAGGTCTCCTCAAGCATAGCAGGTCGCCCTACGATCCTAGGTACTTGGGTGGGCTGGGGCTGCTATAACGTTTTTGTTTTAAATTCTTCTTATAAATTACTCAAATGTTTGTATATGTAACCAAAGACTGAAATCATTGACAGAATAAGCTTTTCTTAAGATTAAGGGTCAATTTATCTTATTTTGGTTTTTGAAAGCCACCTTGGATAATGTTTATTTAAAACACACATGATCTGATTTGTGTTCCAAGATGCCAAGATGGTGTTCAGATATTATATATGTTCTGAATGAGTCTGACCAATGGGAACTGTAGTTTATGGAGGAAGTAAATAAAATTGCCTTCAGTTATCATCATCAACGTTTAACATCCGCTTTCTATGCTGGCATGGGTTGGATGGTTTGACTGAGGGCTGGCAAGCGAGAAGGCTGCACCAGGCTCCAATCTGATCTGGCAAGGTTTCTACAGCTTGATGTCCTACCTAACACCAACCACTCCAAGAGTGTAGTGGATGCATTTTTATGTGCCACCTGCACGAGGGCCAGTCTGGCAGTACTGGCATCGACCACACTTGAATGGTGCTTTTTACGTGCCACCATCACAGGGACCGGTCAGCCAGCACTGGCATTGACCCCAGTCAGCTAGCACTGGCATCAACCAGCATTCAGGTTATTTTTTTTGTCAATTGTAACACTTATTTATTTACATTATTTTGAATTAATCATGCATTGTCTCATAGTTTCGAGATTTCAATGCTATTTTTATATATTTTTAGAATGACATTGTAGGGTAAGTGTAAGATGCCAGATCTGACCAGTTTGAACATAAACAGATTTAATATTTTGGCTGGTTATGGCTGATTTGAATGCAAAAGGGTTAAATAGTTAAATGCAGAATTCTTTCGTGACAAGTAGCAAACTGTAGCTGAGTAATAAAAAAAAATGAAGAATTCTTCAAAATATGTTATTTTCCAGTACAGCAAATGTTCATTTACTTTATCGTAGATGGTCAAAGTTTATTGGCTTTCAGTGGTGGTGAAATTGGAGTTGCAACATTCCTGCTTTTGCCATGGCCATTAGAAAAGCTAATAAAAAATATTGGGTTGTCCAGAAAGCTTGTGCCGATTTATAGTAGCTTACCTTTTGACTTATTTTAGAACATGGTTGAGTCCATAAAATAGGATTTGACCACACCTCCATTTAGTGCACAGTTTAAGCTATCTTTTTGTGGAAGAAGGTTTATGTTCCTATAACCTGTGTTAATTCTGTAACCCTTTAAAATGGAAGATAAGAAAGTTCATTTTCGGCACTTGATGCTTTGGGAACCAGACAAAAGTTGCTGCAGCTCGGCTGGGATGTGTTACCCCACCCTCCATATTCACCAGATATTGCTCCTTTGGATTTCCACTTATTTAGGTCTCTGCAGAATAGTCTTAATGGTAAAAATTTCAATTCCTTGGATGACATAAAAAGATACCTTGATGAATTCTTTGCCATGAAACCACCTCAATTCTGGGAAGAGGGTATTTTCAAGTTAAGGAAAGATGGAGACACATTGTGCAACAAAATGGTTCATATTTGGTTGATTAAAAATGTAATGGCAAGTATTTATTGACCTTTTTCTTTTCTTTAAAAATCAGCACGATCTTTCCAGACAACCCAATAGATTGATTTGAAATTACATCTGAATTGCAGACTCTGTTCATTGGGAGCAAATTACATGATGGCACTCATTGTAAGCTAAAAATATGTAACAATTAAATCAATTTGCTCGTTAGATTGTAATACTTAAGGTAAACATTTGGTAATCTCAGTGGGAACTTTTGATTCTGTAAATGAAATACCCTGACTCATATCATTTATTATTATTGTATGTTTTTAATTTCATTGTTGTTATTTCTCTCAAAAGGCCAACCCTCCCTGACATTGGCAGAACTTTTTCTACGAGGAATCGGTGGTCTTCAAGTGCGGACGACGTTAATCAATAGTAAAATGTTGAACGAGGAGGTCCCTACTCTGTGGATAAATTCTTTAATTCCTATCATCAAAATTTTAGCCAAACTTTTGTATCCTTTTCAAAAGAAATGTCTTTGTTACGTCATTGACCTTTTGTTTAATTTGTATATTGTTCACTACACATTATCCCCTGCCCCACTTGGGTCTAAAGTATCATGGACCTCTAGAAACTTAAATTAACCCTTTAGCATTCAGATCGCTCTGTCAAATGCAATGCTTATTTATTCACATTGTTTTGAATTAATCAGGCATTTTCTCATAGGTTCAAGATGCCAATGATATGATTTTTACTTTTAGAATGACATTGTAGGGTAGATGTAAGAGACCCATTCTGGCCAGTTTGAACATAAACAGATATAATCTTTGGGCCAAATATGGTTGGTTTAAATGCTAAAGGTTTTAGCAAATACAGGCTAATTTTTTTCAACAGTTCTATTTTATCTTGGATTGATATGGATTAGTGCTTATGTGTTTGACTTTATCATTGAGGGCCCTCAGTTCTCTTACTTGCAGTAACTATAGCTTAGGGTAACTTTAAGCAATACAGTTCTATATTTAAGAGATGAGGAATTGTGTACATTATTTACATTTGATGGATATTTGTCCTCATCTTGTTAGTTGTTAACACAATGTTTCAGCTGATATGCCCTCCAGCCTTCTTCAGGTGTCTTGGGGAAATTTTGAACCTGGGTTCTCATTCTTAAGGTATTTTTCGATGTTATTGTTATTGTTCAGGTCACTGCTTGGAATCGAACTCAGAATCTTGGGGTTAGTAGCCCACGCTCTTAACCACTATGCCATATGAGGAGGACGTTCTTAACCACTACGCCATATGGCATAGTGGTTAAGAGCGTGGCTACTAACCCCAAGATTCTGAGTTCGATTCCAAGCAGTGACCTGAACGATAACAATAATAATAATAATAACATCGAAAAATACCTTAGGAATGAGAACCCAGGTTCTAAATTTCCCCAAGACATCTGAAGAAGGCTGGAGAGTATATCAGCTGAAACGTTGTGTTAACAACAAACAAGATGAAGGCAAATATCCTTCGAATGTAAATAATGTAACTTTAAGCAAAATAAGCAGAATATCTCTCAGAATTTCGACATCACCACCACCAAGGGCAGTGTAAACACACTGTACACACAATGCTCCCTGTGGTTGCGCAGTGAGCTAGATTGGTGGCCACAGAAATTTCATGTTACCATCATAATTTATCTAGATTAAGAGATGTCTGACAGTCAGTTGCAGAAAAATCAATGGTGTACAGTAATCCCTGTAGGTGAAAATCTGCGAAGGAGAAACAGTATTGTACTGTATATTTTAAAAAAATTTTATAATTTGTATATATTTATTTTATTATAAATGTAAAACAACACCATAGAGGAATTGATTGATGTAAGCTTAAATAATAAACTGTAGTAGGTGAACCATGATATGGTGAGGGGTTACTTGTCTTGCATTTACAACTTGCAAATATCAAAATACTTTTTGAGATGAGAAAATTAAGCTTATTAATCCGTAACGTATTTCTACATATTTCTTTATTGCCCACAAGGGGCTAAACACATAGAGGGGACAAACAAGGACAGACAAAGGGATTAAGTCGATTACATGGACCCAGTGCATAACTGGTACTTAATTTATCGACCCCCAAAAGGATAAATGGAAAAGTCGACCTCGGCGGGATTTGAACTCAGAATGTACCATCAGACGAAATACCGCTAAGCATTTCGCCTGGCGTGCTAACGTTTCTGCCAGCTTGCCGCCTTTCTACTGTTTGATTACAATGATGTCTGTGGCACTACTTTGTTATGTTGCTTGGGTTTGTATTTTTTATTGGTCTCTGCATCAGAACATTCTTTTCAAGTTTTTCACTGCAGTACAGTTTCTGTTACTTATTCTTGGAAAGAGGGAGAGTAAAATAGTCCTGGGAAAGATTTGAACTCAGAACATAAATGGTTGTAACTAAATATCACAAGGTATTTTTGTCAGCTGCCTTGCCAGTGGGAATCATTTTTATAAATTTGTTTTTAATCCTTAACATTTTTCCACTAGATGGCCTGACAGTTTTAGTTTCTTATTCCCCGAGTTCCTTGTCGGACACTGCCAGTACCTTCACCTGCAGGAATATGTGCGTATGTTGTCTTCGTGGTGCCCCAAGAATGAACATTCAAGGAAATTCCTCCTTGGACAAGCATACCTTTATTTCAAGTTAGTAATTTTAATTGCTATTTTTTTTTTTCTTTCTTTTAGTAATTAATTACCAGCCATTATTTAATTCATTGATGATACAAAAATTTACTACAATCAAATAAGGTAAACACACTAACAACCTCTCTGAGAGTGTAATGGGTGCTTTTACGTGCCACCAGCATGAAGGCCAGTCAGGCGGTACTAGCAATGGCCACGCTCAAATGGTTTTTTTTACATGCCACCTGCACAGGACCCAGTCCAGCGGCACTGGCAATGACCTCGCTCGAATGTTTTTCACGTGCCAGTAAGGCGTATAATAATGTTGATGATGATTTCAAATTTTTGCCACAAGGGCAGCTTGGAGGACGGGATTAAGTCAATTATATTGACTCCAGTGTGTAACTGGTACTTATTTCATTGACCCCAAAAGGATGAAAGGCAAAGTTGACCTCGGTGAAATTTTAACTCAGAATGTGGCAACAGACGAAATACCTATTTCTTTACTACCCACACGGGGCTAAACACAGAGGGGACAATGGATTAAGTCGATTATATTGACCCCAGTGTGTAACTGGTACTTATTTAATCGACCCCAAAAGGATGAAAGGCAAAGTTGACCTCGGCGGAATTTGAACTCAGAACGTTGCGGCAGATGAAATACCGCTAAGTATTTCACCTGGCATGCTAACGAATCTGCCAGCTCGCTGTCATTATCATCATCATCATCATAATAATAATAATAATAATTAAACCAACCACCACAACAACAACAACAACAATAATAATAATAATAACAATAACAATAATAATGATAATAATTAAAACAACCACAACAACAATACAATAATAACAATTAAAACAACAACCACCACCACAGCAACAACAATAATAATAATAGTAATAATAAATTGTAATTACAGCGAACCCTACAAGGCTGCACAGTCATTTGTTGAAGCAGCCGAAGGATTAAATAACGGGGAACCATTTTTGGTACGCAAACTGTTGCAAATTAATGACGATATGAATATTCCGATGATGGAAGTAAACTATTACCTCAAGGTAAGAAGAAATTTGATTCTTTTGAAAAGGTTTCAGTAGTTTTATGTTTTTTTGAAACTTGAATTTGTAATTCTTACTGCATTTTGATGTTTGCCATTTGAGGATTCCATAAAGTCTGTCTCGTTTGATTTTGATTTCTCCTAAATTCAAATCTTTGAACTGAAAAGAGATGCTGTGTTTGTATGAATATTTTAGCACAGATATGGCCATGTGATTTTGGGTTTATTGCCATTGTATGAACACTGTTGGCTAGGCCTTTTACTGTAGCTTCAAGTGAACAAATACCTTGTGAATGAAATTTGGTAGAGAGAAATTTGGAGAAGCCTGTCATCATTTAACGTCCCCTTTGCCATGCTGGCATGGGTTGGACAGTTCAGTGTGAACTGATGAACCAGAGGGCTGTACCAAACTCCAATGTCTGCTTTGGCATAGTTTCTACTGTTGAATACCCTTCCTAATGCCAACCATTTAACAGTGTGCTGGATACTTTTTACGAGTGTGTGTGTGTGTGTCTGCATACACATACACACACACAGGGGAGGGTGTGTATGCTCTCCTTGTCTTCAAACAAGGATCACCATTCATACAAAACAGTACCCTGTATTTGTAGTTCTCCATGAAAGCTTGTCTGGGATGGTTGTTGTTTGGTAAGCTAATGTTACCCTGCTTGGAAACAGGTGACAGGAAGAGCATCCAAACACAGAAATATATAACACTTCATAATGTCACCTGACTCATGCAAGCACAGAAAGGAAGGCAATTGTGATGTGGTGGTGGTATTTGAATTGGTGAAATCATTATAAATACTGAAGTTACTCCAAGTGCTGAGCCTCACCATCTCTGGTGATTTCTCTTGTGCAGAGATTTCCCAAGAAATATACATAACATTACCTAAACTGTTCCTCAAAGACTTAGATTCTTCTTTAGAGCCAGAAAATACTTCATCGCATATCAGCTGCTGACCCTCTACAATTAAAGCTGAATAAGATCCATGTTAGACTTACACATCTGAGATCGTGTTACTGCTACGAATGAACACATAAATATTCTTCACTGCATCCAAAAGAAAAATGACTAATTGGCAGATTTAAAAAAAATTTTTAACCCTTTAGCATTCAAACCGGCCATATCCGGCCAAAATATTCTACCTGTTTTATACTCAAAATGGAGATACCTGGCCTCTCTCACCAACCCTACATTATCATTCTAAAAATTAACTGTTACCTCATACAAACTCCCAAAGTTACAAAATAATGCATGATTAATTCAAAACAATGTAGATAAATAAGAATTGCTTTTGTCAAAATAATGTGATTGCTAAAGGGTTAATCTGTATTCTAAATATTTGATGTTTTATTTTCTTTGAAAAAATTCACTCTGGAGATTCTTGTTTTGATTCCATTTGTGCAGGTTATTAACCAGTTTGAACATTTTCAACATCCACATATAGTAATTTCACTTGCAGAAGAAGCAATATGCATTGCCAGTGAATCTGATCCTAATATAGTAAGTGGTTTCTCGTGTTTACTGTTTGTAAGATTTGACGTCATCTGATCATTTTGTAATGTTATTTGTTCTCTCATGACACACACATACACACACATATAAAAACAATAAACGTTGCCCCTTTTCAAGCCTAGCCAGGCTCATGGGCCCGGTTTCCTGGTTTCTGTTCCCCGCAGCGTTACTCAAGAAACAGGAAGAGAGAGTGAGAAACAGTTGTGGCGAAAGAGTACAACAGGGGTCGCTACTACCCACTGCCAGAGCCTCGTGGATCTTTTAGGTGTTTTCACTCAATACACACACACCCTGTCTGAGAATTGAAACCGCAATCCTCCGACCGCAAGTCCGCTGCCCTAACCACTGGGCCATTGTGCCTACACACACATATATGAAACAAAAAGAGTGAGAGATGTATTGTTGTGATGATAAAGAGAATGAGATTATAGAAGAATTGAATAAACAGTTGAAAGGGTTTTTTGTCTTTTTTTGGAAGGTATATAAATGTTGATTTGGAAAAGGTGGAGTTGACAGTGATAAAACAGTGCAAGGATGATCGGATGTGAATCCTTTCAAACAGCAGTCTCCAACCTTTTTGGTACCTTGGACCTGGTTTCATACCTTAGCTTTCTTGACTGACTGTTTTTAAAAAAATTATTTGTATCAAAAGGCACATGCATGGTTGTGTGGTTTTTATTTTCTATTAGCATATAATTTTATCTCACTGCATGACTCCTTGGCTGTCTTCTACCATAGCTTCAGTTAACCAGTGCCTTTTGAGTGGATTTAGTAAACAGACTAGCGAGCTGGCAGAATCGTTAGCACTCTGGTCGAAATGCTTAGCTGTATTTCGTTTGCTCCTACATTATGAGTTCAAATTCCGCCTAGGTCGACTTTGTCTTTCATCCTTTTGGGGGTCGATAAATTAAGTACCAGTTACACACTGGGGTCGATGTAATCGACTTAATCCGTTTGTCTGTCCTTGTTCGTCCCCTCTATGTTTAGCCCCTTGTGGGTAGTAAAGAAATAGGTATCTCTAAATATCTTTTAACTTAATGTACACTCTATCCAGACATGTTTACCTCACTTAAATTTTCATTCTGCTTTCAGGCAACGTTGTATCTAAAAGTATTTAAATATCATTTAGAATTAGGACATTACGAGAAAGCCTATAATGCTATGGTTACCAATCCAGATCCCTCCAGGTATTCAGCAATGCTTTTTTTTAATTTCAAATATATCTTATTATATTTATCTGTTTCATACCCATTTTCTTTCAATACAGATTTTGTTGTGTAAAGTATTGTTTCTAGATAGCTGGTCTATTCATTTGCTTATTATAATATAGTATTTTGTAAGGTGCTGATCAGGCAGAATCATTAGCACAAAGTATTGGGTTGTCTGGAAAGTCCATGCCGATTTATAGCAGCTTACCTTTTGACTTATTTTAGAACATGGTTGAGTCCATAAAATAGGATTTGACTACACCTCCATTTAAAGCACAGTTTAAGCTATCTTTTCGTGGAAGAAGGTTTATGATCCTATAACCTGTGTTAATTCTGTAACCTAATCGACTTAATCCGTTTGTCTGTCCTTGTTTGTCCCCTCTGTGTGTAGCCCCTTGTGGGCAGTAAAGAAATAAGAAACTGGGTAAAGGTCCAGCCTTATGAGACCTTATTGATTTGGCCATCCTTTACCTGGTATTTGCCCTTAATTAGTAAATCAGGAAATTTTGATAGTGTTTATTTAAAAGAGAAAATGCAGAGACAGTCTTATTGAGTAACTACAGTGAAAATCCTTAAAAATAAATAAAAGAAACAATATTTAAAATGGAGTTTGCTAAACCAATAACATCATAAAATTTGTAATCCGACTTGCTTTGGTTGTATAACCCTGACTCATCCTTGATCAAGCAGCCATGATCAAAGGTATTCCATGGCCATCTGTATTTTCCTATTTCAAGGATTGTTCTGTGTGCTCATTCTCTTTTTTAAAAGATAGTATGATCTGGAATGAGATATAGCTGCTCTTTCCAGCAGTTCAAGTAACTTTTTTTTTAAGCACTCTCATTGGCTTATGTTACTCAAGTTTGACTCTCGAGTGAGGATTGTAGTATCAACCCCTTCCTCAAACTGCTTAAGTATCTAAAGAGCAACATTTCTGAATATACTAAGTTATGAGCTTTGATAATCTTTATATATAAAGCTGAAGTTGTCTGTGTATGGCAGGTTTGGTAGCCTTCAACTAACACTATCTCCTCCGAGACCCTACGGCGCAAGTTGACCAAAATTGAGAGTATGATAGAAGAAGGCTTGCTCTTCATTCTGTAGAAGAAAAAATTCAAATCGGATCATGTTAAGACCCAAAATTATTTACATTAAAAAGATGCTTTTTCTCTATGAAAATCCCTATTTTTTACAATTTTTTTACTTCTGTGTCGCCATTTTTCGGTGTTATTTCAACCTGAAAAATATTCACTTAAAGAGAATAACAAGCTACATAATGCAAAATTTTTACTTTTCAAAAATTCCAATTCTAAAGGGTCGAAAAGAAAACAAACCTGAGCAACACCAGGCTATACTGCTAGTCACTTGATAAAAACAATGTATTTGTCACTTCATAACTGTAAATGTTGCTTTGAACTCAGTGGCGGCGGCGGTGGTGGCTGCTGCTGCTGCTGGACTATTAACATTGTTATATTATAACTTTGCTGTTTTCATCTTTTTGTTTCCAGCTGTAAAGATTGTCTACGACAGTTACTGAATGTGTTGTGTGACCGCAAGCAGTTAAATATTTTGGTCAGATTTCCCTATAATAATCTCCAGGAAGAGGTAAAGTGTTTCTATGCATGTACTAGTTCAGTTATTTAATCTGTGAACAGAAATAATTAAATGTTAACAGAAATTCTCATTTCAGATTTTCACTGAATATTTAAACGACTTAACATTAACAAACTCTAAATGATTTTTTTTATTTGTGCATACTATCTTGTGTGTGTGTATTCTGAGCTGACCAATGCCTTGTGGAGAGTAAGAAGTATACACATACGCGACCTCATGGGGTTGTGTAGTGTGGATTTCTGGGAGAGACACACACATAAGAGGTTCTGCAAATTTATACAGAGCTACGAAGTGCATTCCAGAAGTCTTGAGACTTTTTCAGGAGAGACTTATTTATTTCAAAGAAGTGCAAAACTCCAATCTTCTTTCAAAATAGGACCTTCTGACTTCAACACACTTGTTTTAGTGCTTCATGAAGGCCTCATGGAAGTCCTCCAAAATGAAGGTGTTTTGGACCCTCTGTCTTCTCAATCTCTTCAAAATGACTACTCCTGAGGTTCTCCTTTAGCTGGGGAAACCATCAAAGACTATAGGGGAGCAAGGTTTTGATTCTTGGTTGTGTGAGGGACAGTTTTGGTGCCCATCTCTATCAAGTGGTTGGTTACCAGGATGGAATTGTGACAAGCAGTGATTAGTTGGGTGTGACGTCGTCGTCCAGCGTCCGCTTTCCATGCTAGCATGGGTTGGACGGTTCTACTGGGGTCTGTGAAGTCAGAAGGCTTCATCAGGCCCAGTCAAATCTGGCAGTGTTTCTACGGCTGGATGCCCTTCCTAACGCCAACCACTCCGTGAGTGTAGTGGGTGCTTTTTACCTGCCACCCGCACAGGTGCCAGACAGAGCTGGCAAACGGCCACGAATGGATGGTGCTTTTTATGTGCTACCGGCACGAGGGCCAGGCGAGGCTGGCAACAGACCTGAATAATAAAAATAATAACATTAAAAAAATACCTTAGGAATGGGAACCCTTCCCCTAGTCTCTTCTGATTTTCTATTTCATTGTAACCCATCACTTTATAGTTTCTTTTACCTATTCTGAAGATCTTCATATTTTACAATCGTTTGTCCTTGCAGGTGGTGTCTATCCTAAAGAACCGAGCCCGATCTGTTGATTTGTCTTCACACAATTATTATGACCTGTTGTTCTCAATACATATTTCAAGAAATAGTTACCGAGCTGGTTTGTTTCATTATTATTATAATTCTTCTTATTATTATTATTAATATTACTTAAGGCGGTGAGCTGGCAAAATCATTAGCACACTGGACGAAATGCTTAGCAGTACTTTGCCTGTTGCTCCGTTCTGAGTTCAAATTCCGTCAAGGTTGACTTTGCCTTTCATCCTATCAGGTTCGATAAATTAAGTCCCAGTTGTACACTGGGGTCGATCATATTGACTAGCCCTTCCCCCAAAATTTCAGGCCTTGTGCCTACAGTAGAAAAGATTATTATTATTATTATTTTGTAATTTATTTTTATTTTTCCTGTTTGGTGTGTGGATGACTATGTCTGAAATGTCTCGTTAACCAAAACTGACTGTTCACTTATTGATTGTGATTGTATGTTTAAAAGTTTTTTTTCTGTTTTACAAAAACGAAAGAAAAAAGGGTACAAAAAATCAATGTGTGCTGAATGAGTTATTGATATGCAGTGATTCTATAAATGAAGCAAGTTGATGATTGTCAGTTAATTGTAAAAAAAAATTCACCATAGGCACAGAAGTAGCTGTGTGGTAAGTAGCTTGCTTACCAACCACATGGTTCTGGGTTCATTCCCACTGTGTGGCACCTTGGGTAAGTGTCTTCTACTATAGCATTGGGCCGACCAAAGCCTTGTGAGTGGATTTGATAGACGGAAACTGAAAGAAGCCCGTTGTGTATATATATATATATATGTATGTTTGCGTGTCTGTTTGTCCCTCCGACATCGCTTGACAACCAATGGTGATGTGTTTATGTCCCCATAGCTTAGCGGTTCAGTAAAAGAGACCGATAGAATTAGTACTAGGCTTCATGAAAAAAATCTTAGTTCTTTTTTTTCCTTTTAGTAATTTTTAGCCACCCATCAATCCATCCCCTCTGCTACTATTCCTGGGAGGGTTTTGGAGCATTGGGTAGAGCCCTCAGGTTTATGGTCCTAACAGAAGCAATGTCATTAGACTTTCCAGCTGAATTCCCAAGCAAGACCGACTGAAACTGGATGTTATCCAACCATTCCTTCATGGTTTACCCCAAGGTCTCTTGCCAGTTTGCTCAACATGAAGAATCCATCTTGTGATTCTTTTCCTGTGGTATTCTAATCACAAGTCCTTAGTGGCAGAAACGTTAGCATGCTATGCAAAATGCGTAGCCGTATTTCGTCTGCTGTTATGTTCTGAGTTCAAATTCCACCATGGTCAACTTTGCCTTTTATCTTTTCGGGGTTGATAAATTAAGTACCAGTTACACACTGGAGTCAATGTAATCAACTTAATCTGTTTGTCTTCTCTGTGTTTAGCCCCTTGTGGGTAATAAAGAAATAGGTATTTCATCTGCCGTTACGTTCTGAGGTCAATTTTGCTTTTCATCCTTTCGGGGTCGATAAATTAAGTACCAGTTACGCACTGGGGTCGATGTCCTCATCATCATCATCATCATCATTTAGCGTCCGTTTTCCATGCTAGCATGGGTTGGACGGTTCTACTGGGGTCTGTGGAGCTGGAAGGCTTCATCAGGCCCAGTCAGATCTGGCAGTGTTTCTACGGCTGGATGCCCTTCCTAACGCCAACCACTCCGTGAGTGTAGTGGGTGCTTTTTACGTGCCACCCGCACAGGTGCCAGACAGAGCTGGCAAACGGCCACGAACGGATGGTGCTTTTACGTGTCACCGGCACGGGGGCCAGGCAAGGCTGGCAACGGACACGAACGGATGGTGCTTTTACGTGCCACCAACACGGGGGCCAGACAGAGCTGGCAAACGGCTACGAAACGTATGGTGCTTTTACGTGTCACCGGCACGGGGGCCAGGCGAAGCTGGCAACGGACACGAACAGATGGTGCTTTTATGTGCCACCAACACGGAGGTCAGACAGAGCTGGCAAACGGCCACGAACGGATGGTGCTTTTACGTGTCACCGGCACGGGGGCCAGGCGAGGCTGGCAACGAACACGAACGGATGGTGCTTTTACATGCCACCAACACGGGGTCAGACAGGGCTGGCAAACGGCCACGAACGGATGGTACTTTTACGTGTCACCGGCACGGGGGCCAGACAGGGCTGGCGAACGGCCACGAACGGATGGTGCTTTTACGTGTCACCTGCACGGGGGCCAAATAGACTTAATCCCTTTGTCTGTCCTTGTTTGTCCCCTCTATGTTTAGCCCCTTGTGGGCAATAAAGAAATAAGAAACAATTAGAAGATTGCAAGTCTGGCTCTTTTTTACCAACCTCTCCTCTTTCTTGCGGAATCCCTAAGGTTCTGAGGGTCTAATGCAGGAGCTAACACAATACTATGCCAGCATCTGCTGTTGTAGCATCTAATTCAGCCTTCTGCCCTAACATCACATGTGAATATTGCTATAACCTTTTCCTTTTCAATCAAACTGAAATGGTTCAATGCTCATAGCTTTTGTAAGCACTTCCAGGCTGGTGGTGTCACTACAGATGGTGCTCAGATTTTTCTCATTGCTGGGTATAGAAGAAGGGGAGTACTTATGCAGAATTGGTTTAGTGATGGCAGGAGGTTGTTCACACAGTGTGGGTGATGATAGGGAGAGAGATGAATGAATCAGGAGTGCTTGAATGATGGTGACTAGTTGATATTTAACCCTTTCGTTACTATATTTATTTTGAGATGCTCTGTGTTTCTTTCAATTAATTTTAAATATAACAAAGAATTTAATAAAAAAAACTTACATATCGTTAAGCTAGTGTTAGGAACATAAATTGTGACTAAGGTTTGGTGAAACATTTTAATTCAAAACTTATGAAAACAAGACATTTGTACTACAGAGCCAGAGCCGGTTTCAGCTGGGTTGGTATTGAAAGGGTTAAGGAGAAAATGTGGGCACTAAATTTCTTAAAATATGTTTCCTGCTACAAGTTGTTTTCTATTTCATTTGTTTTCTAAATATTTTCAGCTGGCAATGTAATGTATGAACAAGGTCTGCGACTGGGGCAAGAACTCCCAGGGGTTCGTGGTCTTCAACGCCAAGTTCAGTGTTATTTGGCTGCTATGCATGCCTTACGGTTGGCGAAGCCAGAATATGCTTGGGTGGTGAAGCCTATACCAAATCGTTTAACTCACCCAGTAAGTGGATTATGTGTAAATTTCAGACTGTTCATTAATCTCACAAGATAAAGTATATTCATACATTCACACATACATGCATACACACAACGTACATACATACATACACACATACATACACACAGGAATACATACATACACACATGCATACACACATACACGCACACAAACACACACACACATACATACGTACGTACCAGGGATGTGCCTACCTTGAATAAAATAGATCGATAGCAACATTTTCCTTTTATGGCAAAATATGCACCAAATTCAATAAAATTACGAAAGTTTGTCTGATTACTAAGCATAAAATGCAAAATATTTTATTTTTTTGTAGATTAGGTAGGCATAATTTGCCCCTGCTTTTCAATCTCAGTATTTAAGCTATGCATAGTACTGCTGTAGTACACAAGCTGCGTACACTCCTACAACACCATTTTCTTTACATGCTATAAATGATGTGATTTTGTTTTTAATAGTTGGAATTAATGACCTTAATTCTCTCATGTTAACTAAAATGTTTTTTTTTTTTTTCAGGCACCTGAAGAAGGAACTTCTCCAAAACATTATCTTGATGGTGAAGAGAAAATAGAGACAGATGGTAAGCTTTATTTATATGAGGCTGAGAGTAAGAACCCAGAACCATATTGTTCTGGGTTCAGTCCCACTGCGTGACACCTTGGGCAAGTGTCTTCTGCTATAGCCTTGGGCCAACCAAAGCCCAATGAGTGGATTTCGTCATCATTTAGTGTCTGCTTTCCACGCTGGTATGGGTTAGATCAGGGGTTCTCAACCATTTTTTATCAATGGACCCCTTTGATTTCTATTTTATTCAGGTGGACCCCCATAGCCATTTGATGTTTATAAACTATTTTTATAGAAATTTCTTTCAAAATTCCTATTTTATTTTTCACTCATTAACCTGTGTAGGTCGAATTGTGTAAAACAGAAAAAAAACCTTGCTGTTTCTTCCAATACATACATATAAAGCAAAATTTTTTCAGGGGCCCTTAAAATACTGTTATAGATTCCTTTGGTTACTATTTCATTCTGGTGAACCCCAATTGTAATTTGATGTTTAAAAGCTAGTTTTATAGTAATTTCTTTCCAAATTCCTATCTTGCTTTTCTTACATTAACTTATGTAGGCTGAACTGTGTAAAATGTTTGAGAAAGAAATCTGTTTCTTAAAATATGTACCAATACATACATCTAAGGGAAAATTTTTTCAGGGACCCTTAAAATACTATTATGGATCCCGAATTTATTATTTTGTTGTGCTGACCCCAAAAATCTTATATGGTCCCCAGTTGAGATCTCCTGGGTTAGATGGTTTGACTGGAACTTGTAAGCCAAAGAGCTGCACCTGGTTCCAGTTTGATTTGGCATGGTTTCTATGGCTGGATGCCCTTCCTAATGCCAACCACCCCAAGAGTGTGATGGGTGCTTTTAACATGCTACCGGCATGGGTTCTTTTATGTATCACTGACATAGGTACCATTTACATGACTCTGGCATCGGCCATGACTATGATTTCATTTGGCTTGAGTCTTCTCAAGCATGGTATATCCCCAAAAGTCTGTCACTTTTCATTGTCTCTGTGAGGCTCAACATTCAAAGATCATGCTTCATCTCCTCATCCCATGTCTTCCTGGGCCTACCTCTTCCACAGGTTCCCTCTACACGTAGAAATTGGCACTTCTTTGCATAGTTGTCCTCATCCATACGCATCACATGGCCATACCAGCACAGTCATCTCGCCACTCTAATCCTATGTGCACACTGACATTGCACCTCCACCGAAACATATTAGCTTTATTTCTTTCAAGCCTACGCATGTCCTCAGTGGTCACAGTCCAAGTTTCGCTGCTATGTATCATGGTTCAGCTTGACAACTGGTGTTGGTTTGTTTACATCCCTGTAACATAGTATTTTGGCATAAGAGAAGTACCATGCTTATAAGTTCTGGGGTCAATTCATTCAACTAAAAATTCATCAAGTTGATGCTCCAGCATGACCACAGTCTAATGGCTGAAACAAGTGTAAAATATATATAGGTACAAGCATGGCTGTATGACTAAGAAGTTAGCTTCCCAACCAACCACATGGTTTTGGGTTCAGTCCCACTGCCTGGCATCTTTGGCAAGTGTTTCCCACTATAGACTGGGCTACCGAAAGCCTTATGATTGGATTTGGTTGGTGGAAACTGAAAGAAGCCTGTTGTATATATGTAAGTTTGTGTATTTCTGTTTCCCTTTGTAGAAATATTTAAGTGACCTTCAAATGCATTTACATTTGATATGATGCAGATTCAGCTGCTATATCTAGGAGGTCAAAAAGTAACATTGGCTTGAACTGATGTTTAGGGCACTGACCAAAAACACATAAAACATGTATTGAGCAAAAAAGGTTTACATTTTGCTTTGTTTTTATTATTAAACGATATCATAAATTGTATATTTTTAAATTTTCAGTTTCAGATACCCTCTTGATATTTCATGTCATTGATCTACTGTTTCATTTTCTTTCTCAGCTCCGAAACGACAACTTCAGATAGTTACAATAGAAGATCTGGAGAAAGAATACCTTCTTGTGGATGCTCGTCTACGTTTAATTAAAAAAGATGCAGATCTAATGATAGCATCAGGTAAAGAATATTTTATCGGGTTTAACTTCTTGAGTCGGGTGTTTGTGTAAAACCTCTCATCACCACCACCGTCGTCATCATTTAATGTCCGTCTTCCATGCTGGCATGGGCCGCACAGTTTGACAGGAGCTGGCAAGCCAGAGGACTGCACCAAGCTTCACTAGTTTAGCATGACTTTTATGGCTGGATGCCCTTCCCGATACCAATCACTTCACGGAGAAAATTGGGTGCTTTACATGTGACATCACCACCAGAACCAGCAAGGTCTATCTTGGTATGGTTTTTATGGCTGGATGCCTCACTGCACTGATTAAATTTTTGCTGGTGATTGTAACTCACTAATCATATACAAATCAGTTCTCACAACCTCTTTTTATGGGCCATCAAAAATAAGATGTGTGTACTATGTCATATGAAATATGGAGAACTCCAGAAGGTATCCCACTCTTTTACTTTTTCCAGTCATGTGACTGTGACCATGCTGGAGCACTGCCTTTTAGTCGAGCAAATCGACTCCAGAACTTATTCTTTATAAGCCTAGTACTTATTCTATCGGTCTTTTTTGCTGAACTGCTAAGTTACGGTGACGTAAACACACCAGCATCGGTTGTCAAGCGATGTTGAGGAGACAAACATATATACACATACATACACAAGCTTATACATATGCATATATACAATGGGCTTCTTTCAGTTTCTGTCTACCAAATCCACTCACAAGGCTTTGGGCGGCCCGAGGCTATAGAAGAAGACACTTGCCCAAGGTGCCACGCAGTGGGACTGAACCCAGAACCATGTGGTTGATAAGCAAACTACTTACCACACAGCCACTCCTATGCCTATTAAAAATGAGTTAGCTTGGTGCCTGTGTTTCAGGTGCATGTTCACAGAACTGAGTATGCTCAGTTCTTGTGCAGTAAGGATTGATTTTTGGTTATTGTGTTGCTGTGAGTTAGCTCTATTTTAGGTCCTTGACCTTTCAAGTTGCAAGGCAATGTTTAGTTGTCCTGGTACCAGAGAAATGCACCCAGTACAGTTTGTGATTTTGTTGGCATTAGGAAGAAAATCCAGCCATTGAAGCAACACTAAAACAGATATTAGAGCCTGACACAGTTCTTTGATTTGTCTGACCTTTTGAACTGTCCAAGCCAAACCAACGTGGAAGCTTCCCACTTCAGCATATCATTAGCACCACTGTGAACAAACACATAAGCTAATTATTATATTTATATATATTTCTTTACTACCCACAAGGGGCTAAACACAGAGGGGACAAACAGGGACAGACAAAAAGATTAAGTAGATTACATCAACCCCAGTGAGCAACTGGTACTTAATTTATCGACCCCAAAAGGATGAAATGCAAAGTGGACCTCGGCGGAATTTGAACTCAGAATGTAGTGGCAGACGAAATACCTATTTCTTTACTACCCACAAGGGGCTAAACATATAGGGGACAAACGGATCAAGTCGATTACATCGACCCCAGTGTGTAACTGGTACTTAATTTATCAACCCCGAAAGAATGAAAGGCAAAGTTGACCTCGGCGGAATTTGAACTCAGAATGTAACGGCAGACGAAATACCGCTAAGCATTTTGCCCGGCGTATTAACGATTCTGCCAGCTTGCCGCCTTAATTATTAGATGTATAGTAATCAAGCAGTTGTAGAGAACGTACTAGAATGTGTCGTAATGGTAAAATGCTGGGAACAGCTGATCTCCTAGAAATAGCAGGCAAATCATTCTAATATTTCATTAATGTAACCCTGGGATTGCTCAGCAGAATAAACGGACAAGACAGTCATGGTTGAAATGCTGTTGATTATAGATCTGTTCGACCACTCTTGACTTGGATTCAACAACTTAGGGGATTGACCTTGTGAAAATCTTTTTGTACTACTTTTGTAAGTAATTTTGAATGACATCCTTTTCTTATGGTATTGTGCAAAGTTGTTATATTAAGCAATGTATGAGTTTTTTTTTATTTTCTCTTTTGCAGGCCCTGCCATACAACCTGATGAAATGATTGGTATATTAGTCAGTGTTGGACTTTTTGACAGAGCTATCATTATTTGCAAAGCATACGATCTACCCTTAAATCCAGTGTTTGAAAATTTGGCTTTACGGTAAACCATGTTTTATTTGCCTGTATTTATGAATATATCTATAGGTGTAGGAGTGGCTGTGTGGTAAGTAGCTTGCTTACCAACCACATGGTTCTGGGTCAGTCCCACTGCGTGGCACCTTGGGCAAGTGTCTTCTTCTATAGCCTCGGGCCTACCAAAGCCTTGTGAGTGGATTTGGTAGACAGAAACTGAAAGAAGCCCGTCATATATATGTATGTGTGTGTGTTTGTCCCCCCAACATTGCTTGACAACCGATGCTGGTGTGTTTACGTTCCCGTTACTTAGCGGTTTGGCGAAAGAGACCAATAGATTTAGTACTAGGCTAACAAAGAATAAGTCCTGGGGGGCGATTTGCTCAACTAAAGGCGGTGCTCCAGCATGGCCACAGTCAAATGACTGAAACAAGTAAAAAAATAAAAGAATATTGTTTTGGGATGCTATGGTTTTTGTTCTATAAGTGACTCCCTCTTTGGGAGCGATTTTATTCATTTCATACTTTTACGTGTATGAATATTATCCATAAATTCACCAGATGGCCTGGAGTATTTCAATCATCTTTTCTTTGGGTTCAAATTCTGTTAGAGAAAAGTTTACTTCAGTGTTGATAAAATAAGTATTCCTTCAAATTTATCTTTGTTGTTAATTATACATTTTTTTGTGTGTGTTTGTGAGAGAGAAAGATTATCATCATTTATTGTCCATGTTCCAGTCTGGTATGAATCCAAGAGATGCATCGTGCTCTTGTGTCTAAACCACATAATATATTTTCTCTCTTTCTCTATATATGTGTGTGTGTGTGTGTGTGTATATATATATATATATATATATATATATATATATATATTGTGTGTGGTAAGTAGCTTGCTTACCAACCACATGGTTCCGGGTTCATTCTTGTGAGTGGATTTGGTAGGCGGAAACTGAAAGAAGCCCGTTGTATATGTATATATATGCGCGTATTTGTGTGTCTGTGTTTGTCCCCTCCCACCAACATCGCTTGACAACCGATGCTGGTGTGTTTACGTCCCCGTCACTTAGCGGTTTGGCAAGAGAGACCGATAGAATAAGTACTAGGCTTACAAAGAATAAGTCCTGGAGTTGATTTGCTCGACTAAAGGCAGTGCTCCAGCATGGCTGCAGTCAAATGACTGAAACAAATAAAAGAAAAGAACACACACACACACACACACACACACCCACTCTTCCTCCATCTTTAACTCACCCCCATTAAATCGCATTCCCACCTGATCCTAACCTCTTGCCATTTTTCCTTCCAATAACTTTTTCTTATTCACCTTCCAATGTTATTTTCTCCTGATGAAGGACTTGTGTCCAAAACATCAAAACTGTTTCCATTTTAAATGTTTAACTAGTGCAGCACTTGTTTAACCCTTTAGTGTTTGCATTATTCTGCCAAAATTAATGCTTTTTTATCCATATTGTTTTGAACTAATCATGCATTATCTTGTAGTTATGAGATTTTGATGAGGTAGCTGTTAATTTTTAAAACGATTTTGTAGGGTTGGTGTGAGAGACCAGATCTGGCCATTTTGAACATAAAACAGGCAGAATACTTATGGCCGGTTTAAATGCTAAAGGGTTAAACTTGTATCTCCTGTTTTGTCTTCTTCATGTTTATTGCTACCATAATACACGCACACGCACACTACATACATGCATACAATTGAGTTATTTTTGGAAATATTCTTTTGTTATACTATGTATTACCCACAAATGAAAGCAAAATAAGGAAAAGCAGATGTACAATGAATGATATATATTTTTGTTTTCCATTCCTTGCAGATGTGTGACTTTGTCCCTGTGTGAATCTGACAGTGGAGATGAAAACATAACAGAAAATGCTTGGCAATGGCTGAAAGAAAATGAGATATCTCAGGTTTTAACTACGAAAGTATGTAGGTAAGTGTTAATTCCAGGATTTTCATGGACTCCTGTTATTTCTTTTGTTGTTGAATTTACAACCATACAACGAGGCCCTCGTCTGGCACCTGTGTCGGTGGCACATAAAAACACCATCCGAGCGTGGCTGTCTGCCAGCCTCATCTGGCACCTGTGTCAGTGGCACATAAAATCACCCACTACACTCTCGGAGTGGTTGGCGTTAGGAAGGGTATCCAGCTGTAGAAACACTGCCAGATCTGACTGGCCTGGTGCAGCCTTCGAGCTTGCCAGACCCCAGTTGAACCGTCCAACCCATGCTAGCATGGAAAGCGGACGTTAAACGATGATGATGATGATGACAACAAAAGTTAGTTGTATGGTTATTTAGACTATATATGTGTGTGTATATATATATAAAATTAAATAAGGGTAGAAATTGATATTAATCAATTAAAACCAGTAGTCTAGCATATTTTAAAAGAAATCCGAAGATTAAAAATTTTTTTACATACAAAATTTAGAGGACTGACACTAAAAGTGGACAGCCTGTATGCTAGATATAGACGTCAAAATCACCATTTTCTATGAAGAATGTGTTCTCAAGAAAGAATTCAGCAAAAAACCAAAGTGTAAAAAGTTTTACATTTTTACACTTTGGTTTTTTGCTGAATTCTTTCTTGAGAACACATTCTTCGTAGAAAATGGTGATTTTGACGTCTATATCTAGCATACAGGCTGTCCACTTTTAGTGTCAGTCCTCTAAATTTTGTATATATATAGATAGATAGAGAGAGAGAGAGTGTGTGTGTGTGTATTTGAAGTGGAGTACAGATATTGTAGATTAAGAAGGAGGCGGCAGTCAGAATTTGGGATAATTCTTTATTAGTGTTTTCATTCACTCAGTTGAACTCTTCAAGACTTTGACTGAACAAATGAAAACGCTAATAAAGAATTATCCAAAATTCTATAGTGTACTGTTCCATAATGGTAAGAATATTTGATAAACAAAAAATATATACTGTGTTTCTTAAATGATTTTATATATGTATATCGTCATCATCATCATTTATTAAAATGAAGTAGTTTTGGTGGAAAGTGATAAACTATAGATTTTTCTATAGAATTCAGAGGTATCACTGTATGTTACAATGTTTTGTATATGAATATGTTGATGTAAATTATGTGATTGAAGATAGAAAAATAGGTTAAGTGGGTATATGTATATTTCAAGAGTTATTACCCTTTTTTCAGTACCACCAGCTATCTACTAACACATTGCTTATGCGCTGGTATGGTCGTGTGGCAAGAATGGATGAGGATAGCTGTGCGATAAGGTGCCACACCCCAGCGTTTGAGGGAACCTGTGGAAGGGATAGACTCAGGAAGTTGTGAAGCATGACCTTCGAACATTAGGCCTCACTGAGGCAATGACTAGTGACTGAGACCTTTGGAAGTATGCTGTGCTTGAGAAGACCCGGCAAGCCAAGTGAGACCATAACCCATGGCCTATGCCAGGGGTTTAACCAGCCCACTTATACGTACCTTTCCTTCATTGGACACTAAACTCTGCTTGCGAAAACCTGTTGAGGCAAGTAAAATGGGAGCCAATTGTATCAACTATTCCTTCCACCAAATGCCTGGGTTAAAAACGGTTATCCTTATTATTATTATTTAGGCGGCGAACTGGCAGAATCTTTAGCACGCCAGGCAAAATGCTTAGTGGTATTTCGTCTGCAGCTGTTCTGAGATCAAATTCCGCTGAGGTCAACTTTGCCTTTCATCCTTTTGGGGTCAATTAAATAAGTACCAGTTACACACTGGAGTTGATGTAATTGACTTAATCTCTTCTCCCAAATTTGAGGCCTTGTGCTTCCAGTAGAAAGAATTATAATTATTATTGTTAATTATTAATTAATTATTATTGATTATTATTAATTATTATTATTATTATTATTATCATCCTCATCCAGGCAGTGAGCTGGCAGAAACATTAGCAATGCCGGGCAAAATGTCTTTATGTTCTGAGTTCAAATTCCACTTTCATTTTACTTTGCCTTTCATCCTTTCAGGGTTGATAACTTAAGTACCAGTTCCATACTGGGGTTGATCTAATCGACTAACCCCCTCCCCAAAACTTTCAGGCCTTGTGCCTAGAGTAGAAAAGATCATCATCATCATCATTATTGTTTTTTTTTTATAGTGCGTCTGACCAAGCTTGGCTGTTATTAAAAACTTACTTGAGTAAATATGAAGAACCAAATGCCCGTTATCATCGCTGTACTGCAATAAAACTGCTTTCTCATAACTACCAACTGCCTACCTGGTTTGTAAATCCTTACAAGGTATGAGTGCTCTTAATTGTTTTCAATTTTTATTGTTCACCTCTCTCATCCTCTCAATAAATACCTCCTTCATCTTATATTTTTTTAACAGTCCCTGCATTTAGCATGACAAAATGGTAAAATTGTTTGCTAAACAAAATGCCTGGTGCTATAAATTTTTTTTTTTTTTGTGTAATTCTGATTTCAAATCCTACCTTAATCAAATTTATTTTACATCATTTTGGGGGCTAATAAAATACCAGTCTCGATCAGTAAAATGGCAGAATCTTTCAATTCTCAGGGTGCTTTGAGGTATTTCTTTTGGCTTATTAATGCTCCTTGCATTAAATATTAACACTAACTTACATATTATTAATGTCATTTGCTCATTATGTATGAACAGTTTTCATCGCTGTCATCATTTTACTGTAAATCCTCAAGTATAATCCACATTTTTTCCCCCAAAATTTAAAGGTGAAAATCCCTGGTGTGTACTATATACGAGGTTAAAAATGAAAATTATTTTCTAAGCAATGTCCGAGTCTATTTGCTGTCCGGCAATGTTTATTCCGACGCATTTTGTGATGTAGGGCTGGAAAATACCTTAAGCTAAGCCTGAAAGCAATGAAGTCATAAAAGAATCATCCATAACTTGCAGTAAACAACATTTATTAAAATAGAAGTATTCAGAACACAGAATAACATGTAACAAAAATAATTTGCATACATATTTACATTCCCATATAACAGTTAAGAACATCACCATTATTGTATTACACATGTGCGGAAGTGTTTGTTCAACTAGGTGCTGCTGGCTTAATTATGCACGACTCAAGTTAGAGAAGGGGTGCGTATTATACACAAGGTTTGGGTTTTTCAGAAGTACAACCCCCTAAAAAAATCCCCTGCGTATTATACTCAAGGGTGGACTATACTCGAAGATTTACAGTACTTACATTTTTCCATGCTACAGTGGATTGGTTGGGTCATCATGGTCTGCATTAGCTTGAACTCATAATGACAGAAAACTAGGAGACTTTGGTGTTGTGTATTCCTTAGTCTCATTTTACTGTGTCACCAACACTGGTGATAGTCCTATGTGAGGAGGGCTAAAGAGTCTCTCCCCTACCTTGTATCAGTTCTTATTTGCATTTATTGCTCTCCTAGACAGGTAACCTCCAGTTCAGCTTTTAGATTCCACATATCACTCATATGTTACATTTTGTGCTTGGTTTCTGCAGTTGGATGTCTTCCCTATCATCAGCTTTACAGTGTGTACATTTTATTGTGCCATTTGAGATGTTGTTCCATGTGATTAGGGCTGAAGAATTCACTCTAGTACATTGGCTAAATGCTTAGCAACACATTTCTTTTGGCTCTTTACATTCTAATTCAGATTCCAATGATGCTGACTTTGTTTTTAATCCTTTTGAGTTGATAAAATAAGTCTCAGACAAGTACTGGAGTTGGTACAACTTGTCCTTTCCTTATAAAATTTCTAGCATTGCGATAACATTTGTAACAATCTTATCAAAATCTCTACATTCTGTTGTGTCTGGGGAGAGTCATTTTCTTTTTGTGCCTTATAATTTAAGTCAAGACTATTGAAAAGGTTGCAAGACGCAACGAAAATTTTAGGAAAATAAAAATAAGAAATAAGTGGAAATTTTACCGGTGAATGTGTTAAATTATAAGGCACAAAAAGAAAATGACTCTCCCCAGACACAACAGAATATGTTTCAACACACGAACTCACATAAAGAATCTTGCAAACCAAATCCAAAAACAAAATCTCTACACTTTATCCCAAATTGTGGTAAGATGCTAATTTCATTTTTGTTGTTTTTCTTCACAGACCCTAGATGTTGCAGAATTAATACGTTTATATATTAGTTTTGACAAATTAGAAGAAGCTGTTGCTGTTACTCTAGAGTACTTGGATGCTGTGTTGGGAACATTGCAGGGCCAAGACAATCACCTGTACAGACTTAAAGTAAGTTGTTTGTTCTTTATATTTGATAGGTGCTGGCACTGTGCAGAACACTGCTTGCATGATGGTGAATCTCATTTACTACTATCATTTGATGTTAGGGCTAGGAGACAGTAATACACACACACATACACACCATGCTGCTTTCAGTTTCTGTCTACCAAATCCACTTGTAAGGCTTTGGTCAGTCCAGAACTATAGTAGAAGACTCTTATCCAAGGTGCTGTGCAGTGGGACTTAACCCAGAACCATGTAGTTGGGAAACAAACTTCTTACCTCACAGCCGTGCAAATAAAATGAAAGAAACAAAGCTTTATTTGAATCCCTATGTCTCTTGGTTCTGATATTGTGAAAATGAGTTGCGATTTAACTGGCAACGGAAGCTGTTCTGATTTCTTTTGTTAACGAAATGCTTAGAGAGGGTTTCAGGTTCAGTCCCACATGACACTACCATGACCTTAACTCTGGAGCTCGAGGCCAAGAAAAGTTTTGTGAGTAAAATTTGTTGGCAGAAATTGAAAAGAAACCCATTGTGTGTGTGTGAGAAAGACAGAGAGAGACTATTTGCCTTGGTATCAGACACTAATTGTAAAATAAATGTCTCCATGGGTGTGGTGGTGAGCTGGCAGAAACGTTAGCATGCCGGGCGAAATGCGTAGCTGTATTTCGTCTGTCGTTACGTTGTAAGTTCAAATTCCGCTGAGGTCGACTTTGCCTTTCATCCTTTCGGGGTCAATAAATTAAGTACCAGTTATGCACTGGGGTCGATGTAATCGACTTAATACCTATGTCTGTCTTTGTTTGTCCCCTCTATGTTTAGCCCCTTGTGGGTAATAAAGAAATAGGTAAATTACTCCTGAGGACAACAGATTATGATTTTAAACTTAATAAATTGGAGAGAGGGTAATTGTCCTAGGAGATAGTTATTGTCGGGGGAAATTGTCCTGATACAGTAACACTAGCACCAGTGAAAAAGAAAAAGCTGCCTCATCTAGAGATGGTTTATTTGGGGTGGGGAAACGGTTTTATGCTGGGTGTTGAGAAGCTAAAGTATGTGGGACAAAGACCAGCATCTTGCTACAGAGGAGACCCAGGGTTACCTTGCATTATACGAAGATGGCAAGAGTAGCTGAAAGAGAGATAAACATGGTAGTGATAATTTATCCTTTACTTGTTCCAGTTATCAGACTGTGGCCATGCTGGAGCACTGCCTTGAAAAATTTTACTGTAGCAAATCAACCTCACTACATTGTTTTTGGGGGGTTTTTTAAGCCTGGTCCTTATTCTATCATTATCATTTGATGAACCACTAAGTTACAGGGATGTAAACACATCAGCACAGGTTGTCAAGTGGTGATAGGGGATAAACACACATATATAAGATGGGCTTCTTTCAGTTTCTGTTTACCAAATCCACTCACAAGTCTTTACTCAGCTCAAGGCTATAGTAGAAGACACTTGGCCATGGTGCCACGCAGTGAGACTGAACCCAGAACCATGTGGCTGGGAAGCAAGCTTTTCACCACACAGCCATTCCTACACTTAATTATATAAAAATTACCGTATTTTAACATTTATAAGGAACCCCCTAATTTTGGGGGTTTAAAATTTGGAGAAAAGGTTTTGTAAGGGATTGTAATACTGTTCATGTATAAGAAACTCCCATATTTTTTTAACCTAATTTTTGACAAAAAAGGGTTCCTTATACATGTTAAAATACAGTTCATTAAAATCATCAACTATGAAACTCATTTGTCTGCTTAATTTACTCTCTCCACAGGGATACATAATAAACAAACCGTTTTCTTTATGGATACCATTAACAAGTATTGACCAAATCTTTGTGACACTCCAAGAAGAAAATCACAACAGCCGATATAAAGAGGTGGGATTTTATTTTTCATCCTTGTGGTTCTTTGATTATCTTTGAATTTTTTTTTTTTTCCTTAATGAAAATGCATTAAATTATTTTGCCAACTCTGTTTACCTCTTTATCTTTGTGCATACACACACACACACATGCACATGCATCTGCATACACGTACATACACACTGTTACCAACCTACCTTGGAATGGTGATAAAACCCTTACAATTTGAGTTTGTGCTTCTGGTTCTATTCTCTGTTTGGGTCATTCTTATTTATTTATTTGCCCTTTTCAAGCCTAGCCAGGCTCAGGTTTCTGTGGCATATGTGTTTCCCCCAGCTGGACGGGACTGCCAGTCCATTGCAGTGTTACTCAAGAAACAGGAAGAAAGAGTGAGAGAAAGTTGGGGTGAAAGAGTACAACAGGGGTCACCACTACCCCCTGCCAGAGCCTCGTGAAGCTTTAGGTGTTTTTGCTCAATAAACACACATAACGCCCGGTTTGGGAAGCGAAACCATGATCCTCCGACCGCGAGTTTGCTGCCCTAACCACTGGGCCATTGCACCTCCACTTTGGTCATTCTACTTCTCTTAATTCTTCATTTCATCAAATTACAGCTGTGTCATTACCAGACAGTGTGGTGGACTCTGCCAGGATAACTTTTTCCTTGGTATACAACAACCTATTAAAAATTATGACTCATTAGGTGCAGGTGTGGCTGTGTGGTAAGAAGCTTGCTTCTGAGCCACATGGTCCGGGGTTCAGTTCCCACTGCATAGCACCTTGAGCATGTGCCTCAGGCCAACCAAATCCTTGTCAGTGGATTTGGTAGACGGAAACTGAAAGAATCCCGTCATATGTATATGTGTGTGTGTGATTGTGTCTATTTGTTCCCCCACCATCGCTTGACAACCAATGTTGGTGTATTTATGTCCCCATAACTTAGCGGTCCAACAAAGAGACTGATAGGGTAAGTGCTAGGCTTAGGAAGAATAAGTCGATTTCTGTGACTAAAAGGCAGTGCTCCAGCATGACACATAAAATGCACCCTCTACACTCACAGAGTGGTTGGCGTTTGGGGGCGGGCATCCAGCCCTAGAAACTTTGCCAAATCAAATTGAAACTTTTTATCAGGACTGATATAAAGCTAAGCAACAGATTCTCTCTCATGAATAAACATACACACACACACACACACACACACAGACATATATGCTCAGGTACATTCTCTCATACACGCATTCTCATCTCTCCACTTGAATGCCATCTTCTAACCCAATGCTTCTCTCGTTTCAGTTGCACGACTTGTTAATGACCAGTGTGAACACATACAAGCGTAAAGTGATGGAACTAACCCAGTTTGTCAACAGCCAGTGTACAGTCCAGAGTTGAGCCAGTGACCACCAAACCCGGGTCATCTCATTTGCTAATCAGATCATTTTATATTGTACAAAATTTAAAAAACAAAACAAAAAACAATATCTAGAGTCACATCTTCAACATAACATGTACATAAAAACCCCCACTGGAAAACAGCATCATCATCATTCTTTGTTGTTTTTATTTTTTTTATTTTTTATTTTTTTTTTTGTTAATTAAAAAGATATCAAATATGTTTTCCTTTTTTTTTTTTTATAACTTCGTAGTGAAACGTTTACATGGTCACTCTTCCTAATGCCAGCCACTTTACTCCCGTCAAACCTATTTCTTTATTACCCACAAGGGGCTAAACACAGAGGGGGACAAACAAGGACAGACATAGGTATTAAGTCGATTACATCGACCCCAGTGCGTAACTGGTACTTAATTTATCGACCCCGAAAGGATGAAAGGCAAAGTCGACCTCGGCGGAATTTGAACTCAGAACGTAACGACAGACGAAATATGGCTACGCATTTCGCCCGACGTGCTAACGTTTCTGCCAGCAAACTGTCCAACTTATGCCAGTATGGAAAACCAACATTAAATGATGATGATCATCGTTTATCCATGCTAGCATCGGTTGGGCGGTTCGACTGGGTCTTGGAAACCAGGAGGCTGCACCAGGCTCCAGTCTGATCTGGCAGTGTTTGTACAGCTGGATGCCCCTCCTAATGCCAACCACTTTACTCCCATCAAACCGTCCAACTTATGCCAATATAGAAAACTAACATTAACCCTTTAATGTTCAGCTTACTCTGTTAAATGTAATAATTGTTTTTAATTACTCATGCATTATTTTATAGCTTTGAGGTTTCAATGACGTAATTGTTCATTTTTAGAATGTCAATGTAGGTTAGGTGTGAGAGGCCTGATCTGGTCAGTTTAAACATAAAATAGGTAGAAAACTTCGGCCGGATATGGCCAGTTTAAACACTAAAGGGTTAAATGATGATGATGTGTAATTCAGGTTTTCAGTTGGATTCTTTTTCTACTGCCATAATCTGCTGTGAAGTGGTATGAAACTGTTTCGATTAATTCAAACAAAGTGCAGCAAACAATGTTTATGTATTTTGCTTGGGAACATAAGTAGATTTTCTAAGTGGGTAATTGGTGCAGGCATGGCCATGTGGTAAGAAGTTTGCTTCCAAACCACATGATTTCAGGTTCAGTCACATGCATGGCCCTTTGGGTAAATGTCTGGAAACATGTAGCTTTCTGGTTATGGTGTTGCATATGTGATTGTGAGTTTGTGGTTTCAATTCCTGAACTTTGCGGTACTTAGTTGTTCTTGAGTAAAACACTTCATTTCATGCTCCTTGAGTCCACTTAGCTGGCATAACTGAATAATCTTTTGATGGACTGGCGTCCCATCCAGTGTCGGAATATATACGCTACAAGCTCTGGAAACCAGCATTATGAACCTATGGCTCAGGAAGGACCTTTTATCTTTTTGTTCCTTCTACTACAATCCCAGGCTGACCAAAGTATCATGAGTGGATTTTGGTAGATGGAAACTGAAAGAAGCTTGTCACATGTGTGTTACTGTTTTGACATCACAGGATAGTTGTAAATGAGAGGAGAAGTTGGTTTTTGCCAGGTATTAAATGGTATTATATGATAGAGGGACAAGCACATGTGTGTCAAATTTGTGATGCATCCTAGAGCCTGGCTAATAATTATTTCTTTCGGAAAGGATCGATGAGCCATGCTTTTGCGGTCCGTATTCATACTGAAAATCGAGATCGAGCGAGACCTTGAAGACAACAAATTTCCAGCAATTTAATTTTTAGTAATTAAAAGAAATCAGGAGCACTGTTCTAAGCAAAAAAGTACAAAGCACATCTGAGAAGCAATTATATTATGTACTCAAATCTTCAAGAACTAGACAATACATTGAAGTTATATGTGCCAGTGGCACATAAAAAACACCATTCAAGCGTGATTGTTGCCAGTGCTGCCTAATTGGCTCCCATGCTGTTGGCATGTAAAAAGCACCATTCGAGCATGGTCGTTGCTAGTGCCACCTGACTGGCTCCCATGATGGTGGGACATAAAAAGCACCATTTGAGCATGGTTGTTGTCATTGCTGCTTGACTGGCTCCCATGCCAGTGGAATGTAAAAGCAGCATTCAAGTGTGTATGATACCAGTGCCATCCAACTGGCATGTAAAAAGCACCGTCTGAACGTGATCAATTCTGGTGGCATGTAGAAAGCACAATTTGAGCGTGGTTGTTGCCAGTGCTGCCTGACTGGCTCCCATGCTGGTGGCATGTAAAAAACACCATTCAAGTGTGGTCGTTTCCAGTGCCGCCTGACTGGCTCCCATGCTAGTGGCACGTAAAAAGCACCATTTGTGCGTGGTTGATGCCAGTGCTGGTGGAATGTAAAAAGCACTCACTACACTCTGAGTGGTCGGCATTAGGAAGGGCATCCAACTGTAGAAACTTTGTGAGATCAGATTGGAACCTGGTGCAACCTCCCGGCTTACCAGTCCTCTGTAAAACTGTCCAACCCATGCCAGCATGGAAAGCGGATGTTAATCGATGATGATAGAAAAGGAGATATAAACTTAACCCTTTCGTTACTGTATTTATTTTGAGATGCTCTGTGTTTCTTGAAAACAAGACATTTGTACTACAGAATCAGAGGTGGTTTCAGCCAGGTTGGTATCGAAAGGGTTAAGAATTGTTTCTCTATTATATATTTTAACCCTTTTGTGACCATATTTCTGTTGAGATGCTCTGTGTTTCTTTCTTTTAATTATAAATATAACAAAGAAATTAGTAAAATAACTTAGTTATCATTAAGCTAATGTTAGGAACATAAATTGTGACTAAGGTTTGGTGGAAGATTTTAATTGAAAACGTATGAAAACAAGACATTTGTACTCAGAACCAGAGCCAGTTTCAGCCGGGTTGGTAACGAAAGGGTTAAACAGAAATATTTTGAGGACCAGTAAATAAAAATTAGAAAATTCTAGTGTTTAGCACCTCATTGTTTTTCATAATAGTTTTCCTTTCTCGTTTTATATTCTCTCTCTAACCTTTGTCATCTTTCCCCCTTTCACGTGTTTCTTCCCCATCCACCACCTTCCTGATCCTCTGACTACAGCAAATACTAACAATTGAGGTCACGATGAGGTTATTTACCTATTGACAGTGTAACATTCGCTCACATGTTATGACAAATAGATTATTAGCTATTGTTTATTATACATCATTTCCTGTTGTCATGAGTTAAAGTTTACGAGACAGCAAAACATTGTATATACCATGTTTGATGTCATAAAAGACAGAGGGGCGTATTACATACATTCCAGGTCCACCAATACATATTCAGAGGGAAAAAATGGGTTTTAGTGCCTAAAAGCATGCACTATCTAATAGAGGACCCAGGGTGAAGCTTTCCTTTCTTTTTCTTTTTTTTTATATTTTTTTAGTTTCTGAGACATTTTTGGGAACAATCATGTCACAGGCATGCCTGTGTGGTAAAAAATTTATTTCCCAACCAAATGGTTCCTGGTTTAGTTCCACTGTTTAGCACCTTGCACAAGTGTCTTCTATTATAGCCTCAGACCAATCAGCCTTGTGAGCATAGGAGTGGCTGTGTGGTAAGTAGCTTGCTTACGAACTACATGGTTCCGGGTTCAGTCCCACTGCATGGTACCTTGAGCAAATGTCTTCTACTATAGCCTCGGGCCGACCAAAGCCTTGTGAGTGAATCTGGTTGAAGGAAACTGAAAGAAGCCTGTTGTATGTATATATATATATATGTGCATGTGTGTGTATGTATATGTTGGTGTGTCTGTGTTTGTCCCCCCCAACATTGCTTGACAACCAATGCTGGTGTGTTTACATCCCTGTAACTTAGTGGTTTGGCGAAAGAGACCGATAGAATAAGTACTAGGCTTAGAAAGAATAAGTCCTGGGGTCAATGTGCTTGACTAAAGGCAGTGCTCCAGCATGGCCAGTCAGATGACTGAAACAAGTAAAAGATTAATTACAATGTTATATGACCTCCCCCTCCCCACCAAAAAACTTTTGATTAATTACTTCCTCACACAGAAGTAAGGCCATTGTCAAAGCAATAACTGGTGATGACCTATTGACTTCTATGACTAAACTGTGAAGATTCTGGCCAATGTAAACCATTATCTGAAGATTTGGAAAAGTCTAAGAAGCAGTCTATTATATTTGTATGATTAATACATTCACCCCACAACCTTTCCTAATCTTTAATCTTCTGCTCTCCCTCTAAATTTCATCCAACTTGTATTTATCATTGACCCCTCTCACTTCAACTCGTCTGTCATTCAGTATATTTGTACACCTACCCCATCTCTAACCATCCCTCACACACTCCATACACCCTTGCAATCTCAACCCACCCATCTTTCTTGTTCTTCTGTCTCTGGAGCCCACTCTGACAAGATGTTGCCACCACCTTTATCCCTCTTTACAGCTCCTTATTGGTTGCACTCATCTACTTGAAAAGACCTCAGTTGAGGTCTACCTGTATATCTCTGGAAATGAATTAATATGCTTAGCAAGAAAAGCCACTCTTTTTCTGCAATCAAAAGATTTGTGTCATTCTTAGAGAACCTTGTCTATTCAATCATGGTTGCTTTGAACATTTGGCATTTTTTTATCTTTTGAAAAAGAGTTAAAAATAATTTTTGGCAAGTATAATCTTCATGATTAAAAAATACAAACTGATCTAAGATAAATGACTCAAGTAGGCAAGTGATGTGTATTTAGCTAAATTAAGGGAAAGAATGATGCACTACTGAATGATATAGCAAAAATTATATTTTGCTGACATCACAGTGAACAACAAGAGCACAAACCTCTGCCGTCCTCTCAATGATTAGCCAGAGATGATTTTTTTTAAATGAGAATATCTGAAATAAACTCGACTGCTCTCACAAACGAGAATATTAAAACTGAACCCAAACGCTCTCAAATATGAAGTTTAAAAAATGCAGGGAGAATATTAAAGAATCCTAGTCTGGTACCAGATTGATCCCAAAATCTAATCAGCTTGTGCCAGTTACGAGGCCAAACATCCCTGAAAGTTTCATCTGGATCCATCCAGCAGTTCTTGAGATATCTTGTCTGCGGACAAACAAACAAACACAACTGAAAACAATACCTCCACCTTCGCTAAGGCGGAGGTAATAAAACCTCTATATACTGACTTGCTGCTATGGGTATTTGAATAAAGTATACAAAACTGGTGAGCTGGCCTCAAGACATGTCACAGGCCTACTGTCTGGGCATAAGCTTTAATATCATAGGACATACTACCAAGGGGAAAATTACAACCCACAGAGGTCTTAAGCACTTCAAAGATTTTGGTGCTCCCATCATCATCATCATTTAACATATGTTGTCCATGCTGGCATGGGTTAGACAGTTTGACTGGAACTGATGAGCCAGAGAGCTGCACCAGGTTCCAGTTTGATTTGGCATGGCTTTCTATGGCTGGATGCCCTTCCTAATGCCAACCACTCCGAGGGTGTAATGGGTGCCATTTCCTTGACACCAGTACCTTCCATGACCACGATTTTGCTCAGCTTGATGGGTCTTCTTCTCAAGCATGACATAATGCCAAAGGCCTAGGTCATTGCCTTCGTGAGGTCCAATTCTCAAAAGGAACTCAGCCACTTTGCCTCTGTAAGGCCCAATGCTCGAAAGGTGCTCTTATTGTGCCAGTTATGTGACACCACAATCGGCCATGACTACAATTTCACTTGGCTTGATGGGTCTTCTCATATGTATGTAATTCAAAATATAAACAATAATAAACCATAAAATAAATATTTATTTTTCAAAATGAAACAAAACTTAGAGTAAGATGGAAAATAATGTTTATTTTTGTACACTTCCCCTTTATTTATATTTGAAATGTTTCCTCTTAGTTTTTTTAAATTGCTTTGATTAGGTCCTCAAAATTAATCTTACATAACACACCTGCTTCTATATTTAGTAGAGAGAAGGTATCCTGAATATTATCTTAGCAAGTTTAACCCCTTACCCGGCAGAAACGAATATATTCGTTTTGACCGAAATCGTTTTTTTCTATCTCTGGCGAGTTAACTCGTCAAAAGATAGACTCGCCAAAATCGACAGCAAACGAGTTCCTTCGTCTAAAAACGGGTTAACTTGTTTCTGCCCAAAGCGGTAATTTAATATCAATATTATTGAATTAAAATTCATAATAAATAAGGTTTGAAATATACCTCGAAATCACCATTCAAAACATAGTAAAATAAAACAATTAAAAAATATGTCTGAAAAAATACATTTATTTTCAAAATAATTGTTGGGTAAGGGGCTAAAATGATTTCTTTAGTGCTGTAAACCAATTACCATTTCTATGGTGCCCCTTTCTATGATACCCCAAGCATGTGCTCATTTTACTTAATGGTTAATCCAGCACTTCCTCTATCTAAAGGTAAAGTAAACCTTGAGTTTTGACTATATGTTCAAGAAAACAAGGGACATGTTTTTTGACCCTGTACATGTGCCAGTATTTGCTTGTGGTCATAGATATGTTTAAGGGTATGCAAGGAGAGAACATTGCTGATAGTGAAGCTTAACATTTGGAGTGACCATGAGAGCTTTAGTTGAGTGCTTCTCATGTTTAGCAGGTGTTTTCTTGGTATGAGTAGTGCTTGGTTTGTTATTCCAGTTATGATCATGCCGGTAGATTTTTATGGTACAGTACACCTCAGACAACACTTTCTAGTTATGTCTTTCTTTTTTAAAGATGGTAAAATGTAATTCCAAGTGGATATACCTGGTATTTCTAGCAAACTGAGTGACATATAGGAGACTCTGTCATTGAAGAGATTGGTTTTTATTCAAAGAATAAAGTTTAGCAATCATATTATTGAGTGGAGGCACATGGCCTAGTGGTTAGAGCAGCGGTCGAGGGATCGCGGGTTCGAATCTCAAACCAGGCGATGTGTGTATTTATGAGCGAAACACATAAGCTCCACGGGGCCCTGGCAGAATATTTTGGCGAACTTCTGCTGACTCTTTCGCCACAACTTTCTCTCACTCTTTCCTCCTGCTTCTTGCAGCTCCCCTGCGACGGACCGGCCTCCCGTCCAGGTGGGGAATCCTATACGTCAAGGAAAATGGGAAACCGGCCCTTATGAGCCAGAGATGGCTTGAGAAGGAACCAAACAATCATATTATGGAAATCTTGAAGCAAGAAAATCATGCGTGATTAATTGAAAACTATGTGAGTAAATAAGCATAACATTTAACAGAGGTATCTGAATGCTAATGGATTAAACATATGTGTGTGTGTATGTATATCACCGTGACCGACCAGGCCATCAGATCTTGTTACACATCGCTGGTCACAATGCGCTTCGCATTGTTTTAGCCTTCAAATGACGCCACCCCGCTGGCTAAGCGAGCAGGCCAACAGAAGAAAGAGTGAGAGAAAGTTGTGGCGAAAGAGTACAACAGGGATCGCCACCACCCCCTGCCGGAGCCTCGTGGAGCTTTAGGTGTTTTCGCTCAATAAACACTCACAACGCGATCGAAACCGCGAGTCCGCTGCCCTAACCACTGGGCCATTGCGCCTCCACGTGTATATATCTATATATGTGTATATATTTACACACACACACACACACGTATATGCCGACGGATTTTGTTACACGGTTGAACTCCCCAAATCGGCCGTTTCCGGCAATGACGTCATCAATGACATCACGACGCGCCACCGTTTGAACGACAAACAACGCGCAGCGATGCGCGTTCTCTTCGTTCTTGAAAAAATTTTTTTTTCTTCCTTCTTCTTGCCATTGACATATTGCTCTCTTTCACCTTCTGCTCTGGAACGATGATGTCGAAACATTAAGGGGCTGGAGGTTTCAACATAAAGCATACGACGCACGCAGTTGCAAATTTATATATATATATATAATATATATTTATATATATATATAATTTTGGTAAACGCCAGTTTGGTTCTTGGAACTCATCTGATTTTACTAAAGCAATTACAAGGCCTAAATTTTTCTTTTATTATTGTCGCGTTAAAGAGAGAAAGAAAGAAAAAAATATATTACCAATAGTAAAAGAGGCATTGCAAAACTGGAAAGAGATCTTGTTTTAAATATTATTATATCTTTGGAAACGTTACATGAGAATAAGAAGAGAAAGAAAGTGTGAGTTTTATTTGAAGTTGGAGAACGCGACCATAAAATCACCAAAATTCAACTGTTTTGGTTGAGAGGGTTTATTAAACATTCATTTTAACCTCTTTTAAGAGGTGAAAGTGTTTTGTTTTCTAACCCAGCTGTTGTTTGTGTCTTTTTTGTTTTGCCTGGTGAAAGTAGAGACATGGAGAAATATCTAGAAATAACAAATAACGCTGAAATTCCAAACATACAAAATTCGATATGTCCGTTGGATATTTCGGAAAATGATCGCAGTTCAAGAGAAGAGAAACTGATTGAGAATCAAGAGACCAATATTAACTACGGACGGGCTATGGTTAATTCTGCAACTGTTAATGATGGCTTAACACCTTGTAAAATAATGAAAAAAGAACCCAAAGACATAGATTCTTCGACAGATCGCCAATTTAACACTATAATCCATTGGAACTCACAGAATTTAGATAACAATTGTCATATTAGTCGCAGCTGTTCTACAGCTATAGACATAGGACAGAGTAGTAGTATTGTTACAACCGTTTGCTCTATGGCTAGTAACGTTACACCTTGTTATAATAATAATAATAATAATAATGTTGCAACTGTCGAGAACGAAAAAATAAACATCTGTTCGGGTTCAGCTGTTGATATCGATGGAGTGACTGATATTTCTAGGAAGGTTTCCTCGGGCGTGGCACGTAACACAGCGGCTGTCAGACAGAATCTCTGCAACGACGCCATATCCGAGGTGCCGACTTTGATTCCTTGTTCCAACTCAAACAAGACCACCACCACCAATAATAATAATAATAATAGTAGTATTAGCAACAATGACAATAGTATTTCTTCAGACACGACCCCAAAGCTCCCAAAACTCATTTCAAGTCCAAACAAATCAGAAATTGTTAACCCAGGACCAACAATTCCTCTCATCTCCTTTGACCAGTCTGAGCAAGCTTCTAATACAACCGAACTCGGATTGAATGTCAGCAAGAATGTCAACCAGAGCAACAGCCTTGTCGGAAATGGTGCCAAAATTCCTCAGGGAGGTTTAAACATCAGCTTGTTGCCCTGTCAGGTTTCCAGCGATGTCCCCGACCATCTGCTTAATACAATGAGATTAAATAATACTGAGACAGCATCGACCACCACTTCTCCAGCATCTGCTTTTGTGCCCCTGTCTTCATCTAATTGTGGTTACAGGTCCATCCACAGAAGGGATCACACGCCCGTCTCACACCTTTTACCGGCTTCGAAACTTGATAGCTTGCAAAAAGAAAAGTAAGATGAAACCTATGTAACTATGTTCATGGTGATCATAATTATTTTTGCTTTATCAATTTTAATAATTATTTAAAACTTTACTCTCTTGTGTGAGATGAATGCTTCTGTATGTGTGTGTGTGTGTGTGCAAACATGTATGTGTTTATGCAAAAATGTGTGTGTGTGCATATATAAATGTATGTGTGTGTGTGCAAACATGTTTTGTGTTTATGCAAAAATGTGTGTATATATATATATGTATGTGTGCATATATAAATGTATGTATGTGTGTGTGTGTGTTTGTGTGCAAACATGTATGTGTTTATACAAAAATGTGTGTATACATATATGTATATGTGCATATATAAATGTATGTGTGTGTGTGTTTGTGTGCAAACACGTATGTGTTTATACAAAAATGTGTGTATACATATATGTATGTGTGCATATATAAATGTATGTATGTATGTGTGCATATATAAATGTATGTATGTATGTGTGTGTGTGTGTGTGCAAACATGTATGTGTTTATGCAAAAATGTGTGTGTGTGCATATATAAATGTATGTGTGTGTGCAAACATGTTTTGTGTTTATGCAAAAATGTGTGTATATATATATATGTATGTGTGCATATATAAATGTATGTATGTGTGTGTGTGTGTTTGTGTGCAAACATGTATGTGTTTATACAAAAATGTGTGTATACATATATGTATATGTGCATATATAAATGTATGTGTGTGTGTGTTTGTGTGCAAACACGTATGTGTTTATACAAAAATGTGTGTATACATATATGTATGTGTGCATATATAAATGTATGTATGTATGTGTGCATATATAAATGTATGTATGTATGTGTGTGTGTGTGTGTGTGTAATTATGGATGAGGGCTGAGGTATAAAACGTTTTGGGGGTGATTCACAGTTCAGTTTTCAATGTCGTATTGAGAACATTAACCGGGTTTGCCATTCTCTGAACTGAAAGCACCTCCATAGAGAACCCACTCAATGCATGTTGAACGAACATCTATTCTGTTTGTTGTATAGAACTATTTAACTAAATGTTTAAAGTATTTGTAGCTTCAATTTTAAAAAAATAACTCAACTGAAGTTCCTTCATTGCATTTTTTAAGCAGCCCACTTGGTATTTTAAATGGTATGCAAGGAATTGTTGCACCAGTTGACCATCACGCCAGTAGTCAAGAGACATTTTCTTCAATTTATGGTCAACAATCGGACAATAATATCATCTTAGTCACGCAATCTCCACATCACCTTGAACCACTTAAAGTCTCTCAGACTGGGAACCAAATAGTCCATACTCCTATATCGAAAGCTAGCCATGTGATTTACTGCCACAATGTTTTAAACAACGGATTACCATTACAGGTATCAAAAAAAATTTCCTTTATTCTTAAAGAATGTATGAATCATGTCTTACATAAAATGTCCTTATGTATATAATTCTTTGAAATGCTAAGTGATATTGTGCAGTTATTATATTAAAATAATTATAATAGAGACACGACCCTTTTGTTACCATATTTCTGTTGAAATACACGGCATTTGTTTCAATAAATTTTCAAAATAGGGAAGAATTTAGTGAAATAATTTTGTCATTACACTAGTGTTTGGGATATAAATTAACGCGAAATTTTAAAGGAAGGTTTTAATTCAGATCACTTTATGAAAAAAAGTAATTTTTATCACAGAACTCAGGTTAGTTGACTTAAGTTCAGTCAGTATAAACGATAAGAATTTAGAAATAATCTTTGTCTCATTTTTATGTAGCTCCAATCCCTATCTGAAGTTACCCAATCGTTTATAGATCAATTAATTTACTTCGCAGTTGAGCTAAGTTTGATGTAATTATACATTTGCATATTTAAACTTAATAAAGAGAGATCGCAATGAGATGGAAATCTGTTTCATATTTTTCTCTTGCCCTCAATATCTTTTGTAAATATATTCATAAATTTATGAAATAAAGAGTAAATTTAAGAAAAACACTAATTTGCATTCGATTTTTTTTACTATTCATAAATTATAATTTGTATCGTCAAAAAATATTGCCGAAGTATTTTTAATTTGAGCTAATGTAGTTATTTATTATTGAAGCTGAAAACACCAACAAACAGTTTGAATTTGAACAGCAGCGGAGAAGAGAACAACAGTCCACCTGAAAATCTGTCCAACTCAGTGACTTCGTTTAAAAGTCCAAATAATACTGAAGATAATATGGTATCTTATAGCAAAACAGATCAAACGAATGCCAAAGAAGATGACCCATCACGACATCAGCATAATTTGAATGAAAGGAAAAGAAGGTTATTTAAAAAAATTTCTTTTTTAAAATTAGTTTTATGAAACTATAAAATCATCGTCATCATCATCATCATTATCGCCATTATCGTGTTTTATGTCTGCCTTTTCCATGCCAGTATGGGTTTGATGAGTATTGAGGGTATTCTCTGGCCATATGCTCTCCCTCGAGCCAACCCTTACAGGAAAACGAGTGAGGTACTTTATTCCATTGATCTTCGCAGAACTGTCTGTGGCGTATTCTTTACACATGACAGACAAGCTTTAGCGCTTGTTTATAAAAGAAATCGATAGTGGTTTGTTTTGACTGGGTTTAAGCCAGTTTATCAATGTATAGTAAATTGACTTGAATTTTGTTTGGCTCATCTGATATGATATGCCAACAAAAGAGCCTGTAGGTGGTAGCTTGTTCTGCTGGAAATAGTAGCCAGATCTCTCTCAAATGACACCGTACCATCTTGGAGAAAAATGGTAAGGTGTCATTTGAGAGAGAAAGAAGAAACACATTGGATAAAGTAGTCTTAGATATACAATACCCCCACAAAAGATGGGATTGTCTTGTCCTGTTAGTGATCTGTTCAATTTTCAGGACTAAATTCAAGAATCAAATTTTTGATACACTGACCAAGATTACTCCTTTGCTCCTTTGTCTATCGTTTTTTTCTTGTTTTTTTCTTGTGAAAAACAAACCCTACAAAAACAGAACAGCAGATTGAATGATTGATGACCAGATTGCCATACTTTGTTACTTTTCATAAGCCCAAAGTAACACATTTTATTCAGCCATGTTGTGCATGGTGTAACACATAGGTTCTCAAAGTGGGTGCTGGTGTCTAAGGGGATGAAGCAGAGTGGGGGAGAGAAAAAGGAAGCATTGGAGGAAGGCAGTGGATTGGGGGATGCTATGAATTTATAATATTATTATAGTTTTGTATACAGATTATATAATATTATATTAAATATCAAATGATTCATAGTATATATAAATTTGTAAAATATAAAATATTTATTTATATATAAAAATAGGAGTGGGGTGCTGAGGGTATCATGTGGCCCAATGAGTTTGAGAACCTCTGTTGTAACATTTGAAGGTTCATGACCTTGTGGTTGGGGTAGTACACTCCCCATTGCAAGAGTGTAGATTTGGTTCCCAGATTAGGCAGTGTGTTGTGTTCTTGAGCAAAGTGCCTTGTTTCATGTTACTCCAGTCTAATCAGCTGTAACGAATAAATTTGCAAGACTGGAATGCTGTTCAAGGGGAATGTTTGTATTGGCATGGAAACTTGATAACTGGCCCTTTGAGTCCTGGGTCACATTTATTTTGCTAGATATGTTGGTGACCTTCAAAATTCAACTGAATACTTCTCTGTCACAGGTCTATCTGTGTAAAGTTGACAGGAGTGGCTGTGTGGTAAGTAGCTTGCTTACCAACCACATGGTTCCTGGTTCAGTCCCACTGCGTGGCACCTTGGGCAAGTGTCTTCTACTATAGCCTTGGGCTGACCAAAGCCTTGTGAGTGGATTTGGTAGACGGAAACTGAAAGAAGCCCATCGTATATATGTATATATATGTATGTGTGTGTATATGTTTGTGTGTCTGTGTTTGTCCTCCCAACATCGCTTGACAACTGATGCTGGTGTGTTTATGTTCCCGTAACTTAGTGGTTCAGCAAAAGAGACCGATAGAATAAGTACTAGGCTTTACAAAGAATAAGTCCTGGGGTCGATTTTCTTGACTAAAGGCGGTGCTCCAGCATGGCCACAGTCAAATGACTGAAACAAGTAAAAGAGTAAAAGAGAGTACTAACAATTAAAAAGAAAAAAAAAAAAAGCCAGTGTCCACTCTCACTGAAGAATGATTGCTATTTTCAGCTTTAGAATCAAATGCCCTAAACATTAGAAATTACATCCAACTTTAAAACACTTGATCTAAACAATAACATTCTCTTTTTTCTTTCCAAACTCATATGTTGATGCAATTTTTTTTTATACTTCTATGACACTTTATATATTTATTTTCACATATTGTTTTGAAAGTTAGTTGTTCATTACTTTTAATATTTCTACCCCTCTTCCAGAGCCCGTATCACCATTGCCTGTGATTTAATGAGACGACTGGTGCCTGGACTGTCAGATAAAACTGATAAAGCAACAGTATTTGAGTATGCAGCTCGCTACATCTATTTCCTTCAAAGTCATGTTGGAACTGATTATGACAGGGTCAGTAAAAGAAGTTCGTGATATTTCAAAGGTTTTCCTGCTGTCATTAGGATTCAGTGTCATTATTGTTTTTCATCCAATTCTTTTTTTAGACAAGAATAATCTTTTTATAAATTTTGAGTTTGAGGAATTATGTTGTAGCTGCATAATATAATGTGGTCAGTAGAACTATTTGAATAAATATTTGTTTTGTTTTCTTTAGATTACAGTAAGTTATTGAAATTGTTCAGATAACATGCTGAACTACTAGATGCATGATCTTGAATTTAAGCTTTAGTGTTAAAAATATTAAGCTTTCCATAAAACTCCCAGATTCACAGATATAATACCAGACTTCAATATCAGAAAATGTACCTGGTTTGCATTTTCTGCAGTTGAGCGAACTGGAACACAAACAATCAATTGTCCAATCCAGTGACGCAATGAAATACCTGTGAGGGAAACAAACCTCTGACCTAGGTGTATGTAGTTGTCTCAGTCAGTTGTCAAAAATAGGTGAAATTAGATTGTACATTATGCTTATTTCTGGTGATTTTGCACAGTCAATTGAGTGAAATGACCAGAATCAGGCATCAAAAACTGTTAAAGATTTGGCTCATTGAAGGCTTATATATTCTTATTTCTTTATTGCCCACAAGGGGCTAAATATAGAGGAGGCAAACAAAGACAGACAGACAAAGGGATTAAGTCGATTACATCGACCCCAGTGCATAACTGGTACTTAATTTATCAACCTCGAAAGGATGAAAGGCAAAGTCGACCTCGGCGGAATTTGAACTCAGAACGTAAAGACAGACGAAGTAACACTAAGCATTTCGCCCAGTGTGCTACTGTTTCTGTCAGCTTGCCAAAATTTTGGGCCTTGTGCCTGGAGTAGACAAAAAGTAATCCAGTATCTTAACCCCATAACATTGTTTCTCACTACAAACGATCTCTTGCTCAAATTTAGACATCATCATCAGTGTATGGTAGGCCTCCAAGAGTTGTCAACATCTTGTATTTGCAAGATATTGAACTCATCATCTGCATGGAACCTCGGCAGTAGATGCTACTAAATTTTCACTGAGTGGATCGGAGCATTATAAACTGAAGTATCTTGCCTACGGACACAGGGTGCTTCTGATTTTAATCCCAACAGCCTAAGCATTTGAGCAAGTGTTTTCATAAAAAGATTAGGCCAGTGTATCTGGAAAAAAACTGCACTTGAAGATTTATGGTCTTCTCTTTGACTGTCTGTTGTGGAAGCTTTTACATTTTTGTTATTGCCTTTCAGTATTTATTACCAACGAATGACAGTCAATATTTTAATTATCTTACAGAAGTACACTAAATCATCAAGTGTTGACATTTTATAATCTGGTATCCATTACTAGTCAGTATTATTAACTTGTTAGAGGAGGGAGAATTGGAAGTTAAGACACTCATATTTTTTTGCTTAATCAGCAGCTCTGTAAGTGTAATGAAAGAACTACTTTGAGGAATTGAATGTTGATCATTTGACATAGATTAGTTGGAATCTACATTTTACTCTACATGTGGTGTCAAGGTTGTAACTATATTTATAAAATATGACATATTTATTATAAGAGAAACACCACCTTCAGGAGATTTTTGAGTAGTTCATCATCATCATTTCACATCCGTTTTCCATGTTGGCATGGGTTGGACAATTTGACTAGGGTTTGGAAAGCCAATGGCTGCACCAGTCTCCAATCTGATCTGGCAATGTTTCTACAGCTGGATGCCCTTCCTAACACCAACCACTCTCTGAGCGTGGTAGGTGCTTTTTATGCACCACTGGCACGGGAGCCGGCCAGGCAGCCCTGGCATCAGTTGTGTTTGGATAGTGCTTTTTACGTGCCACCAGCACTGGAGCCAGTCAGGGGGCACTGGCATTAAACACTTTTGGATAATGCTCATGTTTTATATACATATACATATATATATATATATTAGACAAAATGAGAGAAGTTTTCAGGATATTTATAAGGAAAAAGATATAGTCTTACAGCTGTTTCTGGGATATTATGGATATCCCTTCATCAGGGATATATATATATATATATATATATAAAAGGAAATGAAGAAAATGCTGACAAAATAATTTAAGTAAGGGAGAGTGTATATATATATATATATATATATATATATATAGTACAAAGTAAGATAGGGGTTATGGGTGTAACCCACTATGGGATAGCATTTATCCAATATACTGTTGGTACAGTACCCAGATTCTCAATACATAAATGTTTTTAATTGCAATGCAATTAACTCATTTATTGTATTAAATGGGTGAAGGTAAAGAAATATTTTTACCGTAAATTTATAATACAAATAAGAAAATGGAGAAGCAAATTTATTTTGTTCATCAACTTTCGGATATTATAATGTTGGATTATCCGAAAGTTGATGAACAAACTAAATTTGTTTCTCCATTTTCTTATTTGTATTATATTTGTATTATATTTATATATATATATATGTCAATTAAAATTAAGGATAAAATCTATATAGGATTTTATCAAGTAGCTAGCATGTAAGAACCAGTTAAGGTAAAAATTGATACAAAGTATTATAATTTTATAAACATGATTATAAAATTATAATAAGGGCAATTACAAGGTAATGCCATATGCTAAAAGAAGATGTCAAATGGCTCTAAACTACTTAATCTATCACATAGACACGTGCTGAAAGCAAGGGAATGAACAAAAACGATTTTTTGATAAAGTTTAGTCATATATCGATCAATTTCAGATTTTGTAATGTAATACACTTTACCATCATCAGTATGATATAACTAAAAGTAAATAATTATAAATATTTATACATACCATATGAACACAATGTATCCACAGTGACTATAAAAATGTTCACACTTATATACGAGTTAAAAATCAAGTTTGTTCATCTCAGCCATGTGTGATAGATAAAGTAGTTTAGAGCCATTTGGTTTTTTTCTTTTAGCATGTGGCATTACCTTGTAATTGCCCTTATTATAATTTTATAATTATATTGATAAAATTATATACTTTATACACACGTACATACACACACATATGTCTGTATATGTGTATATATATATATATATATACAGGGTGCGATGGGTAACTTGTTCCCATTTTATATTCTTAATTTCGCACATTGTTTTTGATTTTGTCAACTACACAGTATAGTAGGGTCAGTTGGGCACTGTCTCTGAGAAAAACAGCACCATAATGCAATTCACTCTGCTAGAAATTTGTAAGCGACATGCTGTACTTCTTGGCACTCACGCCAGAAGCTCCAATATGAACATTTCAGAGTGTTGAGTGTCAATCTGAGCCCCCAAAACATGTACCGAGAGTGATAAAGATCAAACATCCAGTCAACATCATGGTGTTTGGAGTGATCACTAGTGATGGCAACATTATGCCTCCATTTGTCCCACACAGTCTCATACTCAATGCAGAGGCCTACATAAAGTGTCTGGAGGAAGTAGTGCTGCCCTGGGTCTAGAGAGTGGCTGCTTGAAGACCCTATGTTTGGCAACAGGACTCTGCATCATGCCACACAAGTAAGAGAACGCAGTCATGGCAGTCGGATAATTTCTGTGACCATGCCACCCCTAACATCTGGCCACCTAACTCCTCAGACTGCAGCTTTCATGATTATTATGTGTGGGGCGCAATTGAGTGAGAGACCAACAGAACTCCTTGTAACACCAAAGATGAACTGAAAGCAAGGATTATGGTAGCATTCACCAACTTAAACAAGAAAACTGTCCAGAAGAGTTGCAGGAGATTCTAAAGTTGTCTGGAGGCCGTGGTTGAAACCAATGGCGATTTAATTGAATAAATTTAGTATTTCAAGATATTTTTATGTAATTTTGGTAAATATATCTGTTAAAATGAGATGTCAATGTTATTTCCATTTTTGCATAATTTGCACAACAATTTATTCACTGCACCTTGTATGTATGTATGTATGTATATGTATGTTTGTATTATATATATATATATACACTTTATTTAAAAGCAGCAGAAATATAACAAAAGCTGTTACTCAGAGTTTCACATTCCTGTTCATCGGACAGTTTTGTTAACACGGGAACGTGAAACTCTGAGTAACAGCTTTTGTTATATTTCTGCTGCTTTTAAATAAAGCATAGTACTCTACCTCTGGTATTTGAGTACTCTTTTTTCCATCTTGTTTCACATTCATGTGCTTACTCTGGTATATATGCGTGTATGTGTTTGTGTGTGTGCGCGCATATATAAAGAACACATTGCCCCATGTGTTCTTTCCTTTTATAGGAAAGTCAGAGCTTAAAAATAATACAATATGAAAGATATGAAAATATCAGTGAAATAACTTTTAAAGCATTTTGTGGCTTATAAGCATTTAAAGTAAAATTGAAAGTTATAGACTAGTGAAATCTTAAAGTGCTTAGATTTTTTGTCCTTATATGTGAACAATGTTTACTAATAATTCATTTTTAAAAAATTATGTTTACTATTATAACAGTGTCATGAGAGCATATGTTAGATGGTTTCCAGTAAAGATGGTATTCAAAATAAACGATAAAAGCTTTTTACTGTCGTCTTTTAGATATATCCAAAAGATTGTTTAGAGTTTTGGTTACATATATAGATATATTTACTTCATGATCATTATATCCATAGCAAATCAGTGATGGAAATAATTCTCCTTGGTCCTTCACATCTTTCATATCAATAAAGCTGTAATACAACCATGTCTGTGTTATTTTACAGAACGGGCTGTGTTCAAACTAGACATATTTTGCAGCCCTACAACACCTGAAAACCAATATAATCTGCAATGGAACTTTTCCAAAAATAACCATTAAGAAAAGGAAATCTTTTTGCTATGTGAAATTTGTATGCTCTTACTTTCCCTCACAGATGTGTCAGTTTATAGTTAAAAGGTTCTAATTGTCCTTTCTTTGTCACTCTTTGATTTAAATGGCTCTATTAGAATAAATAGCAAGCAAATTTTTGTATGTTTTGCCACCACCTCTATCACAAACATGCAGCACTGCAAGTATACAACTACCAGATGTGGTAATTTTCTTGGTTAGTAAGCTGAATGAGGAAACTAGATCAAATGGTGTTTGAACCATCATACCTTTGAGCTATTTCCTATAAGTTCACTTTGCAACTACATATTACCAGGTTCAATTCTGCTGTACAGCAGTGTCTTATGCCATAACTTCTTGATTGCTCAGTGCTTTGAGTAGAAGTTGGTTGATAAAAATTATGTAAAAACCTGTATAAGGCTTCCGTGCCAGTGGCACGTAAAAAGCACCAGCCAATCGTGACCGTTGCCAGTCTCCTCTGGCCCCTGTGCTGGTGGCACATAAAAAGCACTCACTACACTCACAGAGTGGTTGGTGTTAGGAAGGGCATCCAGCTGTAGAAACACTGCCAGATCAGACTGGAGCCTGGTGAAGCCTCCTGGCATCCCAGACCCTGGTCGAACCGTCCAACCCATGCTAGCATGGAAAACGGACGTTAAATGATAATGATAATATATATATCATCATCATCATTTAACATCTGTTTTCCATGCTAGCATGGGTGGGATGGTTTCACAGGAGCCGGCCTGGCAGAAGCCTGCATCAAACTTCTATGTTTTGGCAAGATTTTTATGGCTGGATGCCCTTTCTAACACCAACCACTCAGCAAAGTGGATTTAGTGCTTTTTACATGGCACAAGCACAGGCAAGGTCAGTTTTAAAGGTTCTTACAGTTGGATGCTCTTATATATATAAATAACATGGGTGGCTAATTTTACAACCTAAAGGCAGAAATATATACGTCACTAAAGTGAACAAGGGTACTAATCAGCACCAGTATTACTAGAAATGAGAGTCAAAACAACTCAATAGCCACTATCTTAATGAAACCCCCTACAGTAGCAGATTTTTAGATCACCGATGATTTCACATTCTGATGTTTAATGCATCTTAATACTCATCAGTAGCTCTCACTGTGCCTGGGGTTAAACTCATCTTGCCTTGTCAGCATATGTATATCACATGACCGACCAGGCTATCAGATGTTGCTACACATTGCTGGTCACAATGTGCTTCGCATTGTTTTAGCCTTCAAATGACGCCACCCTGCTGGCTATGCAAGCAGGCCAACAGAAGAAAGAGTGTGTATATATATATATATATATATATATATATATATACACCACACATACAACTCATGCTTTTGTAAGTGACAAGTGTATCACGTAATCAATCTATCCTGTGTTGATGCCTTAAAATGCACCCTGAAGACCCTGTAAAGTGGCTGGCAGATTGAACAAAAGATGCAGAGGATTTCTGGCTCCACCAGCTACTAACTAGCATGTTGGTATCATATCCAACATTTCACGAGTAGTGGAAACAGTCATAAGAATCATTTATCACTTGCCATTCAGTGACTATGATTTCTATAAACCATATTTGCTGATGGCCTCTCTCACATTGCATATCCATGATCTCTTGCTCTCATTGGCAAACATGCATTTATTTGATGTGAAATTTTTGGCAAAGCTTCTTACTCTTACAACTTCTAACCATTTAACTTGGGAGATTTCTCTTAAGTTACTGCTTAGTGGCTTTTGCTGATAAGATTCTGTCATTCATAAATGAATATACCTCAAGGTTAATTTATCTCTTCTATATTAAATGTTGATTTTCTAGACTTTCAAATCACCCGCATTCCTTTTCAGGTCTGACAAGGTGTGCTCATCATCATCATCATCATCATCATTACTGATGAATGTCAGTTTCCATGCTAACATGGGTTGAATGCTGTGACAGGAACTGACGAACCTATGTCAGTTATGGCATGATTTCTACAGCTGGATGCCCTTCCTTATACCAACCACTTCACAGAATGTTCTGCATTCTTTTTAAATGGCACCAGCACTAGTGAGGTTATCAAATAACTTGTATGACAAGCCCCATCCCCCTCAACAGAGAGAGTGGGATGCAGTATTAAGGGAGGTGTCTTATGCCAGGTGATGAAAGGTTAAAGTATGACAGAGGGACAGAAACAAGTGTCTTGTTGTGGTGAGGACACATGGCTACACCAACTGGAAAAGAGGTGTACTTTTACGTTACAAGAAGGTGAATATAAGAGAAATGGCACTACTGGTGGCACGTGAAAAAACATTCGAGCGAGTTCGTTGCCAGTGCCGCTGGACTGGCTCCAGTGCAGATGGCACATAAAAGGCACCATTTGAGTGTGGCCATTGCCAGTACCGCCTGACCGGTCCTTGTGCCGGTGGCATGTAAAAAGCACCCACTACACTCTCGGAGTGGTTGGCGTTAGGAAGGGCATCCAGCTGTAGAAACTCTGCCAGATCAGATTGGAGTCTGGTTCGCCAGACCGCAGTCAAATCGTCCAACCCATGCTAGCATGGAAAGTGGATGTTAAACGATGATGATGATCCAGAGGACTGGACTGGGTTAGCTGTGAAAATATGAGCTCTCAACAACTCAGTCTCATTCACACATCTCAGGAAATCAAACCTACAATACTCAAGAAAGATATACAGCTTGTATAGCTTTATTATATTCTCACTACTACTCGGTACAACAGCTAAAAAACCCAATTTTCTTTTGCAGATTCTTTATAATCTTTGATGACCTTCTTTCAGGCTGACCATACATCAATAAATATGTATGGCCAGATGTCATTTGCAAGCAGATATAGCTTGGTAATATGCACCAACTGTCTCTAATTGTTGTTGTAGGTCATTATGTAATCGTAAGCAAGTATTCCTTTCACCACTTCTTGACCTAGTGAAACATCCATGAGATGACAACTAGAGAGTGAGAGGGCTATACATTGCAGCTGGGTAGACTGAATTAATATGAAATGTTCAAGCATAGTCCAGAAATTAAAATTATGACTTGTTGATCATGAACCAAACACCCTACCACTAGACTGTGCACCTTTACTACGTATCTATAACTGCTTCAAAAGATTTGTTTCCTTTATAAATGCTAGATAACCTTCAGTCCTGAAATAGTTCTTGAATTGTATAAGTCGTAGATATTCTCTGCTTGAATCCTGCACGCACACTAAGTTCTGTGCACCATCAGACCTTATCTTCTTAATGTCCTTAAGTTCAGGACCACTCAATAAGAATAATACTTTTTGGTACTAATATTGCTTTCATTACTTAAAATTATTTCTTTATAAGCCAGCTGGCTATTTGTGGCATCATTGATTGAAAACTCTCTGAAATTCTGTATATTGTGGCAGTGAGATTTGCTGGTATGTGGTCACTGGACACCTCCCTCTGAAGAAGTCCAGCAGACTGAAATCATGTGGTCTGGCAATTCTGCTGTCCATAACAGATGATTCTCATCTGCTACATTATAAGTCTGTGCTTTTATGAACCATTCACCTATATGAGAGGACCTTTCAAGGCCCCAACCACAGTATTTAGTATTCTAACAAGACATTCACATTGAGTTGGATATAAAGTTTGCCTTTTGGCACTAGTACTGCTTCTGTCACAAATAGTTATTTTTAAAATTCAATTTCTATTTTATTGACTATGGCAGTCTTTGATATTGATTATCGCAGCCTGTGTATGTATTATGTAATATATATTGACATTACGAAGGGCATCCAGCCATAGAAACCAAGTCAAATCAACTGGAACCTGGTACAGCTCTCCAGTTTGCTTGTTCTGGTCAAACTGTCCAACCCATAAAGGATGATGATGATGATGATATATGTAATAATTAAATTATTTAATATGCACTTTATTATACTTTGTGCCATGCATGATCTTCCAGTTGGTGGAAAAGTTGTGTTGCGGGAAACTGGTCTGTGGTGTAACAAAAAAAAAAAGGCATGGATTGCTGTCTTTGATGATCATTATTTCAATCATCAGTCACTCAGTAAATTATTAGCCTTCAAGTTATGTCTTCTTTCTAATTCTTACCACTTTGGCAATGGTCTCTTCTCTTTTAATTGTAAACTGTCTTTGTGTAAACCCACTTTTTGCACCTATCACTCCTCCTGTTACGCAAGTCTTATCCTTCATATCCTATATATATATATATATATATATATATATATATAAATTACCTCTTTTATCAATTTTCAATTTTTGGACACTGTGTGTGTGGTATATGTATACATATGTCTAAATTATTCGATTTAAAATTTTTTTAAATATTGTATGGAGTGATTTGAGGGAAATTTGGCTGCTATTTCTAGCAGGTCAAGTAAACAGTTGTTTTTGCTCCAGTAATTGTTTCTGTTGGTTTTAAGCTTTTAATTATGAAATGTTTCTTGTACTGGATACAGGCTTAATTTTTTTAATGAACACTTTTTCTGTCATGTTTCAAGCAGTGAAAACATTAAAAATTTTCCTTTCACTTTTCTTTATTTTTTGTTTTCAGAACTTTCTGGTGAAATATTCTCCGTATTGAACAGTGAGAGATATCTAGTCTAATACTGATTCAGACCAGCACTTCTATTAACATTTATCAACAACAAAAAGCTTTCCCAGTCTTAATAGGTGACTTAAACAGCAATAATCTCTTTGGTGTTGTTAATTCGGTCTCCTATCGAGTTCTTACAGAATAGAATGATCTACATATTCTTGGATACAGTCTAAGATCACAGATGGTGTTACACTGTCAAAAGTAAATGTAACAGAAAATAAGAAAAATAACCAAAAAAACAAAAAACAAATAATAATAATTAATTAATAATGATAAGAAGAAAACTAAAAAAAAAACTAAAAAAAAAACATGCCCTTACAAAAACTGTGGTATTTATTTTTTCCAGACAGAAACAATTCTTTTTTTTTAAAGTTTTACTTTGTTGTATTTCAAGTTCTATTTAATTATGCATGTACAATAATGCTGCTTTTATTTATTCATTTATAATAATTAGTAGCAAGCCACAGGATGTATATATGAAAAAAAAGCAAAAAAACCAAAAAAATAGCTGCATGTTAATTTATTGTTAGAAGCTATGTTCTGAATATTGGTGAATCACACACATACACATACACACACAACAGAAAATTTGTTTCATTGAGTCCGTTGTCAATGAATGTACTTTATAAGTCTTATATATTCACTTCAGAGTTAACTCTTTAGAATTTCTAGCATTAATGTCCCAAATTTGTAAAGGATCATTGCAGATCTTAAAGCACCACTAAGTTAAAATTAGTTGCATTCCAAGATATTGTAGCAGTCCAGTTGAAGAATACCGATACAAACACTCCAGTATCATATATATTCAAAAATTATATAAAATGCTAGACACACTACGAAACCATATAAAATCCATTACATACTTATTTAATGTACACCTGGTACATACTGATTCTGTAAATGCACAGTGCATTACTACATTTACATATACATTTGCTAGCTCCCATCTATCTTCCTGTCCCCACTCCTCTCTTTCCCTACCTGGAATTACAGAGTAAAAATGGTTCTATTAAGAACCATCATGTTTGTGTCCCAAAATGAAATACTTGCTAAAGATACAGAATGATTTATGTGAAATTTTCTTTTCTGTCACTTGTTTTCAAAATATTGTTGAATTATTTATACATTTCTCTACCTCTTTGTCTATTTATTACTATTTGACTTCATTTCAATCTAAATGAGAATAAAAATATTTTCCAAAATAGAATTTTATGAAATTAAATAAATTTCTGTTAAAAATGAAGAACATAAATTTCTTGGTAAATTGTTTGAAATAACAGGTTGTATAACTTTTAATAAATTAATATATTTTAATACTCTTTTACTTGTTTCAGTCATTTGTGGAGCACCGCCTTTAGTCGAGCAAGCTGACCCCAGGACTTATTCTTTGTTAGCCTAGTACTTATTCTATTGGTCTCTTTTGCCGAACCGCTAAGTTACGGGGACGTAAACACACCAGCATCGGTTGTCAAGCGATGTTGGGAGGACAAACAGACACACAAACATACATACATATTATATATATACACACACACACACATATATACGATGGGCTTCTTTCAGTTTCTGCCTACCAAATCCACTCTCAAGGCTTTGGTTGGCCCGAGGCTATAGTAGAAGACACTTGCCCAAGGTCCCACGCAGTGAGACTGAACATGTGAATGTTGTGTTTAGGGAGCTCCTTATACTTTTCATACAATGTACATGGCTGGACACTCTTTTATCAGCTGCTGACTGGAAGTCTCAGTGATTGTCACCTTCTCAACAATATTGGCTCCATGGTGCCAGGTAATCACTGTGTTTGTCTGTTGTAGCAATAAGGACCATCTGATCATCTTGACGATGACTGATGACTTGTGCAAATGACTTTCTTTTAAGTGAAGAAGAGTTGTGCATTGTCAACTGCACTCTCTTGTCTGTGACCATCTTCACTCCACTGGCAAAGATTTGGTCAAGTCAGTTGGAGATGGAGGCAGACGCAGAGGATGTCTAAGATGTCTGACTTGCCTTATTTTACTCTTTGAACTCAACAAAGTGTTGCTGCAACCACCTTCCTGTCTCTTGAACCATGAAAATTTCTTCCACACAGTCTGCAGTATCCAGTCTTCACATACATAAGCAGGCAAGCCCTAATATGCTAATTAACCCATAGCTAGGACCCTGACAAGTGCTTCTACTCTAGGTCAGACTAGTTTTGGGGACAATAGTGGTTCCAAACTCTTCAAAACCTTGAAACTCCTAAGCTAAGGTCCCACTACAGGATATAATTTAAAGTCATACCTGAACAGTGTTTATGCTATCAGGAAGTAACCTTTTCATTTTTTTACCCACTATTGAGGCAAGCATTTTTTTCTTTGCCATCCATAAAGTTTCCACATGCATTTCAGTCATAAGCAACTTTTTTTGCTTTACTCTTCATTGAGGATATTTGTTCTTAGCTCTCAGCTTCAGTTTTCCTCTCATATGCCTTTGTGATATCCATGACGAAAATTTTTCTTCTTTCTGCTGTTCACAAATCACTGTTTTGTTGTCCGCTCTAAGTCTGATGCTAACCAGGCAGGACACTGTGGATTTAAATACAAACCTATGATGTCTCGCCTCTACTTGAAGCATGGTATAACTGTCATCCTTTTCTCTGACATGATCCCCTTAAGTCCTTTATATTTTAGGCTCTTCCTTTCATTAAAAAACAGCAAAAAAAGAAATAGTAACTAAGCAATCCATGCAAAAGTAAAAATAGAATAAATGTTAAAGTTAAGCTAACTCCAGCTCAGATTATAAGCTGGTCAGTGATACATAGGTAAGGTGCAGGTATGGTTGTGTAGTTTATAACTGCATGGTTCTGGGTTCAATCTCAATGCTCAGCATCTGACCAAGTATTTTCTACCATAGTTCTCAAACTAAACCAATACACTGTGATTGGAATTTAATATATGAAAATTGTGCAGAATCCTGTCATTTGTATGCTTACCTGTTGAAGAATGTAAATATCATCATCATCGTCGTTTAACATTCACTTTTTCACACTTTCGTAGATTGGATGGAATTAGTTGAGGCAGATTTTCTATGGCCAGAGGCCCTTTCTGTTACCAATTAAGGTAATATTTTCCCTATAACCAGATGTCTTGGAAGATTGGAAACAAAGGACACTACCTATTGAGTACATACAACTATCATATGATGTTAAGGCCAGGAGACAGTAACACATGTACATATATATATATATATATATATATATATACACACACATACAATAGGCATAGGAGTAGCTGTGTGGTAAGTAGCTTGCTTACCAACCACATAGTTCTGGGTTCAGTCCCACTGCATAGCACCTTGGGCAATTGTCTTCTACTATAGCCTTGGGCCAACCAAAGCCTTGTGAGTGGATTTGGTAGATGGAAACTGAAAGAAGCCCGTTGTATGTATATATGTGTATGTATGCGTGTGTATATGTTTGTGTGTCTGTGCTTGACAACTGATGCTGGTGTGTTTACGTCCCTGTAACTTAGCAGTTCAGCAAAACAGACAGATAAAATAAGTACTAGGCTTACAAAGAATAAGTCCTGGGGGTTGATTTGCTTGACTAAAGGCGGTGCTCCAGCATGGCCACAGTCAAATGGCTGAAACAACTAAAAGATAAAAGATAAAGATACACATGATGGGCTTCTTTCAGTTTCCATCTACCAAATCCACTTAAGGCTTTGGTCAGCCTGAGGCTACAGCAGAAGATGCTTGCCCAATGTACCATGTAGTGGGACTAAACCCAAAACCATGTGGGTTTGAACAAAAGCCATCAAGCTAAAGATGCTACCTTATTAATTTTACAGTCAGAAATGTAGTGAACCATTGATTGGTTAATTACAAATATCCTCTGAATATTTCTTGCTTTGTAGAGAGCCATTATTATGTACTATGACATGCAGTGATTTATTCTGTGGTGTGTATGTAGTAAGAGCAGTCTGAGAATGTCTTTCCTCCAGCATCTTAACCCCTTAATGGATTATCCCGAGTTTACTCGTGCATCGCAAATGTATCTTTTTAGAACCAGACGAGTATACTCTGTCAAAATTAACTTTTAATTTTAGCCCTCAACGAGTTTATTTGTTTTGTGTTGTTTCATTTTTTGAGCAATCATGAATTTACTCGCGTTGTTTAAGAAAAAAAAGGTATTTTTTCATTTGATGGATTTGGCTATCTGGAATGCTTATGTTTTGTATAAAGCATCTTTGGAATCTTCAGTTCTGCTATGAAACCACTGAAATTTAGAATGCAAATAATCACCAAGATTATTGAAAAATATAGGCCCTTATTGCCTCCCACAAAACCAGGAAAACCATCATCGATCCCATATCCAACAAGATTTGCCCCAGCTGGTCATTTTCCCATGGAAATACCACCAAGTGATAAGAAAAAGAACCCTACAAGACAGTGTGCAAAATGCGCAGTGAAGAGAGACGCTAGAGGAAAGAAGATTCAAAGAGAAAGCAGATACATGTGTGATGTCTGCGAGATAATTTTGTGTAACTCCTTGTTTTAAAAATGATCATTCTAAAGAAATTGTGCATCTCCTTCAAAAAAAATTTTCCTTTGATTTAAAAGCAATACATCTTATAAAAAAATCGAAGATAGTTAAGTTATATGTATTTTATCAGTCTGAGTTAACTCATTTAAATCCAAATGAGTAAACGTACATTTTAATTTCTATAATAAAAAATAACGGAAACAAGACAAAAAAATTTTTTTTTGTAATTAACACAGTGTATATAATTAAAAAAGGAAATAAAAAAATGAAACGCCCTGTCAAAATAATTGATCCATTAAGGGGTTCTTGTTTTTGTTGTTGTTTAGCCCTTCTCCCAAGGAAAGGGTTTACCTTACCAAAAGTACAAGGTTTAGAAGCTGGAAAGTAAAAATGACTTCTTTGTAAAACAATGTTTTTGTTATGAAATGGAACGGGTAAAATATTCAGTCATCCCATAAATAATGTTTGTTTTTCAAAATTAAGATAAAGTTCTTTTTTAATCTAAAATATTTTCTACAATGCTCTTCCATCTATCTGATTGACTTGCAAGGCCCTTCTTCCAAAATTCACTTGTTCATGACAAAAAATACTCCTAAGTACTGCTTTGACCTCATCTACAGAATTCATATTTTTTCTGTCCAAATGATTTTGATGACTGCAGAATAAATGATAATCAGATGGGGCAATGTCCAGCGATTATGGTGGGTGGGGCATTGTTTCCTATTCAAACTGCTCCAGATTTTGCAATGTCACCCTCGCTGTATGTGACCGAGCATTATCCTGATGGAAGAACCAAAGATGGTCATTTTCCTTCTAGCACTGACTTAACCTGCTCAAGCTGTTCGCAATTGATCTCCTTTGTTATTTGGTTTGGGCTTAAAGTTCAAAGTGGACTAAATCTTTCATATCCCACCAAACAGATAACACCTTACATGGGTGAAGACCATGTTTAACCTGGGGTGCCAGTATTTCTCCTTTCCCAACCCACTTTCTTCGGCGCTTGCCATTTTTATAGAGAACCCATTTCTCGTCATCAGTCACTACTCAGTCCAAAAAAAGGTTCATTTGTGGGACGTGCCAGCAAAGAAGAGCCCACATTCACTCTCTGTGCACGATTCATAAACCCATCGACCTAATTTGCTGACTTTTCCGATGGCATGCTGGGGTTGATGAATGGTTGAATGACCAAATCCAAGCTTCTCTTCTAAGTTCCTCAACAGTTATGATAGGATTTTGTTCCACCTGGGTTTACAGGATGTTTTCATTGAGCTTTACAGATCTTCCAGAATGAGTCTCATCTAGGCTGTAGTTTCTGGCTCAGAATTTCTGGAACCACTGTTGACACTGGCTTACATTTATTGTCTGATCCCATATATTGCATTAATATCCTTTGCACTTTCCGTTGCGTTGATGCCTTTATTGAACTCATAAAGCAAAATATGCTCCTTTGTGAATTCCATTATAGCTCTTAAAAAATAATTATTAAAATCGAACAGCACTTTTCAAAACTTGCATCAAGACTAAGTACAAGGTAAATTTACTACCTGTTTTGATAGCAAGTTGATGCAGATAGTTTATCCCGTCCCCCTCCGACTTTTAGTTCATGCAAGTGAAAAAACCGCATTATTTATGGGATGACTCAATACTATAATTTTGTGACTTTAATATTGTTTCTCGAATCCACCAAACATTTTGATTATATTCCTTACGTAAGCAAAGCATGGCTATTATCTATCCAAATGTATCGAATGTTAATAGAAGAGGATTAGAATTATTAATTGTAAATACTTGAATGCAAAATTAAAGCTTTCTTCATCCCATTCGACTTTGCAATCAAATTGATGTTCAGCACTTAAGGGTCAATCATTCACTTCATCGATCCAGTTACACATGCAGCTGCCAACTATGTTCATGAGCTGTGGACGTGTGCTAAACGAAGAACTAAAAGAGACATTAGTACACATTACATAGTTCTTATTTAATCGGGATTACGTGGCGTTATACCTTTTTTAACGATGGATTTGAAGATATATTCAAAGACATTATATATTATTATTATTTGTTTTCAAAAAATTATAAAACTAACACTTTTAATCCATGAAAACGGCGATTTTTTGAAGCGAAAGATCAACCATGTAAACAACTCTAGTATTTATTTCTTTACTACCCACAGGGGGCTAAACACAGAGAGGACAAACAGGGACAGACAAACGGATTAAGTCGATTATATCGACCCCAGTGCGTAACTGGTACTTTATTTATCGACCCCGAAAGGATGAAAGGCAAAGTCGACCTCAGCGGAATTTGAACTCAGAACGTAACGGCAGACGAAATACGGCTACGCATTTCGCCCGGCGTGCTAACGACTCTGCCAGCTGAAGTAGTAAACATTAGCTTCTGACAAAGTAAAAAAATTTTATAGGAACGAAGTGTCAGTTTTTGTACTTACTAATTCTGGTCCGTCGTCAACGACTATGATTGACTTGTTGAACCAAATTTCTCCAGAGTGATCACTGGTTAGTTGGCTCCACTTGTCGGTGGGGATAGAGTTCCGCTTGACAGTGTCTTCAGTCTCAATTTAGATTTACTAATGTTTCGATAGCCATTAGTCGGTTGCAAGAATAGGACTTTCTTTGGGAGTCTATCATAGCCAAGTCCTACTATTTACCGATGCACTAACTATATTAAATTAAATTATATATAAAAGTAGCTATGGTTGATAAGAGACCTCAAGTTGAACCCTTCCGCAGGCGAAGACTGATTTAGTCCCCACTGTCAGTCGCACTCAGGTGAAGCTTATAGAGTATGAAGCGAAACGTTTGTGACACTGAGATACGTGTTGATGATACGGACAGGTTTTTTAATATTGCGATGGAGCCAGGAGAGCTTGCGGCGAAAGTAAAGAATACGTACACCCGGTGTTTACGGTTAGGGCTTGGGTTTTTGTTACGCCGAAAACGGGTGGTGTACGTATTCTTTACCTCCGCCGAGCTTGCAATACCTCTGAGTAGCTCCTGCAGTTTCTGCGTATGGCAAAGCGTCTCCGATATTTATATCACCTAAATATTTTCTTTCTCATCCATCGTTCTGTCTTCTCATTCATTCTTCCATTCATCTTTATTTACTTCTCGCTTAACTTTTTTAATTTCTTTTTTTTTCGGAGCTCTAAAACACCAAGGGAGATAACTCACTCGCCGTGCTCTATTCTCCTTACCAACATTGTTTATTTACTTTGGAACTTTCACATTAAGTTTCGACCATTCTTCTATCAAATTTACTACATGGAATTCTCTTTATGCAACAGCTACAATGAACGATAAAACGCCCACGAAAGAAAGCATTCAAAAACAATCCTAAATCAAATGACTCGATTTATGTTTTCACCTTTACATAAACCATTAGGTCATATTTTCTTTCGCACCCCCTCCGTTGCTGCCCTTCTTCCCGCCACCACCACATTCATCAGTCGGTGCCTTAGTTTCTTCCCTCAGCCGAATGCAAGGTCCGCAACCGGCAGCATGGCATCGTCATCTGAGACGTCCAAACGTGACGATCGCTCCGACACTGTCACTGATGCCTCTAGTTCTACAAGTGGTTTCTCTCCAATTGAACCGGAGCCTACATATACAGCTGGAATAATAAGTACGTAAGATTTATACAATTTATCCACACTCGGTTCCATCTCATATTGTTCATGTCGCTTCTTTCTCCCTGACATCTCTTAACTCTTCATTTAGTCTTTCTTTTTCTGTGGAATGTAATTATTTTTTTGCAAATAATTGTATTTCTTTGAATTACACACATGTATATTATATAATCATTATCATTAATATACCCACTTTATCACCTAAATATATGAGTTTATTATTGCCTATTAATACTTGGTGAGCATATATATATAAGCATAACTATAGATTTCTACCCCGACTTTGGATTTTCACAACTTTATATAATTATACCTATATATATATATATATATATATATATATATATATGTACACATGAGCCAAACACGTTTGGGATCTGACAATATGCTGTAAGCCAAGCGCTTTATGGATGTGAAACCCAGGGTAATCCCATAGATCGGCCTAATCTAACTTTAACTATCTGTCTCTTTACACACGCATAACTACGTTCATGTATATATATATATATATATATATATATATATATATTGAATATTTAGATACACATATACACGCAATTACATACACTTACACATCTGAGACCATGTTTTGAAAGTGAAACAGTTGCATTATCGTGAAGAAGTCATTTAAGTGTGCCAAGAACACATGTTTTATGTGAACTGTCAAAAAGTATTTCTATGACATTATGACTAAATACAACTGAACTTCATCTGATATGTTTGTGCGTGTATCGTTTTTACAAAAACATAAATCCGGAGAAGAAGCACATTCTAAGAGGTAGAGCAGTCTATATTTTTTTCCCGGTGAAGGCCGGTTTATGGAGTTACCCTGAGTTTCCCGTCCATCTCCAAACCTATTGGCCTATGACCTCTTTAAAATATGGAGGGAGTAAGTCTGGATCATAAAGATACGCCAAAAAGTGGCCTTCACCAGGATATATATATATATATATACACATATATATATATATAGGTACTGTAAGTTTAGAGGGAATACTTGATAAGTGTAAGCACCTGTATTTGCCAGATAGTGGCAGAGAGTTAATCCAAACATGAACAAAGAGAAAGCACAACAACGCGAGGACGTGGAACAAGTCTAGTGTTATTGGACGCTCAGGAAATACACACACACACCTAATTTCCGAATTCGTGTGCAAACCGATTGCTAAGATCGACTGAAATGGATCAGTAATACTGTATGCTTCGATTAATATATTATTATATCTTTTACTTGTTTCAGACATTAGACTGCGGTCATACTGAGACACCGCCTTAATAAAATTTAGTCAAACGAATCGACCCCAGTACTTATGTTTTTTTAGAGCCTGGTACTTATTCTATCAGCCACTTTGACCAAACCGCTAGGTTACGGGGACGTAAATACACCATCACCGGTTATCAAGCGGTGTCGAGGGACAAACACACACACACACAATAATACACGCATATATAAACGATGGGTTTCTTTCAGTTTCTATCTACCAAACCTACAAACAAGGCTTTGGTCGACCCGAAGCGACCAATGTTAACAAGTCCTTGTTAACATTAACCCCCAAAGCTATAGTAGACGACACTTGTCCAGGCGGTGGGACTGAACCCGGAATCATGTAGTTGGGAAGCAAGCTTTTTACCACACAGTCACGCCTACTAATAAATATGAGTGCTTGTTTTTTCGGACTTTAGATTCTGAGACGACTATATAGACGTATGTGTGTGTTTATAGGTCATCATCAACATTGTTCGACCGTGGTCGAGACAATGGAATTTACCATGCTACGCCAGACATCACGGTCCATCATAGCATTACGGAGGTCCTGTTGCTGGATGCCTGTGTCCCTGGAGATTACATCAGAGTAGGAGAGTGTGCGCCCTCCGGTATTGCGAGTAGATGGCTTCCAGAGGAGAAGAGTAGAAATTACCTCTTTTTCAGCTCTACAACAATGTCCAGCAAACTGGACTCTCCTACCTTTCACAAGAGATGACACAGGTGGTAGTTTACCATATATTTGCATTTCGGTTGGATGGCGCCTCCACGAGAGATTTTGAGCTCTTATAGGTACATATGTATATGTACACATACACACGCACAGAAACCGATATAAGAGGCATGCGAAATAATGAATCATTTATTCATTTCTTAATTGGCAAAGAACTAATTATGTCAATGTTTGCAAAAGTTCTATCTACAACTATGAATCTTCTTTAATGTAAATAAGTTTTGCTTTGTATATCGTTTCCTAACACATATTTTAAACATCTCTGTCTCTCTCTTCTTGGGTTTGATTGTGGCGATGCTCCACAGCATTGCTTTAGTCGAGCAAATCGACCCCAGAACTTATTCTTGTAAGTCTAGTACTTATTCTAACGGTCTCTTTTGCCGAACCGCTAACTTACGTAAACACACCAGCATCGGTTGTCAAGCACATACAAACATATATGTGTGTGTGTATATATATACACGATGGACTTCTTTTCAGTTTCCGTCTACCAAATCCACTCACAAGGCTTTGGTCGGCCCGAGGCTATAGTAGAAGACACTTGTCCAAGGTGTCACTGAACCCGGAACCATGTGGTTGGTAAGCAAGCTACTTACCACACAGCCACTCCTGCGCCTATATATATATATATATTATATATATATATATATACAGATGCATATATGGGTACAGGACGTCATGTGTGGCTGTGTGTGTATGTATGCACACACGTTTATATGTTTGTAAATGTGGGTGGGTAGCAGGGTTCGTGCATGCATAATTTACCCGAAGCGTGCGAAACATTTCATTCAGCTGTCGACGGAAGAACTGTACATGCACGTGTGCTAAACACTTACTTGTTCAAATACAGGTTGTATATGTATATAAAAACGCCATGGGTAAATAAACAACTGGGTGGGGGTTGTGGTAAAATATGGCCCGAGCAGCTTTGATAAAAGACGTCTATAAACAGTTTCTGAAAAACAGGGCTCAAAGTGGCCGATCGGTCGGGTACATTAACCGACCAGTCGAGTCAGCAGTCACTGTTGTCTACGAGTATCTTGGCCTGTCAAACTACTTATGCTTGGATTTATACGAGCGATATTAGTTGCGGATGTGCATTACTTGAAAACTAGATGCAGTAAATGTATATATTAAGAGATAAGATAAGTTTTAAGATCCGTTTGTGCACTATTCCACTACAGATATGTACTAAGGTGTTTTAACTGTTTACAGACATATATGTGTATATATAAAACAAGCTTAGGGGGCAACTTAGGGGGCAAATTCAGGTAATATGTCTTTTTTTTCCAATTTTTTTTTGATTGGCACGTGTAACGTCATAATTACATGAGGTTTTTTACTAATTTTTTCTGACACTCTTTTAGGCCCGACTCTTAATATAAACAACTTTGAACTTTCTCTTTAATTTACTCGAACTTTCGATCGCTCAAATTTAACTTAACTTATATAGTATAACGCTTTTCAGTTTTTTTTCCTTCTTTTTACTTAGTAAGCACAATGAAACTAATGTAAAAAAAAAAAAAAAAAAAAGGCATTCCTTCGATATAACTCGACAAAATCAAAACATTATGACGAAATTATGCCACCAATGTCTCATTTTAAACTTAAAGAAAAAAAGCCTTGCATATTTGTTCTTACCTGTTTCAATATGTGTATGTAAAATCCGCAAATTTCCAATCAGAAAACAGAATCATGCCAAAACAATTATAGAAGCACTGGGAAATATAAAAACTATATTAATCGTATTTGCTTTAAACATAGTTATGAATAACAAGTTTTTCACAACGCTAAAGTTTTAGTATAGGATTTTTTAAACCCTTAAATTATATATTCAAAATCTGTGGTACATCATGTGAATAACATTGGCTCAATGCATTCTGTACTACACGTGTTTTTAAAACTATTCTTCACTGGTTTACTGCGATTTATGATTAACTTTCTCACACCTGCAGCTACGAAAAGGGCATTGAAGCGGTTCAAGGGCGGCGAGCTGGCACAAACGTTAGCACGCTGGGCGAAATGCGTAGCCGTATTTCGTCTGCCGTTACGTTCTGAGTTCAAATTCCGTCGAGGTCGACTTTGCCTTTCATCCTTTCGGGGTCGAAAAATTAAGTACCAGTTACGCACTGGGGTCGATGTAATCGACTTGATCCGTTTGTCTGTCCTTGTTTGTCTCCTCTGTGTTTAGCCCCTTGTGGGTAGTAAAGAAATACGTATTTCGTCTGCTGTTACGTTCTGAGTTCAAATTCCGTCGAGGTCGACTTTGCCTTTCATCCTTTCGGGGTCGATAAATTAAGTACCAGTTACGCACTGAGGTCGATGTAATCGACTTAATCCGTTTTGTCCCCTCTATGTTTAGCTCCTTGTGGGTAGTAAAGAAATATAATCGACTGGCCCCCTCCCCCCAAATTTCAGGCTGATTCGGATAATTCACACGATGCAGTAACCCCACTTTAGCACCCGGTCACAAATATGAAAATGAAAATGAAAAAAAAGTGTAATAGGTGTAAAGCAACATGTAGTAAACGAATATGAAAAAAATGCGCGCTGGCGATCGGGGGTAGGGAGAGGACTCGGAAAATTCAGACCTTGACCATTAAACTCCAGTGTTTGGCCTGAGTTACTGGATTGTGTTAATTATACGAGTCTGCACTCCACCCACACCTCGTCACAAAAATTGAAAAAAAAAAAAAAGTATACATAGGCGTAGGAGTGACTGTGGTAAGTAGCTTGCTTACAAACCACATGGTTCCAGGTTCAGTCCCACTGCGTGGCACCTTGGGCAAGTATCTTCTACTATAGTCTCAGGCCGACCAAAGCTTTGTGAGTGGATTTGGTAGACGGAAACTGAAAGAAGCCTGTTGTATATATGTATATATATATATTTATATATATATGTATGTGTATGTATATGTTTGTGTGTCTGTGTTTGTCCCCCCCCACACCACTTGACAACCGATGGCGGTGTGTTTACGTCCCCATAACTTAGCGGTTTGGCAAAAGAGACTGATAGAATAAGTACTAGGCTTACAAAGAATAAGTCCTGGGGTTGATTTGCCTGACTAAAGTCGGTGCTCCAGCATGGCCACAGTCGCATGACTGAAACGAGTAAAAGAGTAGAGAGTAGGTGTAAAATAATGCGTAGTAAATGAAATATGAAGAAAAAAGAAATTTCGCCAACAGACGGGGGTGTGGTGAGAGGATTCAGAACATTCCTGAGTTCTCTCCCCCGCTTCCTATTCGCCAGCGCACATTTTTTTTTCATATTCATTTACTGCATGTTGTTGTATACATCTATTGCACTTTTTTCTTTTGCTCAGGTCAAAAACTTTAGTTTGACCTTATTCTATTTCTCTTCTCTCTTTTACTTGTTTCAGTCATTTGACTGCGGCCATGCTGGAGCACCGCCTTTTTAGTCGAGCAAATCGACCCCAGGACTTATTCTTTGTAAACGTAGTACTTATTCTATCGGTCTCTTTTGCCGAACCGCTAAGTTACGGGGAGGTAAACACACCAGCATCGGTTGTCAAGTGATGTTGGGGGGGACAAACACAGACACACAAACATATACACACACATACATATATATACGATGGGCTTCTTTCAGTTTCCGACTACCAAATCCACTCACAAGGCTTTAGTCGGCCCGAGGCTATAGTAAAAAACACTTGCCCAAGGTGCCATGCAGTGGGACTGAGCCCGGAACCATGTAGTTCGTAAGCAAGCTACTTACCACACAGCCACTCCTAGTCAGTGGTTCAATCCATTTTCGCTATACTTTATCCAAATCATGTTATGTTATTATTATACTATCATTTGCATCTAAGATGCAATATAAGAATATAAATCAACCCAGCATTTGACTGTACTGGAAAGATAAAAGGCAAAATTAGCCAAGACAGAATTTGAACTCAGAACTTAAAATGCTCAAGATATCAGTGGGTATTTTGTCCGATACTCTCACGATTCTGTTATAGAAATTAATTGAATGTCACCCCCACACCCTAGAATGTATTGTTATTTTGTTTTATTAATCGTAATTGTGTGTAACAAAATTATAATGTTTTTTTTTCCTTCATTTCTTTAGAATCAATAAAGTAAACTGTGAGTGAATGATCTTGAAAGCATAAGAAAAGAAAAAGAAATACATGTAGTCATCATCATCATCATCGTCGTAATCATCATCATCATCATTTAACACCCATCTTCCATACTGGTATGAATTGAAGAGTTTGGCAGGGTTTCTACATCTTGATGTCCTTGAAGTCAATCCGTTTATAGAGTAGTGGATACACACAGACATGACAGAAGTAAATAGACACCCCATAAAACATCGTTTTATGTTTATTCTAACTTGTAATGGTTTTATATTTTTTACTAATTGACATTTTTATGTTTTAAGTTTTATATGTGACTGTTTTATTATGCCATGTACAAAAGAAGCTTTGGAACTGTCTGAATTTCAAAGAGGTAGTATTGTGGGCCATTCTGAAGGTAGACATAGCATAAAATTACAGAAAACCTGTGATCCTGCTTTCTACAGTTAATAGAGTGATTGTGCAATTCACCAGCGAGAGGAAGAAGTCCAAATCAACCAGGGCTCTCTGACAGGACCCTTCTCTTTGCTAAGAGAAGTGTGGAGGATAATCTTCATTGCAAGGCATCTGACATAGCAGAACATGTTGATGTCAGTCCCAGAACAACTGTGAGGTATCTCCACAAACTTGGTTACTATGGCATAGCAACAAGAAAGAAGCCACTTCTTCGACCAGCCAACATCAAGCTGAAAAAAGATTGGGCCAGTGAGATGGTGGCGAGGCCACTAACATTTTAGGACACTGTCATATTCTCTGATGAGTCCAGATTTTCTGTATTTCCTGGCAGTGGTCAAGTGTGGGACTGGAGACTCTGTGATCAAGAATATGATGTTAACAGATGGCAGCCAAGAATGAAACACAGTAGCTATTCTGTGATAGTCAGGGTAGTAATTTGGAGCAATGGTATGTTCAGAGCTGGTGGAATGTGAGGGAGACATAAACTTAGATAAATATGTGTCCATATTGCAGAAAGGACTCCTTCCAATCTTCAATGATTAAAGGGGACTCTTTATTTATGGAAGATGGGGCTCCTTGTCACATGGCTCAAATGACCCAAGATTTGTTGGATGAGAATGGCATTAAAAAGCTTCTAGGGGCCAAGCCAGTCACTAGATATGAACCCTATTGAACACCTCTGGGGCATAATGGACAGGGCACTTATAAAAAGAACAAGAAAGCATCTTCAAAGCCAGATCTGTTGAGATTACTGCATGAAATTGGCAAGAAAATCCTCAAGAGAATATTTGTCATCTGATCGGTAACATTCCTAATAGGGTCCTTGCATTGAAAAATGCAAAGGGCATGTCCACTAAGTATTAGATATTCACACTATAACAATTAACAAATAATTTGAATAATTTCAGATTTAAATACATTTTAACGGTTATAAGGGTGTCTATTTATTTCTGTCATTTCTGTGTACAATGAAAAGGCTGAATAAAAGATATAATGGTTTATTCTATTCTAATCAGAGAATGGGAATCTCTCTCTCTCTCTCTCTCTCTCTCTCTCTCTCTCTCTCTCTCTCTCTCTCTCTCCTATCTATCTATGCATCTATCTGTCTGTCTATCCATCCATCCATCCATCCACACACACGCACACAGAATAAACTGTCGTCTAATTTACGCAAAGATGGAAATAACACTGGCATCTTGTTTTAACAGATATATTTACCAAAATTACATAAAAAGATATCTTGAAATACTAAAGAGTAAATTTAGGCAATTAACTCGCCATTGGCTTCAATCATGGCCTTCAGACGAAATACCGCTAAGCATTTCACCCGGCGTGCTAACGTTTCTGCCAGCTTGCCGCCTTAGTCCTATGAAGATATTGCTACGTGATAATATAGTTCCATACCTTTGTTTTCTGAATTTAATTAAATAATGTGTTAATGACCTCTTGTAGGATGCTTAATTAGCTATTTGCATTGGTTATTATGTTCTTTGTATGCTATTTGAATGACACAATTTTTTTGCATGAGATGCTTAAAGTTTCAAGCTTTTGTTCCTCTAAAAACGCAACAGTATTGAGTGGGAAATACAATAGGTTGTAGTGAAATTAGTGTTCACATATTTAATCTTTATTTTTTATTCTTTTACTTGTTTCAGTCATTTGACTGTGGCCATGCTGGTGCACTGCCTTTAGTCAAATGAATCGACCCCAGGTCTTATTCTTTGTAAGCCTAGTACTTATTCTATCAGTCTCTTTTTGTTGAATTGCTAAGTTATGGGAATGTAAACACGCCAACATTGGTTGTCAAGCAATGGTGTGGGGACAAACACAGACAAACAAACATATGCATATATACAACGGGCTTCTTTCAGTTTCCGTCTACCAAATCCACTCACAAGGCTTTGGTTTGCCTGAGTCTATAGTAGAAGATACTTGCCCAAGGTACCACGCAGTGGGACTGAACCCAGAACCATGTGGTTGGGAAGCAAGCTTCTTACCATACAGCCACAGCCATGCTTTTGCTTTTCACTTCTTTTAGTCATTGGGTTGTGGCTATGCTGGGGCACTGCCTTCATGGGTTTAATTGAATAAATTAACCCCAGTACTTATTTTTTGAAGTCTGGCTCTTACTCTGTCAGTCTCTTTCGCTGAACAACTGAGTTACAGGGATGTAAACAAACCATCACCAGTTGTCGAGCAGTGGGGTTGGGTGGGTTAGGATGTTGGTACCAGCCACAACACAAACAAAAATACACACAAATACATATAAACATATATACATACATATACATGTAGATATGATGGGCATTGTAATGTGGTTGGCATTAGGAAGGGCATCTAACTGGAGAGAAAATGTCAAACCTGATACTGGAACTTGGTGCAGCCCTTTAACATACCAGATCTCATTAAACCATCCAGCTTTTGCCAGCATGGAAAAACAAATTTTAAATGGAGTGTGGTGGTATGGGCATGTGTTATGGAGGGATGAGGAGCATGTTCTGAGGAAGGGTTCTTGAGTTTGAGGTAAATGGACTGCAAGAGCGAGGTAGACCAAGGAAAATGTGGAGGAGGAGATTGGGAGGGTTGGCTTGAGAAGAAAGGACACCCAAAACTGGGCGAGATGGTGTGAAGGTAGTTGCTATAGTATTGAGGTAGATCCAGCCACCCCTGTTAACAGGGACAAAAGCTGGATTTAAAACACTGGATGATGGTGACGAAAATTTAAGCAGATGTGATGGTAGTAAACTGGCAGGCTAATCAGAGTACTGACTGAAATGGCTTGTGGGTTTTGCTCCAGATCCTTGCATTCTGATTTCAAATCTTGTTACGGTCAACAATGACTTTTATCAATCCTGGGCATCATCATCATCATCATGATGCTGGTATGTGTTGGATGGTTTGACCAGGGCTGGCAAGCTGAAAGGCTGCACCAGACTCCAGTCTGTTTTGGTATGGTTTTCTTCGGCTGGATGTCCTTCCTAACGCCAACCACTCCGAGAGTGTAATGGGTGCTTTTATGTGCCACCAGCACAGGTGCTATTTGCATGAGACTGGTAGCTTCCACGGCCGTAGGTTTTATTTGACTCGATGGGTCTTCTTCTCAAGCAATAAATAAAATGCCATTCTAAGGTAGGAGACTGATAGAATTGTTGGATTGTTGAACAGGATACCTTGGGATATTTTTTATTTTATTCTTTTATTTGTTTCAGTCAATAGACTGTGGTCACACTGGAGCACTGCCTTAAAGAACTCAAAGACCATCATCATTTCATTATCATCATCATTCAGTGTTTTAAATGTGGGTTTTGTCCCTGTTAATGGGGGTGGCTGGATCTACCTCAATGCCATAGCAACTGCCCTCACACCATCTTGCCATCTTGTCCAGTTTTTGGGCATCTTCTCTTCTCAAGCCAACCCTCCCAATCTCCTCCTCTTGTCTCCTCCAGGTTTTCATTGGACTAAAATTCTTTAAGGCAGTGTCCATAGCTTAATCTTTTTTTTAAGCCAGGTATTTATTCTATCAGTCTCTTTGGCCAAACCACTAAGTTACGGGGATGTAAATACACCATCACTGGGTGTCAAGTGGTGTTTTGGAAGACAGATACATACTCAATGACACACACATAAATCTTTGATGGAAGGTCTTAGTTAGTACACTTTAAAACAGGAAGTTGGTATCAGAGGACCAGGTGTGGTTTCCGCTGGTTGGTATCGAAAAAGAAAACTGCCACATTGTGTACAATTCTTCTCTCAAAGTAATTTAATTAAAAATTGTTTAAGTAATTATTTCTTCAAAAATTATGCGCTGGGGACTTCAGAAAGTCTTTTTCCTATATTTTGTTTTGTTTGTTGTTTTGCAGTTATTGGTGATGAAATCCTGAAAGGTCAAACTGCTGATACTAATTCACATTTCCTTACCAAGCAGCTCTTTACATTGGGTGTGAAAGTGAAAAAGGTACTCATCATATGAAACTATTAACCCTTCTGTTATCGTATCTATTTTGAGATGCTCTGTGTTTCTTTCAATTAATTTGAAATATAACAAAGAATTTAGTAAATAACATAGGAACATCAATTTTGACTAAGGTTTGGTGGAAGATTTTAATTCAAAATTTATGAAAACTTATGAATATTACAGAGCAGGAGGCAGTTTTAGTCAGGTTGGTATTGAAAGGGTTAAATTTATCATTTGTTAACCCTTTTGTTGCCATATCTATTTTGAGATGCTCTGTGTTTCTTTCAATTAATTTTAAGTATAACAAAGAATTTAGTAAAATAACTTAGTTATCATTCAGCTAGTGTTAGAAACATAAATTGTGAGTAAGGTCTGGTGGAAGATTTTCTTTCAAAACTTATGGAAACAAGACATTTATACCACAGAGCCAGAAGCGGTTTCAGCCGGGTTGGTAGCAAAAGGGTTAAATTGATTATTTGTTAACCCTTTCGTTATTGTATTTCTGTTGAGATGCTCTGTGTTTCAATTAATTTTAAATAAAACAAAGAATTTAGCAAAATAACTTAGTTATCATTCAGCTGGTGTTAGGAACTTAAATTGTGACTAAGGTTAGGTGGAAGATTTTAATTCAGAACTTTTGAAAACAAGATATTTGTACTACAGAACCAGAGGCGGTTCCAGCTCACTGCCTTAATAATAATAATAATAATAATAATAATAATAATGATAATAACAATAACAACAACAACAGCAATTTCAAATTTTGGCACAGGGCCGGCAATTTTGGGGGAAAGAGCAAGTCAATGCATCGACTCCAGTGCTTGACTGGTAATTAATTTATTGACCCTGAAAGATGAAAGGTAAAGTCGACCTTGGTGGAATTTGAACTCAGGATGTAAAGACATACGAAATGCTGCAAAGCATTTTTTGCTGGTGTGATTCCACCATCCTAAAAGGAATGATTTCTTAAAAGGTACAGGCATGGTCGTGTGGTTAATAATTCTTGTCACCACCTTCAGGTTTTGAGTTCAGTCCCTCTCTGTGTGGCCCTTTTGTCATCATTGTCATCATCGTCATCGTCATCGTTTCAGCATTCACTTTTCCATACTTGCATATGCCAAATGGAATTTGTTGGGGAAGATTTTCTCTGGCTGGATGCTCTTCCAGTTGCCAACCTGCATGGCCAGACATGTTTCCTGGTAGGATTGGAAAGAAAGGACACTATTTATATCAGGTGTTTGTATGATGGTGATAACTACCATGTGACACCAAAGCAAAAACATACAAATACACACGCACACACACTCCAGCACACGTATACACACACATACACAGAAAAACATGCAAACATGTGCACATATCAACATACACATATACATGATAGATAAGCTTCTTTCAGTTTCCATCTCCTGAATCCACTCACAAAGCTTCAGTCAGCCTGGAACTATAGTATAAGACACTTGCTCAAGGTGCCACAAGCTGGGACTGAACCTGATACCATATAGCTGTGAAACAAACTTCTTAACTACAGGAGACCTATTGAGTCAAGTATATCAACATCAAAATTTCAAATGGAAATTGTAGTTGTGATACCTGTGCCGGTGGTACCTGTGCTGGTGGCATGTAAAATGCACCATCCGAACGTGGCTGATGCCAGTGCCACCTTGACTGGCTTCCATGCTGGTGGCACGTAAAAAGCACCAACCGATCGTGGCCGTTGCCAGCCTCGCCTGGCACCTGTGCCGGTGGCATGTAAAAAGCACCCACTACACTCACGGAGTGGTTGGCGTTAGGAAGGGCATCCAGCTGTAGAAACACTGCCAGATCAGACTGGAGCCTGGTGCAGCTTCCTGGCTTCCCAGACCCTGGTTGAACCATCCAACCCATGCTAGCATGGAAAACGGATGTTAAACGATGATGATGATGATGTAGCCATCTCAGTACATGTGTTTTGTGAGCATAATTTACTTCACTGCTGCTTGGTAAATCATCTAAACAGACAGTAATGTTCATATTTCAGATATCAGTTATTGGTGACACTATCAGTGAAATTGTGCAGGAAGTGAAGGAGTTTTCTAGCCGCTTTACCTATGTCATTACCTCAGGAGGTGTGGGTCCAACACACGACGACATTACATTTGAAGGTAAGCACTTAGTTCTATTTCCTTGTAATTTATACCATCACTAGCTGGCCCTTTGCTGTCAAAAATGACAGCTAATTGTAGTATTTTATATATAAAAGTATTTTATATATAAATTGTAGTATTTTATATATAAATATGGATAGTAAATCAAATTAATACACTTGTCAATATTATCTAGTGGTTGTCTTTTGAGATGTGACATCAATCATCGTTTGTTACTGAAAGAACGCTGGTTCACAGATACAAACATTCACATACTTCCCTTGTTCATGCACACATATACTCACACAGAGTTGAAACGCTGTCTGATTTTTTTTCTCAGTGTTGAATGTTCACCATCCCACTTCCATTGCACACACAAACATTTACATACCTCCCTTTTACATACACACACACACACACACACACACATATATACTCACACAGATTTAAAATGCTCCCACTACCAGTTCACCCCCCTTCCTTCTTTTATTCATTAGATTAGCCATAAAAGCCTTACAAAGAAAGGAAGCTGTGGGCTGGACAAAGACATAATGAAATGAAATGATAAATGATATGATAATAATGAGGGCAACAAGCAATGCTTGCTGATTACTGCTTACCCAAGCACATTGTTCTTTATAATACCATATTTGAGGCAATAAACCTCTTACATTTACAACACAAAAAGCCATTGTGAGGCAATAAACCTCTTACACAAGTCAATTATAAAAATCAATGAAACAATACAAATGAGGCACCAAGCCTCTTACTTTAATTAGTTACAAATCTTCCTGCCCGACCAGACTTCTCGCCTCAGTTAAACACCTGGATGGTGCCAAGTTGGGCCAATTTAGCATGAATCTGAAGGTATCCTCGGGGAAGGAGTCCATTATCCTGAACAGGTCGGTCTCCCCCATGACCTTCGCAGCCACCTGCGAAGGCCAGTCAGGGTCCTCCGTGCAGGACAGAATCCCCTCCCTTCGGCTCTTCTTTTTAAGCTTCTTAACAAAGCCCCCCCAATGTCCCTCCCTCCCTTTTGGAAGAGGACCACAAATTCCCCCTCCCTTCTTTATTCATCTATCACCCCTTCCTTTCTCGTTCATATGTTGTGACGGAGAAAAACACAAGAGTATTATTATAGTAAGAAGATTATTAACATTATAGTGTTACTGCCACTACCACTGTCGCCACCTGCACCACCAGCACACCACCTTCACCCCACCACACCACCTCTATCCTACCTCCACCATCACTACCATCATCATTAACATCATATTAGAAATGTGGCTGGAGCTGGTTATGTGGTTAGGAAGCTCGTTTGGTTACCATTTAGTTTTGAGTTCAATCCCACTGTACAGGTCCTTGGGCAAGTTTCTTCTATCATAGCCCTGGACCAACCAATGCCGTGTGAATGAATTTGGTGAACATTAACTGTGGAACCCTATTGTGTACACACACACTTGCACTTTCTCACTTTCCAGGTGAGCAAGCTGTATATTCACCTCTTCAGCAAGACACTTGCTCCCTTCCCTCTATCATAGTTTCTTATTCCTCTGGTTTATACTTGCTCAGAAGAGGGGTCTTATCTTGTGGGTACTCACTGGTACTAGTGTTATGTGAAAAGCACCCAGTGCACTCTGTTAAGTGGTTGGTGTTAGGAAGGGCGTCCAGCTGCCAAAGCTGACATAGGTCCTGGCCGAGCCCTCTGGCTTTTCTGTTCATGTCAAACTGTGCAACCTATGCCTGCATGGTAGAAAGGACATTAAATAATAATGATGATGATGATGATGCATGTGTGTGTATGTATGTTTGTCCCCTTCTGCTACCTAAGAATTGGTGCTGGTTTGTTTATGTCCACATAACTTAGCAGCTCATCCAAAGCAGCCAATATAGTACGTATGAGATTTATTAAAATAAGTACCAGGGTTGATTTGTTTGGCTCAATGCATCAAAGCAGTGCCCCAGCATGACCACAGTTCAATACCTGAAATGAGTAAAAGATAAATGGTAAAGGTGCTACTTTAGCGTGCGGGCTACCACAGCATTCTACTTTAGCATGCGGTCTATTGCAGTATCCTGTCTATGCTGTGAAATTATTTCTAGCGTGCGGTCTACCTTTTCTTACTCTTTTTTACTTTAGCATGCGATCTACCTCCACTATAAGAACTTTATATTGGGTTGTCCGGAAAGTTTGTGCCAATTTTTAAAGGAAAGGAAAAGGTCAATAAATACTTGCCATTAGATTTTTAATCAACCAAATATGAACCATTATATTGCACAATGCGTTTCCATCTTTTCTTTAACTTGAAAAATACCCTCTTCCCAGAATTGAGGTGGTTTCATGTCAAAGAATTCATCAAGGTATCTTTTTACGTCATCCAAGGAATTGAAATTTTTACCATTAAGACTATTCTGCAGAGACCTGAATAAGTGGAAATCCGAAGGAGCAATATCTGGTGAATATAGAGGGTGTGGTAACACATCCCAGCCAAGCTGCAGCAATTTTTGTCTGGTTCCCAAAGCATCAAGTGCAGAAAATGAACTTTCTTATTTTCCATTTTAAAGGGTTACAGAATTAACACAGGTTATAGAAACATAAATCTTCTTCCACGAAAAGATAGCTTAAACTGTGCTCTAAATGGAGGTGTAGTCAAATCCTATTTTATGGACACAACCATGTTCTAAAATAAGTCGAAAGGTAAGCTGCTATAAATCGGCACGAACTTTCCGGACAACCCAATACTATAGGATGAAAAAAAAAAAAACAAATTGAATAATTGAAGATTGTTTTGTTGTAAAAATGCAACTGCTGTTTCCTCTGTAAAAATTGCATGTCTATAGAAATTTTTTAACAGCATTGTAATGGTTAAAATTAACTCAGATTAGGAGTGTAAGAAAAGGCAGATCACATGCTAATAGTAATTTCACAGCATAGACAAGAAACTGCGGTAGACAGGACACTAAAATAGGATACTGCTGTAGACTGCACTCCTGAGTAGCATGATAAAAGTATTACTAAAAGAGATAGTCTTGTCCTTAATACTAAATCATGACTAAACTAAAATGCTTCTATGTTCTTCTGGGTTTTAACGCAATTGAGGTCCTTCTTACCATTTCATCTCTTCCTGTTCATCATTTGTTAAGTTGTCTTTTGTTAGTTATTGTATGACTTTCAGCCTTATCTTTAAAAAAGATGCTTTTCATTATCTTTTTTTGTTTCTACTTTCAGCTGTAGCCAGTGCTTTTGATGAGAAAACAGTTTTAAATCCAATCATTGCTGAATTCATTAAGGAGTACTTCAAAGTCAGTGATCTTTCCTCACCTCACTTTAAATTGGCCAAGGTAAGAAATATCACTTATGTCTTGTAATTAGAGGTATGATAGCTTCTTATGAGGTCTAATCAAAAAGTATCGGAACTAGTACTGTAAAAAGAAAAATCAAATTCGATGACTGGCATCTGTGCTAGTGGAACGCTAAGAGCACCATCTGAGCGTGATCATTGACTGTCTTCCGTGCGGGTGGCACGTAATAAACACAATTCAGGCGTGATCGTTACCAATGTTGCCTTACTAGCATTTGTGCCGGTGGAACGTGAACAAAACATTTGAGCGAGGTCATTGCCAGTGCCGCTGGACTGGCTCCTGTGCAGGTGGCATGTAAAAAACACCATTTAAGCATGGCCGTTGCCAGTACTGCCTCACCGGCCCTCGTGCCGGTGGCATGGTAAAAGCACCCACTACACTCTCAGAGTGGTTGGTGTTAGGAAGGGTATCCAGCTGTAGAAACAGTGCCAGATCGGATTGGAGCCTGGTGCAGCCATCTGGTTCACCAGTCCTCAGTCAAATCATCCAACCCTTGATAGCATGGAAAGCAGACGTTAAATGATGATGATGACACATATCAATTTCGCATTTAATTTCCTTTGAAGTAGTCCCATTCTCAAGTCACACACTTTATCCAGCATCATTTCCATTGATGCAAGCATTCCCAGAACTCTTTTTGCGGGGACAGGGGCCAGCTACCTCATCTCATTCTCTTGGATTTCTTTGATGTCTTGAAATTTTGCTCCTTTCGAATGGGATTTGCTCTTTGCCTTGATTTCAGAGTCACAGCCATAGACACATGATTTGTCACCTGTTATGATCGCTTTCAAAAAGTTTGCATCATCTTTGACACAATCAAGAACATCCTGTGCACCTGAAACCTAATCTTTTTAAGGCAACAAGACTCTACACATTTCACTTCCAAGCACTGCTATAAACAACAGAAGTGAGTGAGAACATTATAACTTTGTCTGCATAACAGAGTTCAAGGTCAATTTATGTCAATTGGCTTCACCATAGCAACAGCTCTGATACTTTTTGATCAGACCATGTATGTGATGTGCATTGGACATATAACCTAGCAGTTCGGCAAAAGAGACCGATAGAATTAGTACTAGAGCAAGTGTCTTCCACTGTAGCCTCGGGCCGACTAAAGCCTTGTGAGTGGATTTGGTAGACGGAAACTGAAAGAAGCCTGTCGTATATATATATATATGTAGGCGCGGGCATGGCTGTGTGGTTAGGGAGCTTGCTTCCTAGCTATATGGTTTCGGGTTCAGTCCCACTGCATGGCACTTTGGGTAGGTGTCTTTCACTAAAGTCCCGAGACGACCGGAGCTTTGTGATTGAATTCGGTAGGTAGAAGTTACTGCCGTGTGTGTATGTGTGCGTATAGCTGCTCAGTGCCTCTCTGAAAGAGGGAGAGGGAGATATATATATATATATACATATATATATATATATATGTATATGTTTGTGTGTCTGTGTTTGTCCCCCCAACATCGCTTGACAAACCGATGCTGGTGTGTTTACGTCCCCGTAACTTAGCAGTTCGGCAAAAGAGACCGATAGAATAAGTATAGGGTTTACAAAGAATAAGTCCTGGGGTCGATTTGCTCGACTAAAGGCGGTGCTCCAGCATGGCCGCAGTCAAATGACTGAAACAAGTAAAAGAGTATACCTATTATTTATATTATAGGATTGTGTTTTCTGTTATTCACTATTCTTTTTTTTTTTTTTCTTGAAACTAGTGGTAGACTTTCTGTTAAATGCCATGATTGATGCTTTCTGCAATCAGTGCTGATAATGGGAGGATGTGAGCTTGACACTTTGAAGTACTAGAAATGAGAAATCAGAAGTTCACTCCCTTCCCCTGCATTATTCTTCCATAGCGGTATCCTAGGAATGTTACCTTCTATATTTACATGTGTGTAATATGTGAAATTTAATACAATGCTCAGGAAAAAATCAGTGGATAGCATTACACTTGAATCTCATAAAAAGAAAAAAAAAATAGATAGGTGTAGGTGTGGCTCTGTGGTGAAGAAGCTTGCTTCCCAGCCGTTTGACCTTCAGTCCCATTGTGTGACACTGCGGTCAAGTGTTTTCTTCTATGGCCACAAACTGACCAAAGCCTTACTCTTTACTCTCTCCTTTTACTTTTTTACTTGTTTCAGTCATTTGACTTTGGCCATGCTGGAGCACTGCCTTTAGTCGAGCAAATCAACCAATCGACCACAAGACTTATTCTTTGTAAGCCTTGTACTTATTCTATTGGTATCTTTTGCCGAACCGCTAATTTACCGGGGCGTAAACACACCACCATCAGTTGTCAGGCGATGTTGGGGGGACAAACACAAACACATAAACTCACACACACACACACACACACACACACACACACACACATGCATATACATATATACAACAGACTTCTTTCAGTTTCCGTCTACCAAATCCACTCAAGGCTTTGGCCGGCCTGAGGCTATAGTAGAAGACACTTGCCCAAGGTGCCATGCAGTGGGAATGAACCCGGAACCATGTAGTTGGTAAGCAACCTACTTACCACACAGCCACTTCTGTGCCTATTAGTGGATTTGAAGAGAGAAACTGAAAGAAGCCTGCCATGCATACGCACACACACAAAGCACCAGTGCTGGTGTTTCATTAAAGCACCCACTCAGTCCACACTGGTTGGTGTTTTGAAAGGCATCTAGCTATAGAAGCTAAGCTATATCAAACAGTTAGTGCCTGGTGCAGCCCTCTGTTGTTGTTATATATATATAATGTATTGAGTATTAAAGGAAGTAGTGAGTACTTAGTATGAAAGATTAAGAAAATGAGAGAGACTGAAACAACGTGTTAACGATACAAGATACTTTATTCGACTGCCGTTATTGTACAAGTTAATTGTTTTGGCGGGAAACAAAGTGAAAGTCCTTTTATCAAGGGAGACAATGGGCGACGTTGATTGTTCATGTTTGTTGTGATGATTATATAACATCTTCCTTTTTTTTATTTTTTTATTTTTATTTTTTTTTATATCATCTGTATCTACAGGGAATAATTATTTGTCGTCCACTTTTTGTGGTTTTATTATTTTGTAGTGTTGAATTCTGTAGTTGTGCTGTTTTTGTTTTTTCATGCGTGTTTGTTGACTTTGGAAATATATTTTCATAATCTAATTCTTCTGTTATGCGAACGTGTTCGTTTGTTTTAAGAATATGTTGTCTATTTCGTTTGACTGTATTACCTTCCTCTGTTATTACTAAGTATGAACGAGGTTGCTCTAGTTTTTTAATTATTTTGCCCCTTCTAAACCAAATGTTGTTAAACTTAATTCTAACCGTGTCGTGTGGTTTTAACTCTGGGAGTTCTGTTGTAATGTTTGATTTCTTCTTTTCGTGAGGCCTGATACCAATTTTGTCGTGTAATATGTTTGGGAGATTTGTTCGCAATGTTCTATTCATTATTTGATTTGCAGGGGATGGTGCACCATTTTGTAATTTAGTTGTGCGTAATGCTAAGAGCGCTAACTGAGGTTCTTCGTCACTTTTGAATGCCTTTTTTAGCGTCTTTTTTATTGTCTGTATATTTCTCTCAACCATGCCATTCGCTTGATGATAATGCGGGCTTGTCTTCGTGTGATGAAAATGCCAATTTTTTGCAAATTTTTTGAATTCAGCCGAATTGAATTCTGGACCGTTGTCACTTACAACTGTTTGCGGAATTCCGAATTTAGCAAAAGTTTCTTTTAATTTTTTGATTACGGTTTTTGACTGGCAATCTTTTATTTCGTGTAGATCAAAAAATCTTGTTGTATAGTCAATAATTGTGACATGCGAATTTCCAGACAGGTGAAATACGTCTGTACCCACTTTGGTCCATGGTGTAGTAGGTATTTCATGATTTATTAGTGGTTCGGCTGCTTGTTGATTTTTGTAGTCAATGCAGTATGAGCATGTGTTAATCATGTCTTTGATTTGAGCGTTAATGCCGGGCCAGTATATACATTCCTTCGCTCTCTCTATGCATTTTTCGATACCCATGTGTCCGGTATGTATTTCCTGTAGAGCTTCTCTACGTAATGACTTAGGTACAATTATTCTTGAACCTTTTAGAACGAGACCATTGACGATTGATATTTCATCACGAACAGATACGAATGGTTTGATGTTTATTGGTATTTTGTCTTTTGGGGGCCATTCTGTTCTTGTAAATGTGACGAGTGTCTGTAGAGACGGGTCGTCTGCAGTGGCTTCTTTATACTCTTTTAATTTAGTGTCGGTTATGGGGTAATTTTTTATTACTGCATGAATGTGCGATTTCATATCTTCGTCTGATACTTCTGGAGTATTTTGCTCAAGGTATGCACGTGATAGGGTATCTGCAACAATTGATTCTTTACCAGGTATGTGGTTTAGGTCAAAATCATATCTTTGTAATGTTAGTAGAAATCTTTGGATTCTGGGGGGGCATTTAGTGATCGATTTTTTGAATATTTGCTTCAACGGTTTATGGTCATTTTCGATTCTGAAATGAGTTCCGTATATAAACTGATGAAATTTCTTGCATGCGAAAACTATACTGAGAGCTTCGCTCTCTATCGGACAGTAGTTTTGTTCCGCTTGAGTTGTTGCACGAGATGCAAACGAAACAGGTAGCCATCTTTCGTTGTGTTTCTGCTCAAGTATCGCTCCGAGCCCATGCTTACTAGCATCTGTAGTTATTTTTATTGGTAGATCTGGATTATAAAATTGTAGCACTGGTTTTCTGGTAATCATTTCTTTTAGCTTTTTTATTGCTTCGATTTGTGGTTTGTCGAATGACCATAACGTGTCACTCTGTAGAAGCTGGCGCAATGGTGCTGTGACTTCGGAGTAATTAGATAAAAATTTACATAAGTAATTTGTCATACCTAGGAATCTTTGTAATTCTTTTTTACTTGTTGGCAGTGGCATGTGAATGATTGCTTGTACTTGGTTGGATCTTGTTTTATCCCTTCGCTGGTTAATATATGCCCAAGGTACTTGATTTGTGATTCATAGAAGATACACTTTGATTTATTTAACTTTAATCCGTGCTTTCGGATTCGATCGAAAACTTGTTGTAGTCTATTTGTGTGTTCTTCTAAAGTGTTGGACCAGATTATGATGTCATCCTGTGAATTTCTTGCTCCTTCTATGCCCTCTATTATTTTTGAAATTTCTTTTTGGAAAACTTCACTGGCGCTGTGAATTCCAAAGGGTAGTCGTGTGAAGCGATACCTTCCAAAAGGTGTGTTGAACGTTAAAAGATGGGAGCTTTCTTCGTCAACTGGAATTTGCCAGTATCCATTAGATGCATCGAGTTTTGAAAAATATTTAGGGTTATGCATTTGTGCAAAAATGTCCTCCGCTGTAGGGAGTTTGAAATGTTGCCTTTTTATGGCTTTGTTTAGATTCTTGGGGTCTAAACAGAGTCGGAGTTTTCCGTTGGCTTTTTCAACGATGACTAGGGAATTTACCCAGTCTGTAGGTTCACTAACAGGTTTTATGATATCTAATTCTGTCATTCTTTTTAATTCTTTGTTGAGTTTTTCTTTTATAGAAAAAGGAACCGATCTTGGTGGATGAATTACAGGAGTTATTTGTGGATCCACTGTGATATGATGTGTTATTGACAAAGTGCCGATTTCTCCGAAACAGTCTTCATATTTTTCTAATATGTCGTTTGTGTTCGACGAATTTATTTTTGAAATTCTCTGAATCAGGTTCAGATCTTTAGCTGTCTTTGCATCTATAACTGCGTGCGAGTTTGTTTTTGCAACAATGAATTTTATTTGCTTTGATAATTCTTTGTATTTAATGACTGCTGTGCATTTTCCTAGCACTTTTATAGCTGTGTTATTATAAGCTGATAATCGAGTTGAGGTTTTTTGCAGTTGTGGTTTTGGAATTATATTTCTATATTCTCTGAATGGCAGTACGGTTACGTCTGCTCCTGTATCTATTTTGAATGTTACATTCGAGTTGTTCACTTTTAGTTCGACCGTCCAAATGTCTTTTGGAGTCTTGAACTTTTCGATTTTGTGCACGCGGGAATTATTTGCAGTGATCATTTCGAGTGCATGTGTATCGTCATCTGATTCATCGTCGGTATGTATCTCTACTTTATGTACAAATTTTCTTGATTTGCACATTTTTGCATAGTGTCCTTGTTTCTTGCATTTTTCACATGTCTTGTGAAATGCTGGGCATTTATTTCTTTTGTGATTATAACCACAATAGTGACAGTTAGTGACGTAGTGTTGACTTGGCGCTTGAAACTTCGCGGGCTTTCTGTCACTTCCGCCTTGTTCGTTTTGATGTCTGGATTGCATATGGCGGGTTATTTGAGTTTTGGCGCCTTTTCTGTCGTGTTGACTATATACCCTCGAGATTTCGTTATCTCTTGTTTCGGATGTGGCATTTAGCATCCTTGATTGGAGTCGTGTTTGCTCTGCACTCTGACCTGCTTGAATTGTTTTTTGTAGGTCTAAATTTGGTTCTCTCAATAATCTTTCTCTTAATCTCATGTCTCTGATTCCACATATCAGAATATCTTTGGTGAGACTGTCTGTGAGGTTGCCGAATTCGCACTGTTGTGCCTTTTGGCGCAACTCTACTACGTACTCATCAATTTTTGATGTTCCGCTTGTCCACATGTGAAGAATTTGTGTCTTAGGAAAGTTATGTTTTTCCTGGGTTCACAATATGCATCGAATTTTTCGATTACTGTCTGAAGGTTCATTTCTTCGTCGGGTGAATCGAAATCCAGAGTGGAATGGATATCTCGGCCTTTGGAACCGATGCAAGTTAAAAACATTGAAGTTTTTACTTTGTCTGGCTTCATGTCACTTTCTGTTGCTATCAAAAAGAGATTGAATTCTTTTTTCCACTTTTTCCATGCTGCGGCTAGATTTTCCTGATTAAACTCTAGGTCTTTTGGATGCGGTAAATTTTCCATTTCGTCTTTGAAGTATGATTTCAACTTCTTTTTTCCTTTGGTTTCTGTATTTTGGGTTCTTTTAGTATTCTGACACCATGTTGTTGTTATATATATATAATGTATTGAGTATTAAAGGAAGTAGTGAGTACTTAGTATGAAAGATTAAGAAAATGAGAGAGACTGAAACAACGTGTTAACGATACAAGATACTTTATTCGACTGCCGTTATTGTACAAGTTAATTGTTTTGGCGGGAAACAAAGTGAAAGTCCTTTTATCAAGGGAGACAATGGGCGACGTTGATTGTTCATGTTTGTTGTGATGATTATATAACACCCTCTGGCTTACCAGCTCTTGTCAGTGTGTCCAACTCATGCCATCATGGAAAACAGACATTAAATGATGATGATGATGATGATGAAGGCATAAGGTCACCTCCTCCAGTGCCCCCTCTCCTCTCAAAGGATCTTTGTCTTGCAAATTACTTGGTGACCCTGCCAATGCTGGAGCCATGTAAAAAGCATCCAGTCCACACTGTAAAGTGGTTTGCATTTGGAAGGGCATATAGCTGTAAAAGCCATGTCAAAATTCACCTTGTTTGTGCTGGTGCCATATAAAAAGCCCTCAGCCCACTCTATGGAGTGTTTGGTGTTAGGAAGGGCATCCTGCTGTAAAAACTGTGCCAAAACAGACACAGAAGTCTGGTGTAGTCTTCTGCCTAGCTAGTTCCTCTCAAACCGTCCAACCCATGTCAGCATGGAAAACGAACGTTAAATGATGACGACGATGATGATGATGATGTGTGTGTTTGTGTTTGTCCCCCACCATCATATGACAATTGGCTTTGCTCCTGTAAACTAGCAGTTCAGCAAAACAGACTGATAGAATAAAGTGTCAGGTTTAAAAAAAAAGTAAAAGTACTGGGGTTGATTTGTTTGAGTGAACCCTTCAAAGCAGTGCTCTAGCATGGCCACAACCCTATTACAAGTAAAAGATAAAAGCTAGAAAATTGAATATGTTGTTTTGACAGTCTTGGAGTCTGAAATTAATTTTTCTTTGTTTCCTTTTCTTTTTCTTTTTACTCTCAAGATCCCTCAATCATCTCGTCTGGAATTTGGTGTCCATCCAAAAACAAAAGTGAAAAGTAAATACCCCCTAGTCTGTGTCAGTAATGTTTATATGTTTCCTGGAATACCGTTTCTTCTTGAGAAAAGTTTCATAAGCCTCAAGGTATGTTTTTTTTCTTTTTTTTTTATATTTCTTTTAACATTTGGACGATTGTTACTGCTGTTGTTGTTGTTGTTGTTAAGCAACAAGATGGGTAAGGGTGATTAGGTGATGGTCTAGGGCTTAGGGCCGGGAGACCCCAGACCTTGGCAAAAACAAAAAAACTTTGGTCTTGTTGTAGTCGAGGGCTCTTCATTGATGCCCACCACCACTGGGAGGTGGCCCTCAAAGTCGCTGGAAATGGAGATCTGCAGGTCCAAATTCTTGAACAGCTGCTGTTGTTGCTGCTGATGATGGCGATGAAGATGTGGTGGTGGGGAATGATGATATTAGCTTGAAACGAACAGACATATGGTCAAATGTGTTCTGGCATCATTAAATGTTTCCATCTGTTTTTAAAACAAAGTGTGGTTTGAGAACGATTTGGTTGCTATTTCTAGCAGATAGTGTGACCACATAGACTCTTTCTACCCTCTGTTTTCCTTTTACCTTGGTATGGTTTTTTACACTTGGATATCCTTCCTAATGTAAACCAAAGTATTCATATGAACACAGATGGTCAAGTGTTAAAAGGAAGGATGAGGACTTGATGAGGATGTTGGGGTTGGAGAAATCGGTGAAACAGCTAGCAAGGGCGAATGGAGTGCAGTGGTATGGACATGTGTTGAGGAGGGACGAAGATCATGTTCTGAGGAGAGTGCTTTAGTTTAAGGTGAATGAACCTCGAAAGCGAGGTCGACCAAAGAAAACGTGGAGGGGACAGGTGGAGGAGGAGATTGGGAGGGTTGGCTTGAGGAGGGAGGATGCCCCAAACTGGGTGAGATGGTGTGAGAGTGGTTTCTGTAAGAGTGAAGTAGATCTGGCCACCCCTGTTAATGGAGACAAACCCAGATTTAAAATATTGGAATTCATTCACAGATGGTCAAGTGTGACAAGGTGCCATACTGGTCACTCAACCGACTGGTTGTTAGTTTGTTACCTGTCAATGACATTAAATAAAGGTAGCTGTCTGTGCTAAAGGCAGTAGCCAGCCATATCGTCAATCCCTGATCCAAATGTTAGAATGATTTCAAATTTTGGCACAGGGCCAGGAAGGGGGGTGGTGGAATTCAGTTTCATTTGATCAACCTTGAAAGGACGAAAGGCGAAATCGACCCCGGTGGCATTTGAACTCAGAATGTAAGGGCAGAGAAAATGCCACTCTGCATTTTACCTGTGTGGCAACAATTCTGCCAGTTTGTCACCTTGATCCAACTTTAAGAATGCCAAAAAGGAACAGTTACAGCCTGGTGCAGCCATCTGGCTCACCAGTCCTCAATCAAATCATCCAACCCATGCCAGCATGGAAAGCAGACGTTAAACGATGATGATGATGATGATGAAACCTATACAATTACACATAGGTAGACAGATATATGTTAGTTAGTTAGTTAGTTAATTTTTTGGCTCAAAAAGCAAAAAGCAAGGCCATGTAGGGGGACATGGAGTTATGTACAGGGTGGTGTTCATGTAAAGAGTTCAGGCCACTTGAGGTCAAGGGAGACTTTGAACCGAGCGGTCGTCGGCATCTTCACCATCTCGTCTGGCAGCTTATTCCACAAAACTCATACACACAAACACTCACACCCATATACACACAAACTTGTCACTTATATGTATGTCTGTATTCTTCAGCACCTATTCATGAATCCCGATGCTCAACTGCACACCAAGGAGATATATGTAGCAGCAGAAGAGGTAGCCATCACAGACATTCTCAATGATGTCAATGCCAAATTTCAACAAGTGCAGCTTGGATCCTACCCTGAATTTCACAATAGGTAGGTTCTTATTCACCATCTTTTGGCTTTTGTCATTCATCTAAATTCCAAATGTAGTTGGCTGATTGTTGATGTTTAACACCTGTTTTGTAATAATTGAGCAAATCTATGGGTTGGTCATAGGTATTCAATCCTTCGATCATCTCAGCTTTTTTTTTTTTAGTTGGAAAATTCTAAGGAATGTGGCACTTCAAACTACATTATTCAATACCAACAGAAATATTAGAAATGTTTCCCTGGTCTGTGGCTGTGTGATAAAAAGTGTCCTTCCAAACCACATGGTTTTTGGTTCAGTTCCACTGCATGGCACCTTGGGCAAGTGTCTTCTACTATAGCCTCAAGCCCACCAAATCCTTGTGAGTGGATTTGAAAGACTGCCAGGGCTGCTGACTGGCTCCCATACTGGTGGCACGTAAAAAGCACCATTCAAGCACAGTCGTTGCCAGCGTCGTCTGACTGGCTCCTGTGCTGGTGGCACGTAAAAAGTACTATTTGAGCATTGGTCGTTACCAGTGCAACCGGACTGGCTCCTGTGCAGGTGGCACGTAAAAAGCACCATTTAAGCGTGGCCGATGCCAGTACCACCTAACTGGCCCACGTGCTGGTAGCGTGCAAAAACCACCCACTACACTCTCAGAGTGGTTGGTGTTAGGAAGGGCATCCAGCTGTAGAAACTTTGCCAGATCAGATTGGAGCCTGATGCAGCCTTCTGGCTCGCCAGTCCTCAGTCAAATAAATACTTCCTTAAAACTTCATGCATTGTTCATCTTTCACATCCTACAACATACTTTTGTAACTGCTGACTCTGACATTTCATAATATTGTTTACAAAACAATTTCTCCCGCTACAATTGGTAACTACACTAATTAAAACTTAACCGTTACAAATATATATTAGGAAGTTAAAGGTAATAAAGTGACCATTGGCTTTGTACCTATAAAGCGCTTAGCAACCATTTTAGCTGGACGAATTATCTACATTGCTCAGTGCTTTATAGGTGCAAGACCAATGGTCATTCTATGACTGGCCATAATTCTTAACTTCCTAAGAAATACATTAAAGCTCTAATGTTTTAGAATGTGCTTCTTATCCGGATATATGAACAATGGCGTAGGAGTGGCTGTGTGGTAAGTAGCTTGCTTACCAATCACATGGTTCTGGGTTCAGTCCCACTGCGTGGCACCTTAGGCAACTGTCTTCTACTATAGCCGACTGAAGCCTTGTGAGTGTATTTGATAGACGGAAACTGAAAGAAGCCTGTCGTGTATATATATGTTTGTGTGTGTGTGTGTATGTTTGTGTGTCTGTGTTTGTCACTCAGCATCACTTGACAATCGATGCTGGTGTGTTTACGTCCCCGTCACTTAGCAGTTCAGCAAGAAAGACCGATAGAATAAGTACTAGGCTTACAAAGAATAAGTCCTGATGTCGATTTGCTTGACTAAAGGCAGTGCTACAGCATGGTCGCAGTCAAATGACTGAAACAAATAAAGTACTGACAATTGATGAAGGGTCCTTTCTCTGTGTTTACCAGTCCTGTTTTCTATTTTTTCTCTCGTTAGTCATTTCACTACGACCATACTGGAGCACCACCTTACAGGGTTTTTTTAGTCAAAGAAATCAACCCCAGGACTTATTCTTGATAAGCTTTGTACTTATTCTATTGGTCTCTTTTGCCAAACCAGAAAGTCACAGGGATGTAAACACACCAACATCGGTTGTCAAGTGATGGTGGGGGCACAAACACAGACGCAAAGACATATAGACATATATATATACATATACATATATATATATATATGTTGCCAGTACCGCCTGACTGGCCCTCGTGCCGGTGGCATGTAAAAGCAACCACTACACTCTCGAAGTGGTTGGCGTTAGGAAGGGCATCCAGCTGTAGAAACTCTGCCAGATCAGATTGGAGCCTGGTGCAGCCATCTGGCTCACCAGTCCCAGTCAAACCGTCCAACCCATGCGAGCATGGAAAATGGACGTTAAACGATGATGATGATGATGATGATATATACGACAGGCTTCTTTCAGTTTCCATCTACCAAATCCACTCACAAGGCTTTGGTTGGCCTGAAGCTATAGTAGAAGACGCTTGCCCAAGGTACCACGCAGTGGGACTTGAACCCGGAACCATGTGGTTTGGGAAGCAAGCTTCTTACCACATAGCCACACCTGCAAGAGATGTGTTTCTTCCAGTTTCAGTCAACCATGTCCACTCATAAGTCTTCTATCAACCAAAAGGTGGAGAGGCCATAGTTGAAGCCTCTTGTCCAACGTAGTGTGCTGTGAGACTAAACTGCAAATCATGTTGCTAGGAAGCAAGCTTCTTAACAACTTAGCCATGCCTTTACTTACATATTATCACACATAAAGATACGTTTAATCTATCACAAATGGAATTCTTACTTTATCAATTAATTATTACAGCCATGGTTTTTGTTGTTGACGTTAGTGTTGCTATAATTAAAGATATGATGCAAGCCATTTAGCTGATTTGTGTGTCACATGGTGTATAACTAATTGGATTGTCAAGATAAAGTGAGACAGTAGCAATCCTCGTTTATCACTTTCCATTAAGGCCACTTAGCTTTCAGTGTTTGTAGCTGTCTTACTGACTGTTGCCGTGGACTGTATGTGATTAGCTCTCGCTCTCCTGTGAAAGGATACTGTTCTGGAAAGTACACACAAATGATGAGTGAATCAGATGAGGCGACAGGTGAGTTCGTGATGTAGGACGCTGTTAAAATGTTCATAATATTTTGACTGTGTATGTGTGTATATATATATATATCTACACATACATACACAGTCAAAATGTGACCTTGTGTGTACCGTTGGCGATTTTTTTTCCTCTGTCTTCCCTTCTCTGGATCTTTCCTTCTCCTATGTTTCCGACGAAGAGCTCCGCTCGAAACGTTAAACCCTCCTTCTTTCCTTCTTTCCTGAGCATCCAGTAATACTATATTTGTTCCACGTCCTCGCGTTGTTGTGTTTTTTTTGTGCTTTCTTGTTTGGATTAACTTTATATATATATGTATATATATATATATATGTGTGTGTGTGTGTCTTGGTGAAGGCACATAGCTTTGTGGTTAGTGTATTCAGATTATGATCATGAGGTTGTGAGTTCGATTCCTTGCGGTGCCTTGTGTCCTTAGGCAAGACGCTTTATTTCATTTTGCTCCAGTCCACACAGTGGGACTGAACCCGGAACCATGTGGTTGGGAAGCAAGCTTCTTACCACATAGCCACACCTGCAGGAGAGACATGTTTTTTCCAGTTTCAGTCAACCATGTCCACTCGTAAATGATTAGTACCAGTAATTCAAAAGGGCCATCCTTGTCACATTCTGTGTCATGCTGCATCTCTCTAAGAACTATGTTATGGGTACACGTGTCTGTGGAGTACTCAGCCACTTGCATGTTTATTTCGTGAGCTGGCTGTTTTGTTGATCAGATCAAATGGAACCCTCGACATCATAACCAGTGGAGTTCCAGTTACGTGTGTGTGTGTTTGTGTGTGTGTGTGAGTGAGTATGCATGAATGTATGTAAATTTATAAATACACGCAGACTGTGTAGTTAAGGTTTGTTTGGTAATGTAGACAAGTGTCATTTATTATAGTGTGTGTATGTGTGTGTGTGCCATTGTCTTGACGTCATGTGATGGTCGTAAACAAGCATCACTGTCATACAAGCGATGTTGTTAATTTCTAGTCTCCAATGAAAAGCATGTCTGGCCATGGGGGGGGGGATATTACCTTGCTCGGAAACAGGTGAAGGTTAGTGACCGGAAAGGCACCCAGTCATACAAAATCTGTCTCAACAAATCCTGTATGGAAAAATAGATGTTAGGTTATAATGATGATGGTGATCTCTCTCTCTCTAACACACACACACACATGCATGCACTCATTAACTGAGGACTAAGGTGCTGGTAATTTTCTCTGCTTAAGAAGACTCACCCATCTCAGCAAAAAGTAAACCCCTGGAAGCTTGCCATTTATGTCTATGCCCTTGCACCCAACTTGTCCCTGTGGGGCCTCCCTTACAACTCATCTTCAGAACACCCATCCTTTCATCACTCTTCTTACTACAGCACTATTCATTTATTTATTTATTTACAGCATTATCTATTGAGCTGTTCCAATTAGATGAAAGAAGAACTGCACGTATTTCATCCCCTTTTATGCCACATGTTGTCCCCTTTCTTAGAACCACTTCCTTTTCTCACCCATTTTGCGTTCTTAGTATTAAACCTCAGCACTTTATTTTTCACCGAACACCCCTTCCCCTAAACACCTTCTCATATCTGCCATGGATGGCACCCCCGACTTTATTCACCACTCAGTATATCCACCCCAACATGTCTCTGACCTCCATCTCTGTCACTGCTCGACCTCCTTTTATCCCCATAACACTTTACATCAAATCTCTCTTTACTCTTTTTCTCTTTTACTTGTTCCAGTCATTTGACAGCGGCCATGCTGGAGCACCGCCTTTAGTAGAGCAAATCGATCCCAGGACTTAGTCTTTGTAAGCCTGGTACTTATTCTATCAGTCTCTTTTGCCGAACCGCTAAGTTTAGGGGACGTAAACACACCACCATCGGTTGTCAAGTGATGTTGGGGGTGGGGACAAAAACAGACACACAAACATATGCATACACATACACACATATATATATATACATATATATATATATATATATATATATATATCTTCTCTCTCTTTGGGAGAGGCACAAGCACCTACACGTACATGTACACACACGGCAGTAACTTCCGCCTGCCGAATTCAATCACAAAGCTTCGGTCGGCTCGGGGCTATAGCAGAAGACACCTACCCAAAGTGCCACGCAGTGGGACTGAACCCGAACCATGTAGCTAGGAAGCAAGCTCCCTAACCACACAGCCATGCCCGATATACACAATGAGCTTCTTTCAGTTCCCGTCTACCAATTCACTCACAAGGCTTTGGTCAGCCTGAGGCTATAGTAGAAGACACTTGCCCAAGGTGCCACGCAGTGGGACTGAACCCGAAACCATGTAGTTCATAAGCAAGCTACTTACCACACAGCCACTCCTGCATCTGTTAAAAAAAAAAAAAACACAACCTGCAAAGTCTATAAATGATGAATCTCTGAAGTGAAGACGAAAGCATTAAATAAATAGATATCCAAAATTCTGATTACTTTCTTTCCTTAACTGTGTGTGTGTGTGTGTGTGTGTATATATATATATATATATATATATAAATGTAAATATATCTTATATATATATATATAATATATATATATATATCTTCTCTCTCTTTGGGAGAGGCACAAGCACCTACACGTACATGTACACACACGGCAGTAACTTCCGCCTGCCGAATTCAATCACAAAGCTTCGGTCGGCTCGGGGCTATAGCAGAAGACACCTACCCAAAGTGCCACGCAGTGGGACTGAACCCGAAACCATGTAGCTAGGAAGCAAGCTCCCTAACCACACAGCCATGCCCGATATACACAATGAGCTTCTTTCAGTTCCCGTCTACCAAATTCACTCACAAGGCTTTGGTCAGCCTGAGGCTATAGTAGAAGACACTTGCCCAAGGTGCCACGCAGTGGGACTGAACCCGAAACCATGTAGTTCATAAGCAAGCTACTTACCACACAGCCACTCCTGCATCTGTTAAAAAAAAAAAAACACAACCTGCAAAGTCTATAAATGATGAATCTCTGAAGTGAAGACGAAAGCATTAAATAAATAGATATCCAAAATTCTGATTACTTTCTTTCCTTAACTGTGTGTGTGTGTGTGTGTGTATATTATATATATATATAAATGTAAATATATCTTATATATATATATATATATATATATATATATATATATATATATTATATTTGTATTAGTTTTTAGTTTTTCTCTATTATCTTACAGTTTATCAGTTTTTGTTTTAAGCTTCTCCTTTTTTCCCCTTATCTCATCACCTTCTGACCTATAATCTCTCCCACCTCCACCGTTACAGAACGTCACATCTACCAGACTCACCGACACCCCTGCTCGTGATTATCACCTCAGTACTACACCCCTGCTCTGTTGAATGACGATGCAGTATTTTTCTTGGTCTTGTGAGTTACCTGCTGACCTTATAAGTGCAGGTGTGATAAAAAAATGCACCTGGTACATTCTGTGATGTGATCGGTGTTAGGAAGGGTTTCTAGCTGCAGGAACCGTGCCAGAGCTGAAATTGGAGCTTCATGTAGTCCACTGGTTTGTCAGACCCTGTCAAACTGTCCAGGGCATGCTAGTGTGGAAGATGAATGTTAAACACGAATGAATGAATGAATGAATGTGTGTGTGTGTATGTGTATTATGTATGCATTATATGCGTAGGTGTTATGTATGTATATATTATGTATGTAGGCCACTCTGATATAAACCTAGATATGTAAGGAATGACATTGAATATTTTGAAAATCATTTACTTGCACTTGAGATCATATTGGTCTCACATTCCTGAGCCTGCGACCCAAATTGGCACAGGATATCCTGTCTCGGTTTGTCTCTGGATTATGTTGTAAAGTGAAGAGGGTCTGTGAGTCACTGTTCCAGCATTATTGGACCTAAAATTTCAAACAGGCATTGCTCACAATTCAAAATAGTGTTAGGAAGGGCATCCAGCCATATATATATATATACTCTTTACTCTCTTTTACTCTTTTATTTGTTTCAGTCATTTGACTGCGGCCATGCTGGAGCACCACCTTTAGTCAAACAAATTGACCTCAGGATTTATTCTTTGTAAGCTTAGTACTTATTCTATCGGTCACTTTTGCCAAACCGCTAAGTTATGGGGACATAAACACACCAGTATCGGTTGTCAAGTGATGTTGGTGGGGACAAACACAGACACACAAACATATACACACAAATACACACACACACGCACACACACACCCACATGATGGGCTTCTTTCAGTTTCCATCTACCAAATCCACTCACAAGGCTTTGGTTGGCCTGAGGCTATAGTAGAAGACACTTACCCAAGGTGCTATGCAGTAGGATCGAACCCGGAGCCATGTGGTTCGTAAGCAAGCTACTTACCACACAGCCACTCCTATCATCATCATCATCATCATCATCATCGTTTAGCGTCCGTTTTCCATATATATATATATATATATATAATAATAATATAAACCTTTACATATATAAATAACGTGAAATACATGAAGGGACGAACATAAGAGACAGACGGGTCATTCAAAGCCTTCGTTCTTCAGTACACATGCACATTCACAGGGTGGTAGCAGGTGCAAAGTTAATACCAAGTTAATTAGAACAAAAGTCGTTCCAGTTCGTTATAGCAAAATCACATTTAAGAATTTAATCCTTACTTTTCAGTTATTATAAAGTCAAACTGACCCTTCAAGCTGAAAATGAAGATGAACTGAAAAATGCCATCCACCATTTAACTGACAATCTCCCTGCAGGTAAGCGAAAAATTTTCTTAAAAGACTAACGAAGACTATGATGGTAATATAGCTTGAATTAATGTTACAGAGGCCCACAGTAACACTATACTGAATACTACTACTGCTGCTGCTGCCACTACTACTACTACTTCCACCACTACTACTACTACTACTACTACTACTACTACTACTACTACTACTACTACTACCACCACCACCACCACCACCACCACCACCACCACCACACCACCACCACCACTACTACTACTAATAATAATAATGGTTTCAAATTTTGCCCCAAAGGCAACAATTTTTAGGGAAGGAAAAAGATTATTTGTTTCACACACGATATTGAGATTATATAGATTTTATCATATTTCTATGTAGTTTGACACCTGGAAGATATCACTGACCCACAACACTACTCTCTTTTGAAAACACAAGGATTGCATGTAGGGTTCGAACCTGCTCACTTTTCATGAAAATGGTGAACGCATCTCTATGAAAAGCCTGATGCAGGGTCAGAATGTTGATTCATTGGGTATAAAAGGCACTCAGTCTGTCATTCTTTTCCCGAACACAGCAAGCATGCCAGAGTTACACGAAATCAGAGGAAGCAAGCCATCGGATGTCTCCATACTGGTCAGTGTCCATAGGTCATTGCTAATGACCTGAACTACAGCATTCGGACAGTTGAGTGGCTGAGGGAATGATACAATGCTACAAACAGCATGGATGATCGTCCACGCAGTGGGCGACCAAGAGTTACAACGGCACGTCAAGATTGCCACCTGCACAGACAGCACTTGCAGGAGGAATTCCAGAGGGCAACAGAATCAGCTAAGCAGACCATAGGGAATCACCATAGACCTGTTTGCTGCTGGCTGAGATTTTTCAACCTGTCTTGTTGATGTCTGGCTAGGAGCCCCATCCACACAGATCGTCATCAAGGGGCACGTCTGCAGTGGGCTCAAAAACGTCAGAACTGGTGATATCGGCAATGGAGGACTGTAGCCTTCTCTGATGAAAGCTGATATTGCATTTCTGAAGGAGATAGCAGAGCTAGGGTTTGGAGAAGAAGGGGTGAATGTCATGCCGATGGCTGTTTGGTGGAGAGAGACTTGTGGGAAGGACAGAACATCATGGTATGGGGTGGGATCACACTGAGCCAGAAACTTGGACCGGTGGTCTTCCAAAACATCGGCTAAGGCCGGGGCAATGGAGTAACCACAGCTTGTTACATCAACCAGTTGTTAAAGCCTCACATTATGCAATACTTTGCCTGTCATCAGAATCATGTGTTCCAACATGACAATGCCTGTGCTCATATTACCAGATTGATAACAGACTTCCTCCAACAGCACAACGTCCAGACTGTCATGACCTGCCCTAAGTCCAGACTTGGACACTGTAGAGCACCTGTGGGATGAAATAACAAAGAAGGCTACATGACATCCGTCCAAGGCTGACAACTGCGGGACAACTCACTGCAAGTTTTAACAGAGTGTGGGCTGCTATCCCCATGGCCTTCATCAGTCGTTTGGTGCATTCAATGTACATAAAATGCCGGGCAGTAATCAATGCTAACAGTGGTCACATAAGATATTGAATTCATTTCTTTGAATCCCGGACACTCCGTCATCACGTGACATCATGTGATGTCAAATATGTTTCAGGAAATGATGTTTTGTCATTAAGAAAGAGCAATTTCTTAATTAGTAATCTTCGATCAATGGTACGGCAGTCGGTTAATAAACCAGTTTCTATTTAGTATGTACGCAACGTTTCTTTTGTGGTTCAGTATATATATATATATATATATATAATATATATATATATATGTATGTATGTATGTATATCTATCTATCTATCTATCTATCTATCTATCTATCTATCTATCTATCTATGTATGTATGTATATCTACCTATCTATCTATCTCTATCTATCTATATATCTATCTATCTATCTATCTATATATATATGTAGATAGATAGATAGATAGATAGAGAGAGAGAGAGAGAGGAGAGAGAGAGAGAGAGAGAGAGAGAATTTTGCATGGCTGTTTGTTTGAATTGAAGTGTGTGAATGAATGTATGTGTGTGTATATGCATATGTATACACACGCATATAATACATTCACACAAACACACCAACCCACCGACACACACACAATATACATATATACAGTCTTCTATACAAATGAACTTCTATGCCTTCCCCACATGTATACAAGACACACAATGCTGTTATTTTCAATATATATTCTCTACATAGTTTAACCTTGAACTTATACAAATATATAAAACTTTTATCATTTTGTAACCTGGTTTTTAAGTGGGCTTAATTAATTGTCACCAGCATAGAAGGCTATCTACTCATTCTTTGTCCCACAAATTATTACAATGAAAATTTCACTCTTGGATCTATAGGGATTAAATGTTTTTGCCTTTTGTGCAGATTATTTGGGTCAGTCAGATTTGTTTTATTCTTTTTGCTGTCTTCATTTTATATTTTTTATTACATAAAAATAATAGAGATGAAATTACTTTTTTATTTTAATTTTTTTATTTTAATTTTTTTATAAAAAAAATTTTTTTTTTATTGTGTATAGATAGGTGCAGGAGTGGCTGTGTGGTAAGTAGCTTGCTTACCAACCACATGGTTGCAGGTTCAGTCCCACTGTGTGGCACCTTGGGCAAGTGTCTTCTACTATAGCCTCGGGCCGACCAAAGCCTTGTGAGTGGATTTGGTAGATGGAAACTGAAAGAAGCCCATCATATATGTATATATGTATATATATATATATATATGTATGTGTGTGTATATATTTGTGTATCTGTGTTTGTTCCCCCCAACATCGCTTGACAACCGATGCTGGTGTGTTTATGTCCCCGTAACTTAGCTGTTCGGCAAAAGAGACTGATAGAATAAGTACTGGGCTTACAAAGAATAAGCTCTGAGGTTGATTTGCTTGACTATAAAGGCAGTGCTCCAGCATGGCCGCAGTCAAATGACTGATACAAGTAAAAGAGTAAAGAGTAATAGATAGGTGCGGGAGTGGCTGTGTGTTAAGTAACTTGTTTACTAACCACATGGTACCAGGTTCAGTTCCACTGGTGGCACCTTGGGGAAGTGTCTTCTACTATAGCCTCGGGACGATCGAAACCTTGTGAAAGAAACCCGATGTATATATATCTAGATGTGTGTGTGTATGTTTGTGTGTCCGTGTTTGCCCCCCCCCTCCAACATCACTTGACAATCGATGCTAGTTTGTTTACATCCCTGTAACTTCACGGTTTGCAAAAGTGTCTGAAAGAATAAGTATGATGCTGACAAAGAACAAGTCCTGGAATTGATTTGTTTGACTAAAGGTGGTGCTCCAGCATGGCCACAGTCAAATGACTGAAATAAATGAAAGAGTAAAAAGAGTAAAAGAGTGCTCAGGTGCACTATAACTCACCAAAGGTGCAAATATAGCTCATAGAATTATGTACAAAAGTCTGGAAAGTGAACAGTGTATGAGTCATGATATACATGTGTACATGTGTATGGAGGGGAAGATAACAGGTGTAATTTTGGTGAATTTCAGGAAGCATGGAGGTTTTAAAGGATGCAATGTCTCAGCAACTAACAACTGATGCAGGTAGTTTGTTCCATGCTTCAGCAACTCTGAGTGTGAAAAAAATGTTTCTGAAAGTCATGGGAGCTGTGTTGTTTTCTGACTTTGTAGACATGCCCACATGTGTTAGACACATGGAGCTCAAAAAGGTTAATAATTTTGTGGGTATTTACCAAGTCAGTTGCCAGACATCAAAGCTTCATTGTATCTATGCCCGAGGAAGCAAGGTGTTCAGAGTATGGTAGGTATTTGCTTGGCTGCATGTCTCTGAACAGTTTCCAGGAGGTCAGTGTCTTGAACAACCTTTTATAATTGTATAATTTTGGTGCCCCCCCATAAAATGTTATGTAATTCAAAATATAAAGAATAACAAACCATAAAATAAATTTTTATTTTTCAAAGCGAGACAAAACAGTAAGAGGGGAAAATAATGTTTATTTTTGCCTACTTCCATTTTATTTATATTTAAAAAGTTTCCTCCTACTTTTTTGAATTGCAGAGTCTTTGATCAGATCCTCAAAATAAATCTCAGGTAACACATCTGCATCTGTACTTAGTAGAGATAAAGGCATCCTGAATATTATTTTAGCAAGTTTAAAATGATTTATTTTGTGCCGTAGACCATTTACCATTTCTGTGGTGCCCTCCTCCTTCCCTTGATGCTCTAAGCACATGCTTATTTTGCTAACTATTGTGTATAGATAGGTGCAGGAGTGGCTATGTGGTAAGTAGCTTGCTTACCAACCACATGGTCCTGGGTTCAGTCCCACTGTGTGGCATCTTGGGCAAGTGTCTTCTACTATAGCCTTGGGCCAACCAAAGCCAGTGCTGTGTTTACACTATATACTATGTCGACTTGTATGCTGGAAAATAAACTACCAACCATCATTTAATGTTACACCTGTTTTCTTTATTATTCCTTATTTTTATATAATTTTTCTCTTTGTAGCTAGCATCGTTCTTTATGAAAAGGATCCTATAATGCACGCTATGAACAATCTCTATGCCATTGTGAACTCAGAAGAATCCTCAGAATTTCACCAAAGAATCAGAGAGGCCGTCACCACTATAGAATTATGTCTTGAACAATACACGTGAGTTATTTGAGCTATTTCATGTAATCCAGTACAATCATCATCATCATCGATTAACGTCCATTTTCCATGCTGGCATGGGTTTGACGGTTTGACTGAAGACTGGAGAGCCAGCGGCTGCACCAGGCTCCAATCTGATCTCGCAGAGTTTCTACAGCTGGATGCTCTTCCTAACGCAAACCACTCCGAGTGTGTAGTGGGTGCTTTTTACGTGCCACTGGCACAGGAGCCAGTGAGGCGGGTCTGGCCAGTCCTCAGTCAAATCTATTTCTTTACTACCCACAGAGAGGACAAACAAGGACAGACAAAGGGATTAAGTCGATTACATCGACACAAGTGCGTAACTGGTACTTAATTTATCGACCCCGAAAGGATGAAAGGCAAAGTCGACCTCGGCAGAATTTGAACTCAGAACGCAGTGGCAGACGAAGTACCACAATGCATTTCGCCCGGTGTGCTAACGTTTCTGCCAGCTCACCGCCTTTGTCCTCAGTCAAATCGTCCAACCCATACTAGCATGGAAAGCGGACGTTAAACGATGATGATGATGACGTATGTTAGTCAGCCTTGATCAAACTGACATATGATCACCAGTATTCCATTCATCTCTGTCCTTGTATTTCAGGGTTATCTGGGACTACGTAATCTAAACATATCATATGACACACTTTTTATACCTGAACATCTGTAATAGTATACACATATCTTGATCTCTTATCTCTCCTTATTTGCACTCAAGTTTAATACCACTCCTTAATTATGACTTGGATATTTTATATTAAATTGCTTACGTTATATATCTCTAGTCTTCATTATTATCATTGTCATCATTATCATCATTGTTTTACCGTCCACTTTTCCATGCTGGCATGGGTTGGATGGAATTTGTTTGAGCACATTTTCAATGGATGGATGCCCTTCCTGTTGCCAGCCTTCACTTGTTTCCATAGAAAGTAATGTTTCCCATGTTGTAGAATATAGGAAACGAAGGACACTTTTTGTGTGATGGTGGCACTTGCTTACAACGACCACACGATGTCAATTCCAGGCGACAATAACACCTACACACACACATACACACATGATCACAATTATATATATGTGTGTGTGTATATATATATATAATATATATATATATATCATCATCGTCATCATCGTTTAATGTCCGCTTTCCATGCTGACATGTGTTGGACGAGTTGACTGAAGTCTGGCGAACTACATGGCTGCACCAGACTCCAATCTGATCTGGCAGAGTTTCTACAGATGGATGCCTTTCCTAACGCCAATCACTCCAAGAGTGTATCATCATCATCATCGTCGTTTAGCGTCCGTTTTCCATGCTAGCATGGGTTGGACGGTTCTACTGGGGTCTGTGAAGCCAGAAGGCTTCATCAGGCCCAGTCAAATCTGGCAGTGTTTCTACGGCTGGATGCCCTTCCTAACGCCAACCACTCCGTGAGTGTAGTGGATGCTTTTTACGTGCCACCCGCACAGGTGCCAGACAGAGCTGGCAAACGGCCACGAACGGATGGTGCTTTCTATGTGCCACCAGCACAAGGGCCAGGCGAGGCTGGCAACGGACACGAAACGGGGCGGTGCTGGCAACGGTCGCGAAACGGAAGGTTCTCTTACATGCCACCGGCACTGGTAACACATCTGCAATTTCCATTGATCGATTTCCATACTGATCCTCACTTGCCTCAACGGGTCTTCACAAGTAGAGTTTCGACATGCCACCGGCACTGGTAACACATCTGCAATTTCCATTGATCGATTTCCATTCATATATATATATATATATATATGGTGTAGGTATCAGTTAGAGGTGTTTAATACCTCTAAGGTATAATTAAATCCAGAGTCGCTCCTGGTTATTACCTGGGTAGGTACAGTCTTTTGTAAGGTTGTACAGTAGCAGGTGGTTTGGTTGGTAAACCGAAGTTTAGGTTACATAGGAGAAGAAAATGGATATAATAACATTGGGAAGCTTGTGGTTTTTGCTGGTATGTCTTTAATTAATTAGATAGCAAAGAAGGAAGAAGCAAAGATGAAGGTAGCATTTACGATCGTTTCAATTTACTGTTTTAAGTAAATCTCTTCAGAATGTGAATATAAATAGATACATCGGTTAGGATGCGAAAATAATTGATACATATGTGATGGTAATGTAAACAAAAGTGGTAATTCTTACATTAAATTTTGTTCTTGCACTGGCAAATTTGCTGGGTAGAGGTTTGCTTGTGGTAGATTGGTTAGTTTCGTTGGGTAATTAGGGCAGGGTGAGTATTATTTAGGTGTGAGTTATTAATACACAAGGATTATTAATACACAAGGTAAGGTGGTGAGCTGGTAGAACAAATGCTCCGTGGAATTTCGTCTGCCTTTACGTTCTGGGTTCAAACTCCACCGAGGTCGACTTTGCCTTTCATCCTTTCGGGCTCAAGTGAATCACTGGGGTCAATGTAATCGACTTACCCCTCCCCTCCGAAATTGTTGACATTGTGCCCAAATTTGAAATTGTTATTAATACACAAGGCAGTGAGCTGGCAGAATTGTTAGCACACCAGACAAAATGCTTAGTGGCATTTCATCGGCCTTCATGGTCTGAGTTCAAATTCCACCTAGGTCAGTTTGGCCCTTTATCCCTTCAGGGCTGATAAAATAAGTACCAGTTGAATACTGGGGTTGATGTAATCGATTTAATTCTCCTCTTCTGAAAACTGGTGGCCTTGTGCTGGAGGTGATGACAAATGACTGAAACTGTTGGCAATTTGCTGTGATTGAGAAGACACCTCAAGCCAAATGAAATCGTATTTGTGGTCAGTGATGGTGACACGTAACAGGCAGCCATGCCAGTGACAAGTAACAGGCACCAGTGTGACATGTCAAAGGCCAGTGACCTGTAACGGGCACCAGTGCCGGTGGCTCATTGAAGGCATCTGGTGACATGTAAAAGGCACTCGGCACAGTCTGTGGAGTAGTTGGCATCAGGAAGAGCATCCAGTCATAGAAACCAAGCCAAAACAGACACTGGAGCCTGTAGCAGCTCTCCATCTTACCAGTTCCAGTTGAACCGTCTAATCCATGCCAGCACAGAAAACGGATGCTAAACAATGATGATGGTGGCGGTGGCAGTGGTGGCAGCAGTAGCACTGGTGGTGGTCACGTTGATGATAGTGATGATGATGCTTACTAATACACAAGGTGGCAAGCTGGCAGAATTGTTAACATGCCATACAAAATGTGTAGCAGTATTTCGTTATGTTCTGAGTTCAAATTCTGCTGAGGTCGGCCTTGCCTTTTATCCTTTCAAGGTCGATGAAATAAACACCAGTTGACCACTTGGGTCAATGTAATTGACTAGCCCTTTCCCTTGACAAAATCCTAGGCTTTGTGCCTGTAAAAGAAAGGATTATTACTAATATACATGTTGCTTTAAATTCTTTCATTGACAGGATACCCGAAATTGCCGTGGGCTTCAATGGTGGCAAGGACTGTACTGCCTTGTTGCATCTAGTCTATGCAGTTGTTCAAAAGTGAGTATCTTGGCCACATGTTCTCTAAACCATCGTTACTGTATGACATTGACACTCATTTACAACAATCACACTGTGTCGAGACAAGTGGCGAGACACATACACACACACACACACATGCACAAAGAGAGAGAGAGAGAGAGAGAGGAGAGAGAGAGAGAGTGAGATAAACAAGCATAAGGCATCTTGACTAATTATCTGTTTGAAATTCTGATCCCAGGAAATATCCAGATGGACATGATCAACTGCAGGCCCTCTTTATCAGAAGTAAGATGTCATTCCCTGAAGTGGAGAGTTTTATTCAAGTCAGTAAAAACAGGTAAGTTATCTTAACGAGGCTTTCGGTTGAGGCATTTTAGTCACATCAGTCCTTTGACTCTGCTCCCTCTTATATTCATCTTCTTCTATCTTGAGGATATACCCTGATGCTTCATCATTATCATCTTTCTCAGTTTCCAGCTGAGGTATCTCCTCCGCAGCAAGATATCTGTTCGTTTCTCTCTGCTATATCTTAACTTCTCAACATTGACACAAAGTGCCACTGTCCTTATTGAGAGGTCTTTGTCTTGTGAGGATACCCGGTGACCTCACTCATGCTGCTACCATGAAAAAAAAGCACCCAGTATACTCTGTAGGGTGGTTGGTACTTTTGCTTCTCAACACCTGATGCAAAGAGCCGCTTCTCTCATCAAGAAGTTTTTCTCTTGTGAGTTACTTGGTTACCTCACAAATGCTGATGCCATGAAAAAAACGCACCCGTTACACATTGCCAATCTTCTTATTTCTTTATTGCCCACAAGGGGCTAAACACAGAGGGGACAAAGAAGGACAGAAAAAGGGATTAAGTCGATTACATTGACTGCAGTCTGTAACTGGTACTTAATTTATCGACCCCGAAAGGATGAAAGATAAAGTCGACCTCGGCGGAATTTGTACTCAGAACATAACAGCAGATGAAATACCGCTAAGCATTTCACCCAGCGTGCTAACGTTTCTTATTTCTTTATTGCCCACAAGGGGCTAAATATAGAGGGGACAAACAAGGACAGACAAATGGATTAAGTCGATTATATCGACCCCAGTGCGTAACTGGTACTTAATTTATCGATCCCAAAAGGATGAAAGGAATTTGAACTCAGAACATAACTGCAGATGAAATACCACTAAGCATTTTGCCTGGCATGCTAACATTTCTGCCAGCCTGCCACCTTAAATCTTCTGTGAAAAACAATTGGCCATGGAGAAATATTACTTTGCTTGGAAACAAGTATGGGTTGGTGACAGGAAGGGCATCTGGCTATAGAAAATCTGCCTCAAGGAATTCTATCTGATCCATGCGAGCATGGAAATGTAGGCATTGAAATGATGATGATGATGGTTGTGGTAAGAGAAGGACAATTCTGAGCATAAGCCTTCACTGTTTGGGAGTACCTTGGAAGAGGAGATAGCTAAGAGAATCAGCCTTAGCAACTCATGGAGTCAGAAGAGAACAATATTCATCGCAAAGAGAACATGAAAATGCAACAAATGGGGAGTGGTATTTGTGTCTGATCTTATTCATCATCATCATCATCGTTGTCATTCGCTTGTCACTGTTATTTATGACATCGTGCGTTTGTACTGGTTTTAGGGTTAGGGTTAATGTTTTAGGGTTAGGGTTAGAGTTACAGAAAAAAATGAAAAATGAAGCACGATTGTGGTGGTGCCATGAAGTAAACATGCTTCAGATTCACTCGTTTATTCATACAAACATAACTGAGATGAAATAAGTCATAAATAACAGTGACAAACGAAAAATACACCGCCGGAAGTTGTTGTTGACAAACAACAGCAGTAATTTTATTCAGCTGAATACACGTCATTGATTGGTTGAAATTACCGAAATACGACAACTTTAACAAAAAATCACTTTCAAAATACAGAATTTTCTCAATAACGCCAAGAGTAAAGTATACTAAGTTTGAAAGTGTTTAGTTACAAAAAATTATTTTTTAAATCTGTCGGTCAAAAGGTAACGATACCTTTTGTCTTTATTGGACATGTGGCATTTAGATAACTCATCTTTTTGTGGCCGAATTTTTGGACAGATTTTAAGCTAGCACTATTAGACAACGATGCGCTTGTTAATTAATTACATTGGATCTGACTTTGGATCTTGTGTTTTATTTCAATATTTTCGTAATTTTACAAATTGGCCAGAAAAAAAAGCGAAACATATTTCCTCATGACCATGACCACAATCATCATTGTTTTAATGTCTGTATTTTAATGCACGGGTCTTTGGGTGGAACTCATTGAGGCAGATTTTTTATGGCCTGACGTCTTTCAACCTTCACCAGTTTCCAAGCTTGGTGAATATTTCTCCATGGCTGTGCTTCACTAATCTACAGTATTTCACAATGTCGCAACAAGAAGACACTAACATGCACACATATCACACATGCATGCACACACACACACACACACTCACACATACACACGCACTCACACACACACACACACGCACTCACACACACACGCACACACACACACACACACACACACTGAGGTTTCTTTTAGTTTATGTTTACCAATTCAGGAGTGGCTGTGTGGTAAGAAGTTTGCTTACCAACCACATGGTTCCGGGTTCAGTTCTACTGCGTGGCAACTTGGGCAAGTGTCTTCTACTATAGCCTCGGGCCGACCAAAGCCCTGTGAGTGGATTTGGTAGACGGAAACTGAAAGAAGCCCGTCGTATATATGCATATATATATATGTGTGTATGTATTTGTGTGTGTCTGTGTTTGTCCTTCCAACATCGTTTGACAACCAATGCTGGTGTGTTTATGACCCTGTAATCTAGCGGTTCGGCAAAAGAGACTGATAGAATAAGTACTAGGCTTACAAAGAATAAGTCCTGGGGTCGATTTGCTCGACTAAAGGCGGTGCTCCAGCATGGCCGCAGTCAAATAGCTGAAATAAATAAAAGAGAGTAATTGAAATTTTAAGAAAAGTTTGGAAGCCCTTCCACACACAGGTTTCAAGAATTACAAAAAAACATGATGGAGGATAATGAATATTTTAGAAATTAACGATTTTCTTCATTCCTTGTCTCCTGTTTTTTTTTTTTTTGTAATCAATTTGTAGAATTACAAAAATCGTAGAAGAACTTTAATTTCATTATTTTTCCGTTTCCTTTACTATGGCAAAACACTCTTTTTTTGCTTGATTGAAATACAAAAAAATTATAGCTTTTATGCTGAAGAGACGCAACACTCGATTGAACCTATAATGTTTAAAACAAATAAAAGAAACACAAATCCTCAATATCCAAACGCGGAAACCAGTTGAAATAAATTTTTGTCCTCAGAAAACTACACGCCATTCAATATCATTACAAAGTGGTCAAAGGGAAATAACTCTATGAACAGAGTACACTCCCTTTAATGGCGATTACATATTCAACACTTGATTTTCTGAGGCTTCGTTTTAATTCTTTATTTTGCATTAAAACTATTCAAGTCTGTGTCTTCAGTCAAATACTGTTTGGCAGTCGCTCTCTCGAAATTGTTGATTTCGTTGGAGTATGGAAGATTAGGCAAAAATATCTGGTGTAATTCGTATGAAAATGCAAAACTGGATTGGCACATTTCCCACGAAAATCTTTATATATAAAAGTCAAGTTGTGTGTCTGTCTCCTACGATTTAGATTCCTAACTACTCCCACATTTTGCGGTGCAGTTTAACCAAAACCGGGTATCTTACAGTAGTGATTCATATCGAGCCCTTCTGGGTATTAGCGCGCGTCTACGATGAGTCTACGATTTAAAAAAAAATTTACCATAATTTTTTTTCCATTTTTAATGCATTTTTTTCGCTATTATATAAGGGAAGTAACTCTCTAAAAATGTCTACGATGAGTCAACGATTTAAAAAAAAAATTACCATAATTTTTTTTCCATTTTTAATGCATTTTTTTGCTATTTTTTGGCTATAACTCTCTAAAAATGCTTATATAGTTATTTCCCTTACAAACCCTAGCAACGCCGGGCGATACTGCTAGTCACAAATAAAAAACAAAAATAAAAAGTATTTCCAAGTTAAATGTTTATTTCCTTTTATCTTTTAGCTTTTAATTGTTTTAAGCATTTGGACTGCGGCCATGCTGGGGCACCGCCTTGAAGGGCTTGGTCGAAAAAGTCGAGCCCAGGACTTATTTTTTAAGCCTGATGTTTATACCTATTTCTTTATTACCCACAAGGGGCTAAACATAGAGGGGACAAACAAGGACAGACATAGGTATTAAGTCGATTACATCGACCCCAGTGCGTAACTGGTACTTAATTCACCGACCCCGAAAGGATGAAAGGTAAATTTGAACTCAGAACATAGCGGCAGATGAAATACCGCTAAGCATTTCGACCGGCACGCTAACGTTTCTGCTAGTTTGCCACCTTACCATCACCCTAGTTTGACGAATCGCTAAGTTACGACGTCGGAAACCAACCAACACGCAAAGGAAACGTTGGGTTGATTTTTTGACATGCCGGTCCCAACACAGCACAGCTATATATGCGGCCATGCTGGAGCACCGCCATGAAGGGTTTTAGTTAAACAAATCGACATCTGTTGTCGAGCGAAGGCGGGGGAAACAAACACAGACAGACACACAAACATACGACAGGCTTCTTTCAGTTTCCATCTACCAAATCCACTCACAAGGCTTTGGTCGGCCCGAAGCTATTATAGAAGACACTTGCCAAAGGTGCCATGCAGTGGGATTGAACCTGGAAACATGTGGTTAGGAAGCATGCTACTTACCTCACAGCCATGCCTATATATATCATCATCATCATCACCATCTTTTAGTGTCTGCTTGCCATGCTTGCATGGGTTAGATTGTTAGACTGGAACTGTTAAACCAGAGATCTGTACCAGGTCCAGTCTGATTTCACATGGTTTCTACGACTGGATGCCATTCCCAATGTCAACCAGTTTTCATTTATCAAATTTTCTCATGGGTCTATAGTAAAAAAACATTTTCCTAAGATACCATGCAGTAACATATATATAAAATGTGATCGCGTGTGTACTGTTGGCGATTTTTTTTCTTCTGTCTTCCCTTCTCTGGATCTTTCCTTCTCCTATGTTTCCAACGAAGAGCTCCGCTCGAAACGTTAAACCCTCCTTCTTTCCTTCTTTCCTGAGCGTCCAATAATGCTATATTTGTTCCACGTCCTCGTGTTGTGTTTTTTTGTGCTTTCTTGTTTGGATTAACTTTAACTATATATATATATATCTATTATATGAGATCCGTTCTGTCTGTATGTCTTCTAGGATCTCGGGCATCCTCCATCTGATTGCGCTCAAATTTAATATGTAGATACCGATGGTATCAGGGCATGTAAAAGTCTTGAAAAAATTACAAAGATCGATTCCAGGTGAGAATGCGATCGATAAAGCCGTGGGAACATGCATTTGTACGTGCAAATACATCAGCTTTTGTGATCAATACTATGCGTATGCCAGAAAAATGCACGTGCAGTTTGCACAAAAAAAGCCGGCATGTTTAGTGTCTCAAATTTAAGTTAAATCAGTGTTTCTCCAAGGAGAGGTCTATGGGACGGTCGGACAAGTTGTTTTGAGAAAATTTGCTTTAATTCATCACTGTCCATTGGACAGGGGAGGGCGACGTTTTGCTTGTATATCATCATCATCATCATCATCATCATTGTTTAACGTCCTAGTACATATTCTATCGTTCTCTTTTGCCGAACCGCTAAGTGACGGAGACGTAAACACACCAGCATCGGTTGTCAAGCGATGTTAGGGGAACAGACACAAACACACACACACACACACATACACATATATACATATATTTGATGGGTTTCTTTCAGTTTCCGTCTACCAAATCCACTCACAAGGCTTTGGTCGACCCGAGGCTATAGTAGAAGACACTTGCCCAACACACACACACACACACACACACACACACACACACATACATACATACGATGGACTTCTTTCAGTTTCCATCTACCAAATCCACCCCCAAGGTGGTGGTTATGATAGCAGTGGGTGTGGGAGGCAGGTGTGATGGTAGCAGCGGTGGTGGTGAGGATAGTGATGATGATGATGGTATGGTTAGGCTATGATTACGAGGTCTGTGCGCAATTCTCTGGCCTGGTAATAAGAGTCTCCCTCGTTAATTTGTAATTAGATAATGTTTTTCTTTTTGTTGCTTTTAGCTTATTTCTTTTATTGAAGTCCTTTTATAAAATCTTGTGGACAATTTTGTATGGAATTTCATGCCTTGCTCTTTATCTCTTTCAGTTACAACTTAAAAATGATTACATTAAATGGTAAAATCAAGGAATCTTTAGCAGAATTAAAAGTCCAGAATCCACAGGTAAAAGCTGTATTCATGGGTACAAGAGTAACAGACCCCTATTCAGGTGAGTTGTTCAATGAGTTTTTTTCTTTTATATGTTTCAGTCATTTGACTGTGGCCATGCTGGAGCACCACCTTTAGTTGAACAAGTTGATCCCAGGACTTATGCTTTGTAATCCTAGTACTTATTCTATAGGTCTCTTTTGCTGAACTGCTAAGTTATGGGGATGTAAACACACCAACATCAGTTGTCAAGCGATGATAGGGGGACAAACAGACATACAAGCATATACATAGACATATATATACGACGGGCTTCTTTCAGTTTCCGTCTACCAGATCCACTCACACGGCTTTGGTCAACCTGATGCTATAGTAGGAGACACTTGCCCAAGGCGGCGAGCTGGCAGAAATGTAAGCACGCTGGGTAAAATGCTTAGCGGTATTTTGTCTGCCGCTACGTTCTGAGTTCAAATTCCGCCGAGGCCAACTTTGCTTTTCATCCTTTCAGGGTCGATTAGATAAGTACCAGTTATGCATTGGGGTCAATATAATCGACTTAATCCGTTTGTCTGTCCTTGTTTGTCCTCTCTGTATGTAGCCCCTTGTGGGCAGTAAAGAAATAAGAAGACACTTGCCCAAGGTGCCATGCAGTCGGACTGAACCAGGAACCATGTGGTTGGTTAGCAAGCTTCTTACCACATAGCCACTCCTGTGCCTGTTGACCATAACTATTTAATTAGGAGTGGGGATGGGGTGGTTGAATTGCCAGAGTCATTAATCTTTTAGAATTCATATTATTCTGTTAAATTCAATGCATATTTATTCACATTGTTTTGAATCTATCATGCATTTTTTTCATAGCTGTGAGATTTTGGTAATGTCATCATCATTGTTTAACGCCTGCTTTCCATGCTAGCAAGGGTCAGATGGTTCGATTGAGGACTGGCAAGCCAGGAGGCTGCACTAGGCTCCAATCTGATCTGGCAAAGTTTCTACAGCTTGATGCCCTCCCTAATGTCAACCACTACGAGAGTGTAGTGGGTGCTTTTTATGGGTCACTGGCATGAGTGCCAGTCAGGGGGCACTAGCATCGACCATGTTTGGATGGTGCTTTTTACGTGTCTCTGGCACAGGAGCCTGTCTTTCTAAGCCTAGTATTCTGTTAGTCTCTTTTGCCAAACCACTAAGTTACAGGAACGTAAATGTACCAACATTGGTTGTCAAGCGATGATGACTTAGAGTAAAGCATGAAAAACAATTAAATTGGGGAAAACTTAAATGAAATGTTTTTTAAACATTTCTATAGTTTTCAAATGCAAGAGACATTTTCCTTTTTTCTGTCTGTCTCTGTCTCCCTTTTTTACTCTTGTGAGTTCCAGGTAGTTGGCAGCAGCTAGTAGTAGTTTGATATGAATTCTTGTCTTTGATTGTTTAAGCAGCAATAGTAGTAGAGAAAAGAGATGACAAAGAAGAGAAAGAATAATAAAAATGTGGGAGTGGTATGGCTGTTGCAGGCTGTTGGTAGAATCCTCTTAAATGGTCAAGTGACCTAAAAGTGACCTGTTGTGGTTGTAATAGTAGTGGTTGGAATTGTTCTGAATAAATTCATGTGAAGTGACTGTGTTAAATATATCATTTTTAATATTTGCATTCTAAGGCCCTTGTAATAGTGTCATTTGTGGTGGGTGCATATAAAAGAGGTTTATATTTTGTGATAAAGAATGACTCTTTGCAAATGCACTGACTACCTGTTGCATCATCCCTGAACTGATAGAGGGGGAAAATTCTGAAGCTAGGTTGTTTGTTATTGGCCTAAATGTCGATATATATACCCTGCAAGGTAGTTGGTGTTGGGAAGGGCATCTAGCTTTAAAAATCACGAGAAAACCGATAGTGAAATCTCATGCCGTCTTCTGCCTAGCCAGCCCCTGTCAAACCATCCCACCCATGCCAGCATAGAAAACAGATGTTAAACGATGATGATGTATATATGTATGTATATTTAAATAGCTCATCTTGTCTTTGAATTATTTCAGAAAATTTGCAACCCTTTATTAAGACTGATGCTGGTTGGCCAAGTTATATGAGAGTAAACCCCCTTCTTTATTGGACTTACAATGATATCTGGACCTTCTTACGCAAACTCTGCATTCCATACTGCACCTTGTATGACCTTGGGTAAGTTCCTCTTTATATCTGTTCACCTTGTAAACCGTTTGGGTTGATCCATGGAAATTTTTCTGCTTCTGAGGAGACCCTACATGACCATGTGATAGTGATGGTGGTACTGGCGCCTTATTCAGTATTTTTGTTACTGCATAGAGTCTTTGTTGGTTTGTTTGACTATGTTCTTGTTGCTGCTGTTTAGCCCTAGGCCATCTCTGGTTAAGAAGATCTATGTTCAAAAGCATTAAACCCAGGACCGTTCAGTCCTGCTGTGCAGCACCTTGTGTAAGTGTGTTCTGCTATATCTTCTTGGTTGACCAAACCCCTGTAACTGAAATTGCTAGATGGAAACTGAAAGAAGCCCCTCATATATATATATATTTATATCTTATAATAATTCTGATTGTTCCTCCATTACTCAACCCATCCATAATGCTTTCACGTGATTAGTTGAAGGGGGAGGGGAGGGGTGGGGACGGGGAGGGAGAGATGGTGGTGAGTGAAATGTGTAATTTTTTTTTTTAACTTAATTTTTTTTACCTCCGTTACTTAGCTCATCTGTAAACACTTTTCACGTGACTTTTCACATTGAAGGGAAAGGCGAAGAGTGAAAGAGAGCGGAAGGGAAAGAGGGAGAGTGCTGCATATTAAGTCCATAAAATTGTGCATAAAGTATATAAAGTGTATATATATATATAAAGTACATGAAGGAATCATCGTATTCCAATTTCCTTAATTTTTTAATGATGAGCAGATGAGCGACAACCTCTTGATACAGACACAACACAGGCAATGCTTTCAAGTTTTTTGGATAAAGTTTCCAGAAATAACCCAATAAATTTACTATTAATTCTGTGATATATACACAGATCTTGCTAGAGTGATATTTTGGTCAACTGTGTGGTTGAATGAAGAATTGAATCTGTATATACTACGTATATGTTAGTGGTATGGTTGGTTTATCTAGTAAGTGTGTATATATTTGAACCATTTCCTATTATTAGTTCTGATATTTATGGCTTGTACTAGCATTGTGTATATTGCTTAGCATTGAGGTTATAGATATGAGTTGCTTAATGAGTGTAGGATTTTATTTAGACGTTTGTTGGATAAATAAATTAATTGATAATTTGATTTGATGTATATAGATTGAATAATGGTATTTAGTTTTCACTTGGTGTGTTTTGTGTTTTATATATATATATATATATATATATATATATATATATATATATATTATATATATATATTTGTTTTGGATATTTTAATTAGTTGTATCTTGTTTTTTATTTAATTTTTTTTATTTGAACTGGAATATATTTGTTGAGATATTTCGTATTTTTCAGGATTGTTTACGTGTATTTGTTGATTTATCTAATTAATTATTTTGTTGTTTTTTCTTTAACCTGAAGAGTGGCTATATTTATATTGAAGTGATTGTACTATTATTATTACTATTATCATTTCTTAAATATAACCACAAAGCACGTGTTGTTGTTCTACCGGATGTGTGCATTTTATTTGCTTTTTTTGCATGTTGCTTGATCATTGTTGTATGTCTTGTCTTATATTTGGTCTTTCTATAGTGTGTAATTTTTCTAAATGGTGTAATTTAATTTTTCATTGTTGAATTGATGAAGGATGTTTTTTTTTCTGATTTGTATATATATATAATATATATATATATATATATATATATATATATGTTATATTTTGTGAAGTTTGATTTGGTGTTCCTGAATTGAATTTTCCCCTGTAGGTTTACACACACACACGCACACACATATATATATATGTATGTATGTATGTATGTATGTGCTTGTGTACCCACAACATTGCTTGACAACCGATGCTGGTGTGTTTATGTCCCCATAACTTAGCAGTTCAGCGCAAGAGACCGATATAATAAGTACTAGGTTTACAAAGAATAAGTCCTGTGGTTGATTTGTTCAACTAAAAGGCGGTGCTCCAGCATGACCACAGTCAAATGACTGAAACAAATAAAAGAAAAGAAAGACACTGGATTTTACACAGTATTATTAGTGTTTCAGGGAGAGCAAAATCCCATGATGACAAAGTACTAGTTGTACTGATAACTGTGTAGCAAAGAATTATAAAGGGATAAAAAGCCCCTTCAGTTATGAATGACCATGGGATTGCACCTAGAAAGTTACCCTCCAAGGCACAAGACTGGGCAACGTTGTTTATGGAAGACCAGCAGTTGCCCATGCATACCAGCTTCCCCTCTCCACGCCACTGATGTTATCCAAGGGAAAGGCAAAGGCCGATACAGCTTGGCATCAGTGACATCGCAACTCATTTCTACAGCTGAGTGAACTGGAGCAACGTGAAATAAAGTGTCTTGCTCAAGAACACAGCCCAGACCGGGAATCAAACTCACTACCTCATGACAGAGAGCCCCACGCTCTAACCACTGAGCTATGTGCCTTCATATCAAAAATCTTTTTTATAGCATTTATATGTTTTAGTACACATTAAACCATCCGAGCGTGATCGTTGCCAGAGCGGCTAATTGGCGTTCGTGCCGGTGGCACTACCAGCGTCGCCTTACTGGCACTTGTGCCGGTGTGCAGGTGACACATAAAAAGAAAAAGATTTTTCATGGCCGTTGCCAGTACCGCCTGACTGGCTCTCGTGCCGGTGGCACATAAAAGCACCCACTACACTCTCGAAATGGCGTTAGGAAGTGCATCCAGCTGTAGAAACTCTGCTAGATCATGATTGGAGCCTGGTGCAGCCATCTGGTTCGCCAGTCCTCAGTCAAATCATCCAACTTATGCTAGCATGGAAAGCGGACGTTAAAAGACGACGACGATGATGATGATGAAATATATATATATATATATATATATATATATATCATCATCATCATCATCATTTATATATTTGAAGGTTTGGTGGTGCCGAAAATGAGCTTTCCTGTCTTCCATTTTAAAGGGTTACAGAATTAAACACGGGTTATAGGAACATAAACCTTCTTCCACGAAAAGATAGCTTAAACTGTGCCCTAAATGGAGGTGTAGTCAAATCCTATTTTATGGACTCAACCATGTTCTAAAATAAGTCGAAATGTAAGCTACTATAAATCCGCACGAACTTTCCGGACAACCCAATAAACTGCAAGTGCCAGTCATGTACAGGGGTCGTTTGATAGTATCCTGGACAAAATGCATACTGGCATTTCCTCCGGCTCTTTACGTTCTGAGTTTAAATTCTCTGGGGATCAACTTGGCCTTTCATAGTTTTTGGGATCCATGTAAATGACTAACCCTCGTCCTTCAAAACTGCTGGACTTGTGTCAAAATTATTATTATTATTATTATTATTATTATTATTGAGTGAGAGAGCAGTGCATGCCATCAAAGTGTCACTGGGGTAAAATATATGAAGCCCAGTATACCCATCATGACTACTCGTCTGATAAGGGTACACCAGACACATGCATCACAACCATGTGTGCGCGACATGGTGATCTCATATCAAGATAAAAAGCACATGACCTTGCAGGTGGGACCCAGTTAGAAGTTTCTTCTGGTCCAGTAGCCCATCCCGCTCAAACGGTCCCTGAATAAGGATTGTTTAGCGAACCACCCATGCTTCCAAAGGTGAATTATCCAAACCTCTAAGAATTCCTTTCAACACACGGCTATGATGCTCTCCCACTACTTCTGCTTGTGATCAGAGATGCACATATCGTCAACCACTAAGGGACATGCTCAACTGGTTATGGTCAAATAACTGACAAGCAAATCTGTGGTATTGAGCAGAATTATTATTGTTAAGGCGGTGAGCTGGCAGAATCGTTAGCGTGCTGGACGAAATGCTTAGCGGTATTTCGCCCATTGCTACGTTCCTAGTTCAAATTCCGCCAAGGTCAACTTTGCCTTTCATCCTTTCGGGGTCGATAAATGAAGTACCAGTTACGCACTGGGGCCAACATAACCGACTCATCTCCTTGCCCCCAAATTGCTGTCGTCATTGTGGCAAATTTTGAAGCCATAATTATTATTCCAGCGGCTTTCTTTTCATTGCATATTTTCACTTAATAATTACTGAACACCATCTTGTTGTTTCCCTCGTGGGTGTTTGCAGTATTTGTTTTGTTCTCGAGTTTTTCTTGAATTGAAATTGCCTCACTTTTGGCATTTTAATTATGTAGTCGCTTCTATTTTTTCTTTAAATAATTCACAAAGCATGTATTATTCTAAGGCTTGTTTCTGTCTGTCTACAGCCTCTACATTCTGCTTACCTTTACCGCCAAAGCTTAATATTTATATAGTTTCCATCTCTTTTAGAGAGAAATAATGCCTTTATTTGAAGTAATAAATCGATTAAGAGAAGAGACTTGGTATATCTCATACAATGGTCATTTTGTTATTTTTCTCTGACTAATTGTATGTATGTTTGTAGCATCTCTTTTCTGTTGAGCATTTTATTCATAATGTTGGCCTATTTTCCTGTGTAAGAAAGTTCCACCTTTATGTCATAGCTGTATGAGTGTGTGTGTATATCTACGTGTTTGTATACATACATACATGCATTTTTTCTGTAGTTTCAGCTCAGAGCTGTGGCCATATATAATCATTTATATATGTCATATATATATCATCATATATATATATATATCATCGTCGTTTAATGTCTGCTTTCCATGCTGGCACGGGTTGGATGGTTTGACTGAGGGCTGGCGAGCCACAAGGCTGCACCAGGCTCCAATCTGATTTGGCAAAGTTTCTACAGCTGGATGCCCTTCCTAACGCCGACCACTCCGAGAGTGTAGTTGGTACTTTCACGTGCCACTGGCACGAGTGCCAGTCAGGCGGCACTGGCATCGACCATGCTCAAATGGTGCTTTATTAGAAAAAATAAGGTATTCAGAAATCTGGATGGCTGTACGTTTACAGATTTTTACTAATATGTCACATGTTTTTATAAATCATATATTAACGCTTGCATCTACTCTAGTAGAATTTTCTGAAGATTCTACTCGAGTTTTTCAATTCCCGAGCGTTATACTAATACATCTGTTTGTTTTCTACACCACCTGTCTTCGTCTTTTGTTTTTTTTTGTGAATTCTCTTTATAACTTATAAACAAGGGCAAAAGAAAAAAATTCCAATGCCAAATATGCCGAAAATAGACTTAATCGTCAATAACCATGTAATTTATCACTATAAGCACGCGTCTCGAAAGCAAGCCGACAGAAATTTCTAAAAAGTTTCGTTATTATCGAATCGGTCACGATTTCTGAGTTAATTCATTTAGAATTTTCTCGTCATCAGCGATAAATACGATAAGATACGATAAAATACGATCCGATAATTTATCACCTATAGTGATAAATACTTATTCTATCGGTCTCTTTTGCCGAACTGCTAAGTTACGGGGACGTAAACACACCAGCATCGGTTGTCAAGCAATGTTGGCGGGACAAACAGACACACAAACACACACACATATACATATACATAGGCGTAGGAGTGGCTGTGTGGTAAGTAGCTTGCTTACGAATCACATGGTTCTAGATTCAGTCCCACCGCGTGGCACTATGGGCAAGTGTCTTCTACTATAGCTTCGGGCCGACCAAAGCTTTGTGAGTGGATTTGGCAGACGAAACTGAAAGAAGCCCGTCGTATATATGTATATATATATGTCTGTGTGTGCGTATATGTTTGTGTGTCTGTGTTTGTCCCCTCACTCCCAATATCGCTTGACAACCGATGCTTGTATGTTTACGTCCCCGTAACCTAGCAGTCCGGCAAAGGAGGACGATAGAATAAGTACTAGGCTTACAAAGTATAAGTCCTCGGGTCGATTTTCTCGACTAAAGGCGGTACTCCAGCATGACCACAGTCAAATGACTGAAACAAGTAAAAGTGTATATACGACGGGCTTCTTTCAGTTTCCGTCTACTAAATCCACTCACAAGGCTTTGGTCGGCTCAAGGCTATAGTAGAAGACACTTGCCCAAGGTGCCACGCAGTGGGTCTGAACCCGGAACCATGTGGTTGGTAAGCAAGCAACTTACCAGACAGCCACTCCTGCGTCTGTGTGTTTCTTAAAAAAAATATTTTATTGGCGAAATAGTGTTTGGTGTGTTACGACAATAATCATAAGGCATGACAACGAAAATTGGACCAAAAAGATGTGGGGAAGGTACAGGAAAAGATTGGGAAAAGAGCAAAGAGATGAATTAAGAATTAAGAACAAAGAGAGGAGAATCGGGAATGTTGAGAAGCATTAACTGAGCAAGAAGGAATGAAATTAACGCAGGGAATAAAGCCAAAAGGTGTCGTATGGCGAACGATGAAGCTGAGGCTAATAGCAAAGAGTGAAAATTGTTAATCAAGAAAGAAGGCGAAATATGAATGATGATGATAGGCAAAAATATTTTGCAGAAGCCAGGATGGAAAAAACAAAAAAGAAGAAAAAATACAGGCTTGAAGGGAAAACATGATCGAAGAGGATAAACAAGATTCTCTTGAAATTAATCAAAGGATTGCGAAGGAAATGACAGGATATTATTACCGAGTGAGGAGATGTTTATGGCTGACTTTGTACTACAAAATGGGCTGTGGAATTTCCATGGATACTGCTAGTAATATTAACAAGAAGAAGAAGAAGAAGGAGAAGAAAAAAACAAAGGCAATAATAATAATAAATTACGAAATAAAATATAAATTGTGCTGAATGTTGAAAGAAACAAACATCTTCTAATAGAACGAGTGTTTGACTAACAATGAACTCCTAGGGACACTCATCTGTTGCTGTGGACTCAAGTAACGCAACGACAGTCAAAGATAAACTGTCTTTTTGCTACAAGTAAATTCAACACGAAAATATGATTATCTCGGTGGTGAGCGGACAGGATTGTTAGTGGGCTCAGAAAGAAAGCGTTGTTCTGGATCTTTACAGTATGAGTTCAAATCCCACTAAGGTTAACTTTGACTTTCACCCCCTCCGGGGTTAATAAACTGCAAGTGCCAGTCATGTACAGGGATCGGTTGATAGTATCCTGGACAAAATGCGTACTGGCATCTCCTCCGGCTCTTTACGTTCTGAGTTTAAATTCTCTGGGGATCAACTTTGCCTTTCATACTTTTTGGGATCCATGTAAATGACTAACCCTCGTCCTTCAAAACTGCTGGACTTGTGTCAAAATTATTATTATTATTATTATTATTATTATCATCATCATCATCATCATTATAATCATCATCATCATCATCATCATCATCATCATCATTATTATTATTATTATTATTATTATTATTATTATTATTATTATAGACGTCACACAGTATGCAATATCGTGAGGTTGTTGATTTAAGATATTGTGTCTACCGGGGGTTTGTACTGTTTGTCAAGTCACAACAAGGACCTCAGACAGACATTGCTTTAAGCAATATGCGTGCAGTTCCAAGTAATGCCGTCTTTTGCAATACATCTAGATCGTAGGGTATTTCTAAGGCTTTCAGATGGTTTTTCAGATTGGGTGGTATTGAATCCAATGCTCCAATGGCAATAGGGATAACTTTTATGTTGGACTCTCGTAGCTGCCACATCTTCGCGATCTTAATTCTCAGGTCTCCATATTTATCAACTTTTTCTCTTTCATGATGATGTGTTGATCTCCTGGCACTGCTACATCGATAATAATAATAATAATAATTAAGTACCAGTTGAGCACTGGGGCCAACGTAATCGACTCATCTCCTTTCCCCCAAATTGCTGTCGTCATTGTGGAAAATTTTGAAGCCATAATTATTATTCCAGCGGCTTTCTTTTCATTGCACATTTTCACTTAACAACTACTGAACACCATCTTGTTGTCCCCCTCGTGAGTGTTTGCAGTGTTTGTTTTGTTCACAAGTTTTTCTTGAATTGAAATTGCCTCACTTTTGGCATTTTCATTATGTAGTCGCTTCTATTTTTTCTTTAAATAATTCTCAAAGCATGTATTATTCTAAGGCTTGTTTCTGTCTGTCTACAACCCCTACATTCTGCTTACCTTTACCACCGTAGCTTAATATTTATATAGTTTCCATTTCTTTTAGAGAGAAATAATGCCTTTATTTGAAGTAATAAATCGATTAAGAGAAGAGACTTGGTATATCTCACACAATGGTCATTTTGTTATTTTTCTCTGATTAATTGTATGTATGTTTGTAGCATCTCTTTTCTGTTGAGCATTTTATTCAGAATGTTGGCCTATTTTCCTGTGTAAGAAAGTTCTACCTTTAATATCAGACATTATTATGTTATAGTTATATGAGTATGTGTATACCACGTGTTTGTATATATATATATTATATATTATATAACATATATATATATATATGTATATATATATATATATATATATATTCTGTAGTTTCACTCAGAGCTGCGGCCATATATAT
>NC_043001.1:121447388-121462044 GCF_006345805.1 Octopus sinensis | reverse complement strand
AATAATAAAATATATGCCCAGGACGAGGGGGCAGCCATCGGTGTTAGTATCGCTGGTGATGTGTGGCCAACCTTTCATGGTATGGTGGGACAGAAGGCTTAAAGAGCGCCTAACACAGAACTCCATACTCGTAAACATGTACTCTCGCTATGTTGATGATATCAACATAGTGTAAAGGCACCCCACAAGAGAGTAATGTTGATATAGTAATAGAAACTAATTCTAGGGAGCATCCAGCAAATAGCAACTCCATCCACCAGAGTATTAAGGTCACAATAGACTACCCCACTAAACACCCCAACCATAGACTACCAGTATTAGACACTGAACTCTGGCTAGAAATTGTGAATAATAAAACCCAAATCTTCATTCATACTATACCAGAGTGTCAGTTCGTTGACACACCTGGAGGTGAACTGGCGTACCGCTTTAGAAGGACCCTAGACAAACTTAAGCTAAGAATTAAGGTTGTTGAAAAAGCCAGGCAACCCTATCAAATCTATAATGGTAGAACCTATCCTTTAGTAGAACCCCTGTACGGATAAGTACTGTACTGTATGAAGATTTAGCCCACAAACAAACTGTAAAGCCAGAAATGTAATCTATAGTATAAGATGTATAGAGGGACGATGCAGTAACAAGACAACGACATAAGTGGGGAAACGGCAAGAAGCATAGGAGAGCGGGTAAATGAACATTGGAGACAACTAAAGGAAGGTAAAAGCTCATCGATTCTGTGCCAACACGCCGAACAGGAACACGGGGATCAATCAATAACAGAGAAATTAAAATATTGTCCACACATAGAACAGATGCAACAATTAGACAAATTACTGAAGCTACACACATAATAGAAAATGAACCTAGCCTGAATAGAAAACTAGAATGGAGCACTAACATACACCACAACATATGACGATAGAGGATTCGAAACATAATAAATACACAGATAAATAAAACAAAAGAAATAAATAGCTATATATATATATATATATATATATATATATATATATATATATATATATATATATATATATAAGTATTATATATATATATTTTGATTTGATTTATTATTATTATTACTAGTATGGTTGTTATACATACATACATACATACATACATACATACATAATACAAGCATATGTAATGATAATAATAGGTGGATGTAAACACTATGAACAAAATAAGAATAAACGAAAACAACAACAGCAACAACAAAATACAAATTACATGAAAGTATATAAACAGAAGATACAAATATTACAGGCATCCCCCCACATACACACCACTAAATAAACATAGACGCACATAGAGATATAAGCATGCGCAAATGAAAACATACAATACAAATACAAAATGGCTGACGGTTAGTAAAGGAGGGACACAAAAAGAAAGAAGAAGAAAACAAAGGACACTGACTGATGCGGTCAAGAAGTGTGACGAAAGAACTCTGGCCGAAATAAGATTAAGATTAATGTAAAAAAATAATAACACTGAAGCAAAATAACACCAAATATATAGTGCATGTGTTTTTATTGGCTAAACTGGCAATATGACCATTCCGAAATATAACAATATATATATATATTATAGATATATATATATATATATAATATATTATATATATAATAATATATATATATTTATATATAGTGGTAGGCATGAAAAAGCTTCTTAATGTATCGTTCTACAAAGCACATAGAATATATAGGACGATAAAAGAAAAAACTTTAAGGGGTTGTATAAAGTTATAAATGAGGAGAGAAAAGTAAGATAAAATTTATTTGCTATTGAAAAATTCACATATCCTAACAACTGTTTCGTAACTTAAAGTCTGCAAGATAATTTATCGTATATATTAACCATGTGTTTCTATGGTTATTCACTTACATCAGAGTGGAGTGGAGGAATGTGAAATGATGTTTGCACGGTTGTTCTTTTACAACTGAGTGGGGTGGATGAATGTTTGTTTGTTCCTTCTCGCCGGTCCATCGCAGGTGAACTGCAAGATGTAGGAGGAAAGTGTGAGAGAAAGTTGTAGCGAAAGAGTCAACAGAAGTTCGCCATTACCTTCTGCTGGAGCCGCATGGAGCTTAGGTGTTTCGCTTATAAACACATACATCACCCTGTCTGAGATTCGAACCCGCGACCCCTCGACCGCGAGTCCGCTGCTCTAACCACTAGGCCATGTGCCTCCACTGGATGAATGTGGAATGAAGTGTTTTCATGGAGAGGAATGGAACAAAGTAGAATGAAAAATTTTAGTCAAGAAAGTAACAAGTCGCCCAGTCCAAGAATCGAAATCAGAATCTCATGATTGTGAGTGCAATGCCCTAACTCCTAAGCAATGTACCTCCACTATAAATGATAAAGCATGAAGATCGTTCCGGACTCATACAGACTCATGTTTCCGTTTTCCCGGTTCTCGTGATTTATATATTTCCCAATTAGTCGAATTGTCTTTCTGTCGCAGGGTTACTCGTTTTGCCGGCTGGGTGGACTGGAGCAACATGAAATGACGTGTTTTACTCATGAGCACAACATTGAGTGAAATCTACTGGAAGATGGAGAATACAGTAGGGGGAAATAAATATTCGTACATGTCAAAATTCTTCATTTAGGATATACCAAGACTATAATTTCATACACATGCATAAACAAAGAATATGCAAAAGAAACTGATAAATTATAATAACTAAGGAATTTATATACAATCATAAATATTTAGGGGTGAAAAAAGTATTCGCACAGAATAAATTTATGATTTTCTATGCCACAAAATACTGTTAATTTTTTTTTCTAGAACTTTCTCGTTTGTTCCAATAATCTTATCAGCTGTCATTTTTAAGTGCCAAAACATTAGCTTCTTCATTCAGCACTGAGACAACATAAAGCAGTATCGTAATAATGGCGAAAAGTAAAAAAAAACTCACAAATTCTGTGAAAAATTTAATTATTGAACAATGGAAAGCAGGTAAAAGTTACGGGAAAATATCAGAGACCCTTTGTATTCCATTTACTACCATATCTTCATTTATTCAAATATATAAAGAATCGGGAATTGTTGAAAACAGAATAAGATCCGGTCCACCACGCAAGATTTCCCCCTAGATCATTAATAAAAATGAAGCGAAGAATCGGAAAAAACGCAATGATCACCAGAAAGGAGTTGAAAGAAGATTTGTTAGCTTCAGGGACTAGTGTTACACTACGAACAATCAGCAATGAACTTCATAGGAATGAACTGAAGTAATGCACTCTTAGAAAAACTCCGCTGTTGATTAAAAGGCATAGAGATGCCCGTTTAAAATTTGTTTATGAACATAACGATAAATCTGATACATTCTGGGAAAATGTTCTATGGACAGACGAGTCGAAAATTGAATTGTTTGGACGAAATTCGCTTAACCATGTTTGGAGGAAAAACACAATTCCTACAGTAAAGTTTGGAGGTGGAAACATCATGGCGTGGGGGTGTTTCTCTGCAAATGGTACTGGCAATTTACATGTGATAGATGGTAGAATGAATGCAGAGATGTACCAAAATATTTTGAACAATAGTTTATGGGACTCTGTAGAAAAGCACCAGCTTTGTGAAGGGTGGGTTTTACAACAGGGTAACGACCCTAAGCACACGGCGATGTCTACCAAAAAAATGGATTGTTGATCACAATATAAAATTATTAGAATGGCCAAGACAGTCACCTGATTTGAACCCCATTGAAATTTGTGGCGTTATTTGAAAATTAAAATTCATTCAAGAGCCCCAACGTACATTGGAGATTTGAAGAAAATTTGTCAAGAAGAATGGGAAAAAATTCCTAAAGAAATATGGGAGTCATTGATTAAGAACTACAAGAAGAGATTGGTTGAAGTGGAACTGAATAATGGTTATGCTACGAAGTATCATAGAATTATCAGTTACTTATGCTCTGTATGAATACTTTTTTCACCCCTAAATATTTATAATTGAATATAAATTCCTTAGTTACTATAATTTATTAGTTTCTTTTGCAAATTCTTAGTTGATGCATGTGTATGCAAATATAGTATTGGTATATCCCGTTTATGTTCATTAGAAATTAAATAAATAAAGAATTTTGACATGTACGAATATTATTTCCCCCCACTGTATATGGACGATATTCATCGTCTTCAGAACTGAGAACGAAGCGTAAACATCAACCAAATTAGGACGAGACACACCTGCCCATAAATTAGTGTCGTAATATTTGAAAAGGAACACAAGTGTTACCATCAAGGGAATCTGAGATGACTTCGATGTCTGGTTTGTCTTTCATCTTATGTTCAGTGCCATCTTTATCGATGTAACTTTTTGTGACAAACAAGGACAGATAAACGGATTAAATCGATTACATCGACCCCAGTGCGTAACTGGTACTTATTTAATTGACCCAGAAATGATGGAAGGCAAAGTTGACCTCGGCGGAATCTGGGTATTATTGTCGACAGTGATTTGCGTTGGACAAAACACATTGCTAAAATTGTCAAGAAGGCTGAGGGTGTCTTGGCATCACTCACCAAATCCTTTGTGAGCCGCTCTCCGGCTATCTATCTGCGGCTTTATATAGCTATGGTAAGACCTCACCTGGAATTTGCATCACCGGTCTGGAACCCTTATTTTGCTCAGGATATCAATCGTCTGGAAGCTGTTCAGCGACGTGCAACCAAAAGAATACCCTCCATCAGGCATTTGCCATATCCTGAACGCCTTACTTCCCTGGGCATGGACACATTGAAACTCAGACGTCTGGCAGCTGACTTGGCAGACACCCATAAAATTATCAACCATCGTACAAACAATAAATCTGAGCACCTTTTCAAACTCCACCCATCTAACACCCGTGGACATATTTACAAAGTAAGAAAACAACACAGCTCCCATGACTTCAGGAAACATTTTTCTACGCTGAGAGTTGCTAAAGCATGGAACAAACTGCAGCATCAGTTGTTAGTTGTCGGAGCACTGCATCCTTCAAAACTTCCATGCTTCTAAGATTCGCCAACACTAACCTGATTTTCTCCCCTCCATACACACACAAGCATGTATCTGACTCATACATTGTTCGCTTTCCAGACATTTCTACATTACTGCATGTACTTTATATGCACTTTCTGACAAGTTGTGGTGCACCTGAGCACTGTATACAATAATTTCATTATTATTATTATATTATATTGAACTCAGAACGTAACAGCAGACGAAATACCTATTTCCTTACTACCCACAAGGGGCTAAACACAGGGGGGACAAACAAGGACAGACAAACGGATTAAGTCGATTACGGTTGTATGTTTCCAAAATTATAGATAAAACAAGTACCATTACGCACTGGGGTCGGTGTAATCTTTTGCAACATAGAATTCCTCTATTAATGCAGGTAAAGTTTATGTTATCTTCTATATTTTATTTCTTTCGGTCATTAGACAGCGGCCAAGATGGAGCACTGCCTTTAAGGATTTTAGTCGATCTTTTCACCCTCAGTTCATGTTAATATTTTTGTAAAGCGTAGTACTTAATCTACCGGTTTGTTTTTCCGAACCGCTAATGTTACGGGAAAGTAAATACACCAACACCAGTTGTCAAGCGGTTGTGGGGGACAAACACAAAGACACACGTTCACACACACACACACACACACATGATGGGCTTCTTTCAGTTTCTGCCTACCAGATCCACTCACAAGGCTTTGGTCGGCCAAAGGCTATAGTAGAAGACACTTGCCCAAGGTGCCCCGCAGTGGGACTGAAGCCGGAACCATGTGGTTCGTAAGCAAGCTACTTACCACACAGCCACGCCTATACAAATATCTATCTATCTATCTATCTTCTATATCTATCTATCTATCTATCTATCTATCTATCTATCTATAAATATATATATATATATATATATATCCACACACACACACACACACACACACACACAGACACACTCACACACACACACACACACACACTTATATATATTTATATCCAAGACTGTAGTAGAAAGCACTTGCCCAAGGTGGCACGCAGTGGGATTGAACCGGGAACCGGCGGTTGCGGCGGTGGTGGTGGTGGTGGTGCTGGTACAGGTGCTGTTTTCGACCCTGCCCACTCTTTATTTGGTTCTTGTGTACCCCCAATGATTCGATGATCTCTTACCCATGTATAATTTTTTTTTTTTTTTTACATAAAATAATTTCTGTCTACCCACTACGTAGAAATAACAGTTACAAAATTGTGTGGCTACCTTACTGTAGCCTGCTCCATAGGTGGTGCTTATATTGGAATGCTCGGTCCCACTAGCGTAACTAGAGTGTGTGCCGCCGGAGTTGCCCTTCCATTTGCCGCCCCCGGACCCCACAAGAAACATATACCTACTATCTATCTATCCGCTCAGTCGAAGTCGACTCTCGGTTACTCGTTGGATCAGTGTCTTCTAGTCAGTTCTATCCTGGGCTTTCGTTATTTACTACCCCCGGAACATAAAAATAGAGGGAGAACGGAACGCTCAGGAATTGTTTTTTTTAAATTACCAAGACCTCTACGTCTGTTTGATAATGTAGAGATGCACTAAGTCTCAAAAATAGTTGAGATGGTCACAGCCGGAACATCTTTGATCGTAGGTCTGTTTCGATCAGGAATGACCTGGGGTTAAAAAACTACAGCAATTATAGCCACTAATTATAGCCACTAATTATAGCCACTAACTCCTATACTATACATTAGATAATGTAGTCCTAGATACACTATGACTGAATAAAAGATGCGATGACCACAGCTGGAACAGTTTTGATCATAGGTATGAAATAAGCCTGACCTGGGGCTAAACAAGAAGAAGAATAACAACAGTTATAGCCACTAATGCTAACTATTAAACTATACATTAAATAATGTATCCCTAGACACACTATGTCTTGATAATAGATGTGATGGTCGTGGTTGGAGCATCTTTGTTTAACCCAAGGACAGACTTGGGGGTGAACAGCAACCACCACAACAACAACAACTATATCCACTTATACTAACTACTATACTTTACATTAGATGTAGCTATAGATACACTATGACGTGAGGGTCACGGCTGGTAGATCTGAGATGATAATTTTCCTCGATCAGGCTTGACTGATGGGGCTAGAAAGCAATGACGAAGCAGAATACAAGGGATTAATGTAGTCTTAAATACGTTATTCGTTAATATAAGAAGTGGGGGGTCACGGCTGAAACCACGTGGTCGTTAAAAGAGCGGAAAGATAAACGTAAAAAAGCGAAGAATGAAATTTTTTTTCAAAAGTACAATTAATTCAAGGGACACAACTTAAAAGAAGACACCAACGTTAGTGATTGTTATCTCCCTTTAAATAGAATATAACCCGTCTTTCCCGTCAATTTATCTTTGTTATTGTGGTGGTGGTGGTGGTGGCGCTGCTGCTGCTGCTGATGATGATGATTTTGATACTGCTGGTGCTGGTACTTGTGTTGGTGGTGCTGTTTTCGACCCCGTCTCCTCTTTATTTGGTTCTTGTGCACCCCCAATCATTCGATGATCTCTTACCCATGTATAAATTTGTTTTTACTTAAAATAATTTCTGTCTACCCACTACGTAGAAATAACAGTTACAAAATTGTGTGGCTACCTTACTGTAGCCTGCTCCATAGGTGGTGCTTATATTGGAATGCTCGGTCCCACTAGCGTAACTAGAGTGTGTGCCGCCGGAGTTGCCCTTCCATTTGCTGTCCCCGGACCCCACAAGAAACATATACCTACTATCTATCTATCCGCTCAGTCGAAGTCGACTCTCGGTTACTCGTTGGATCAGTGTCCTCTAGTCAGTTCTATCCTGGGCCTTATTTTTAAAAGCGTGGAACCCCTGATAAGTTTCAGGGAACCCTGGAGTTTTGCAAAACACATTTTGGGAATCCCTGCTCCAGATTTACAACCCTACACCACATAGTGGACATTTACTGGTAACTGCAGATGAGAGCTACGTGGTCTTGTTTATGGCTTTTGTTATTTACTACCCCCGGAACATAAAAATAGAGGGAGAACGGAACGCTCAGGAATTGTTTTTTTACTTACCAAGACCTCTACGTCTGTTAGATAATGTAGAAATGCACTAAGTCTCAAAAATAGTTGAGATGGTCACAGCTGGAAAATCTTTGATCGTAGGTCTGTTTCGATCAGGAATGACCTGATGCCCTAGGCACCATACCAAACGGATTCCGTTTCCATGACTAACTCAAGGTCACTCCCCTCCGCCGCTCCATTGATCCAAATACCTGAATGACAATAGCCAAGGACCGCCAAAAATAGTGGCATGCCATAGTCAAGGGAACAGACAAGATGGAAAATAACAGGCGTTAAAAGGCAAGATCGGAGACGTCAAAGACGGAAAGAGCGACTCGCACGTCCTTCACCAACCCTCTTTATTTAATGATATATCTATCCTTCTGGATAGTTATATAAGCAAGCACATCCCAAGCAGAAATCGGTTAGTCACTTCGGTGACAACTCAGTGAGAACGAAGTCTGGCTGACCAGCAAGAACCTTGGTCAGAGGGAGAAATGAAGTTTACTGTCAGCAACTGTGAGACAACGTCCCACAACCCTACGACTCTCACTAGCTCTAATTCTATTCTCTTACGACATCATTCTATCTCTCTCTGTAATTACTACTAAACAATGAAGAGGACACAAGCCCAAACTTTACTTCGCATGCTTTTGGATTTATCATAACCTGCTCGTCCAGGCAAGGTATTGTAACGTAACGGTAAATAAATACTATCAGCGGCGAGCTGGCTGAAACGTTAGCACGCCGGGGGAAATGCGTAGCCGTATTTCGTCTGCCGTTACGTTTTGAGTTCAAATTCCGCCGAGGTCGACTTTGCCTTTCATCCTTTCGGGGTCGATAAAATAAGTACCAGTTACGGACTGGAGTCGATGTAATCGACTTAATCCGTGTGTCTGTCCTTGTTCGTCCCCTCTGTGTTTAGCCCCTTGTGGGTAGTAAAGAAATAGGTAAATAAATACTATCTTAAAACTTCACGAATTGTTCATCTTTCACATCCTACAGTATGCTGTTATAATAATTAATTATTATCGTCACAACTGCTGATTTCAACACCATCATAATAATGTTTACTAATCAATTTCTCCCGCTGCAATTAGTGACTCTCGACTTCAACAATCCTCTACCATTACAATTGCTGACCCTCGAACAAGAGCATTGCAGCCTTCCCAACAAATCCATATCGTTACATATACTCTCTCATTTCTCTGTTACTTGTTTCAGTCATTTGACTGTGGCCATACTGGGGCACCACCTTTTAGTCGAGCAAATCGACCCCAGGACTTATTCTTTGTAAGCCTAGTACTTATTCTATCGGTCTCTTTTGCCGAACCGCTAAGTTACGAGGACGTAAACACACCACCATCGGTTGTCAAGCAATGTTGGGGGGACAAACACAGATATACAAACATATACACATACACATACGTATATATATATAGATACATATATACGACGGGCTTCTTTCAGTTTCCGTCTACCAAATCCACTCACAAGGCTTTGGTCGGCCCGAGGCTATAGTAGAAGACACTTGCCCAAGGTCCACGCAGTGGGACTGAACCCGGAACCATGTTTGTTCGTTACGCAAGCTACTTTATTTCATATAATTTGCCATTTAGGCATTTAAAAGAGGGGACAAACAAACAGACAAATATAAAGGGTGAAGTAGCTTAACACAGTTACAATTTTCGAATGAAATTACGGATAAGATTATAAACAATAAATTTTACGAAGGCAATGTTTAAAAATATTAATGATCATGTCGAAGGACGGACACCCAGCCATCCGGGTGAACCTTTACTTTCTGATCCGGTCACACTTACCTGGTGCCAACATACCCATCTTGTATGCCACAGGCTTCCATCTTTTCACAAACATATCTCGTGACAGACACCTCTTCTCCAGCCTGATTTTGCTAATAGGTGGTAACTAAAAAAGTTAATCAACCCCTGGCCGGAGACAAAGGTGCCTGTCACTATACCTTTCGTACGCTCTTCCATACTGTTTCTTTCAGTATGGCTACTACACAGAAAAAACAAGCCTTTCTTTCCCTGTTAAGGAAGGGGGCGGCACAATCTCGATGATAGACTCAGCTGATAGCTGTACTCTTCCCATCACTGACAAAGTTGTTCAACAAAGCTTTCAGTCCCGATAACTCCGGACACTCCACGAATGCGTGCAAGACGGTCTCCCTATCCTGCTCACATCGCGGGCATGTCGGCGACGGGCACTGCCGTGCCTTGACAGCTTGTCGCGAACAGGTAAAGCCGCACGGAACACTGCCAGGCTAGGGATTTCTGGTAATTATCCAGATACCCCGGCCGAACGTCCTCCGGAACAGGTTGACCAACTGATTTTCATCGTAGCCCAGGGTCTCCCCCAAGGCGTCTTCGGACTTAATCTCCACTAACCCGCTATAGAAATCCGTGGTGGAACTCCTGTTGCCGGCGTTGCCCACCCGAGATAGTAGCTGGAGCGCCTGACGGCACTCCAAATGCCATTCACTCAGTTTAGTTTAGGTCTCCGCTTGATCCATGCACCGATGTCCGTTAGGGATGTTAACTGGGGAAGGTAGAACCGGACGTGCGGCGACCACACCTGCTCTCCATCCAGGTAAAGCCAGAGGTGCCTCAACCTTAACGCGTTTTTTCGCATCCTCAGCCAAGGCATCCCTAGCCCCCCTTTAGCGGTTTCTGGCAGCAGACAGAGCGCTTTACAAGTGGCTTTCCTCCTTTCCACAAAAATCGGAAAAGGATTCTCTCCAACTTGTTCAGCCACAAATCGGGGCAAGGCACCACGGTCAGACGGTAGGTGATTACTGATGCTATAAACATCTGCACCACCTCCGCCTTCCCTAGCAGGGAACGCCCGCCCAGACCAGGTCTGGGTTAGAGCGGTCACCTTGTTGGCCACCTCACTCCAATTTTTCTCAATCTGGAGGTCTGGCCCGAACCAGACTCCGAGCAGCTTAACAGGACCTTCCGTCCAACGCCCTACGACGTTATTGGACGGCATCGGCTTGCCCCTCCAGGTGCCGAGTTGCAAACCGACCGACTTGTCCTTGTTAACCTTTGCTCCTGCCACCGCCTCGTAGCTTTTGATGGCCTCTTCCACCACTGGAAGCTGGCCTTCGTCTGCCACGATGATGGAGGTGTCATCCGCATACGCCGTAGCTCCTCTTCCACACCATAGATCATGCGGCGCGCCCCCTAGTGCCTCCAACTTCCGCAGCAAAGGCTCAAGAGCCAATACGTATAGGAGCGAGGACAGGGGACACCCTTGACGAACTGAACGCTCGATCCTGAACGGCTTCGAAAAGGAACCGTTCACCTTGACTACAGACTCGATGTCGCTATACAAAGCAGCGATCCAACCTCGAAAGGTCGGGCCTAGGCCAGCCTCTCCGAGGACCGCCGCCAGGTACCGATGGTCGACCCTATCAAATGCTTTGGACTGATCTAAATGTACCAGTGCTCCCCCTGCGGCAGAAAGCTTCCCCACCCTCTCTAAGGAGTAGCGTATAAGGTGGAGATTGTCGTGGATCGTTCTGCCGGGGATAGCGCACGTTGCGCTTCTCCGACAAGTTGTCCACGACCCGCGCCAACCTTTTTGCTAGCACCTTGGCCAGAATCTTTAACTCTGTGTTTAACAGAGTTATGGGCCTGAAGTTCCTATCTCGTCCCCCTTGTTCGGGTCCTTCCTGATCAACTCTCACCGCCCCCCGGCTCGCAGACTTGGGAATTCTCCCATTCTGCTGCCAGTTGGCGTAGACGCTAGCCAGCAGGTGCCCGAACAAGTCTGGCATACTTCTATAAATTCATAGGGCAGACCATCGAGACCCGGCGACTTCTCCCCCGGGCACTTGCCCAACACCTCGATTACTTCCTCGGCTGTGATTGGCCTTCACAGCACTCAGCCTCTCATGTCGAGAGGCGCGGGCCACCAGACAGGAAGTCCCTAAGGGCCTCACCATGATCCAGCGTCCCGCACCTCCCGAACAACTCGGCGAAGTGCTTGTGAAGTGCCTCACACACTCTCGTCCCGCTTCTTGATCGTGCATCCGTTTTCATCAACAAGAGACCCAATTGTGGCATCGTTTCCACGCTGTGTTTCTATCGTACGGGCCCATCCGGCAACATTAATTCCCTCACGGCCCAATGCTCGTACTTTAGCCCGGACTCTACATCCCTCATGTTTGGTTTTGAGGTGACGGTCTAATGCCGTTCTCGCCGCTAAAATGTGAGATGCAGAGCCCAACCTCAACGCCTCCTCTAAGTTCTTAACTAGTTGCCCTTCTATTCTAGCCAATCTAGTCTTAGTTGTTTACTAAATCTAATGGACTCGAATCGAATGGCTCTTTTGAGGGTGAACCACCACCGGTTATCACCACGGCTCCGGTTAACGCCCTCTGCACTAACACCTTAATCCGGCTACGGTATGCCTCGCGTGTCAAAATAGACTTGTTCAGCTTCCAGTAGCCGGTCCTATCTTAAGTGTGCTATCTATGTCCAGTCTACACGTGACCATTCTATGGTCAGTATAGGGCACCTGGACGAGCTGTGGGCAACTAAAACTAGACTTATCTCTAGTTCTTATCACTATCCTGTCTAGATAAGACTTGAACCTTCCGTCGCCACTCATCCAGGTCCACTCTGGACGTTCGGATGGTCAAGTCTGTAACGATCTGCTAGCTGAAACCGCTTAAGCAGATCCACGAGACGTGAGTTCACTTTCCTATAGATCGAGCCAACGCTATCGATGTGTACGTCAACGATAGCATTAAAGTCCCCTAATATCACTAAAGTCTGCGACGTCACGAGAAAACCCTCTAGGCGCCGACAAAAATCAGTTTGGAAACCTCTAGCACAATTTTATTTATTCAGCTGTAATGTTCTTTGTTTATACTTTAATGTGCTGTTATGAGATATATTTTCAACCACCCCTAGATATCTGTAACATTCCTCTTCAGATATAGGGGAAACTGTCAGGTCATTGATGGCGATGTTGCTAGTCTGGCTTACATTTTTCGCCCTTTTCACAACCATATAACATTTATCCTGAACAAACGCCAACCCCACATTTTTTAAGAATGTTGTAACTTAATCCCTTTATTTGACTTGTTCAACGATTTTTACGTGTTTGTTACATCAGAATACTAAAAGGACAACAAGTGGCTTTCATGCTTCTCTCAGTTGAATTTGTGACATTATTGAAACGTTTCCAAATGAACATGAAAATAGGTTTATAGTCTTTGTTAATAATTTGATTTATATGTCTAACATGTATTGATTTCAATACTAACACGCATACATTTGTTTTTACATCTGAAAGAAAATATTTCTTGTTATTGCTATGCATTGCATTATTTGGTTCATAAATACAGATATTTACTTGTATTCTGTAGATTACTCGTTATTTCAACGGAATTTACAGTGTCAAACATGTTCAGGAATGATGTGCAATGAAGTGACAAGCTGTCCAGAAGCAGAGGTAAGCTGGAATATTACTTTCTTCCTTTTCGTTAAAATATATCCACAGCCGTCACTAAAAAGCCATAAAGTCCACATAGATTGTAATATGCTTTCGCCAGGTTTTTTTATGTGCCTGCGTAGACATACACACACCCTGTCGATCTTCTTATTCATGACTCAATGGGAAAACAAGGATGTGACGATAGAAGGGAGAAATAGCTGAACATCACTAGGTTGGGACACATTTCACTTGATTAGACTGGGACAAAGTGAAATGAAGTGCCTTGTTCAAGGACGCAACGTTCTACCCTGTCCAGGAATCCCTATTCAAGAAACGAACACACGAACTTAAAGTGAGCTTTCTCCGACAAAACATGGCTGTCCTTAGAGTAGGATGTATGAATGTATGTGGCCAGAAGTCAACTTGGGATCAAGATTCCTTGTCGAATGACCTCGGGCCACTAACCTTAGAGGGGATAACTGCATGTTGGATGTGGCCCTACCATCTTGCAGAGATTACAGGGAGCGGATTAAGGAAAAGTTAAGAAGTAAATGACCGTCTCCTTCGTCTGTTGGCCATAGCAAAAGTGGTTGTTTGATAGACAAGATTATGAAATGTTCGAAACAGATTAAATCTGCCCCCACATCAAGAAGTACAATAAGCTTCACAGAACATAACTGATGGGGGTCATATTATTTCAACAGGAATAGATGAAAGCTATACGATTAAACGCAGCTAAAACACAAATTAAAATTGCCAGGCATATCTCTGAATACACAGTTGTACATTGGTGAAAGAAACACAAGAGAAACAATAAAAGACACGGGTAATGAAACAGATCAATGCTTCACATTAACTGATCTACGAGAATATAGGAGAATAGAGCGTGACATAAGAGCATGGCTGAATTCTGTTGCCTGTTTCATTGTCCGTTTTGATCTCAGACCTGTGTTAGCTTATTTAACGATTCATTCATTTGCAATCACAGACTCCAATGGCTCTTTTGAAGACGCCAGCCTTCGGACACTATCATTGGTTATTTTTTCATGACATCCTCACTCAGTTTGGGATCCAATTTTCTTTCTAAAACTTTTCCAACATTGGAAGAAA
>NC_043001.1:121422388-121442388 GCF_006345805.1 Octopus sinensis | reverse complement strand
TGGATGGCACGACTTAAATTTAGGTATTGATGTGTGTCTGTGTGTTTATAGTATATATCTGTGGTGATGGTGGTGTCTTTTTTAATTACCATTATATCCAGGAATGGTAATTTGGTACTACTCATCTCCTTTGTAAATGGAGAGATGGGTGTAGGTTGTTCAGGAGGATATTGAACTCTTCAGAGTATTTAGAGATTCTGTCCGATTATGAAACAGTCGTCTAGGTATCTCTTCCATGCCTTTTCAATATACTTTCTAAACCAGTGCCATAGTTTACCTCCACCTCTTGGTAGAGTTGTTCTTCTAAGTATCCATTACAGAGTTGGCGTAAACGGGAGCAAACCTCGTTCCCATCGCCGTGCCTCTAATTTGGATGTAATTCTTTCCATTGAAGAAGAATGTGTTATTTTCTAGAATAAGCTTGACTGTGTCTAATATAAATGGCACTGTGAATCTGCTGGGAATCACTTCTCTATGTTTTTCTAACCAGTATTTAATCGCCTTTATCCTAAATCGTGTGGAATATTGGTTTGTAGAGGCTTACCACATCAAAAATTAGTAAAACTGAATTTGTTTCTGTTGTTTTGGGAAGATGGGACAGGAAGTCGATGTCATCCCTGATGAAACTTGGTATGTAAGTACATAGTGGTTTCAAAACAATGTCAATAAAATTGCTTAGACGGTGTGTAGGGCATGCTGGACCAGCTATAATAGGTCTAAGTTTTAGGTCTTTTGGATGTAATAATTTTATGTACTCACTTTCTTTGTTCTTTACTGCCTGTTGAATGTTTTTTGATTTGTGTATTTTTGGTAAGCCGTAGAAGTTGCTGGGTTTTGGTTCAAAATTGGTGATGTAGTCTTTTTCATTATCCGTAAGTGAGTTGTGGTGTGTTGAAATCAGGTTGTTGATCTTTTCATGATGTGGTGGTCTATATTTGCGGGTATTTCACAATAGAAGGTTGTATCCTTCAGTTGGTCTTCAACCAAATCCTTATAGTATTCGGTATCCATAATAACAATTGCACCACTTTATCTGCTTGTTTAATTATTATTGTTTGATCGTTTTGTATACGTTTACATGCAGACATCTCTGATTTGCTAATGTTTGGCCTAACATTGGTATTGCGTCTAAGGAGAAATTTAGACAGGATATCAATGTATTGGTCAAGGTAGGTAGTTATTTTCCTTTTGGTGGGGTAAATTTGATTTATTCCTTACTAGGGATTCATCAATCTCATTACTTTTGTTAGCGAAGAATTCTACAAGTCGTAATTTTCGACAGAATTTTTGGATATCCTCCTTTAATTTTCGGATATCCTCCTTTAATTTTCGACAGAATTTTTGGATATCCTCCTTTAATTTTGGATATCCTCCTTTAATTTTCGACAGAATTTTTGGATATCCTCCTTTAATTCAGATACCTTTGAGTAACCACCTAGCAACATGTGGTCGGAAAATATATATAATATTTCCATTCTACAAATTACACAGCCCAAGTGAAATCGAGAGGAAAATCAGAGAAAAGAATTTTATTGATAAATTCGAACCCAAGCTAAATAAGCAATAATAATAATAATAATACTTAGAGGTATTACTTCCACTGCTACGACCATGACCACTAACAACAACAACAATAAAAGGTGATCAAGACGAAGATAGCAGGAAAATTATCTTATTTAGGGTTAAAAGTTCTATTGCCACCACCATCACCACTAGCAACAATAATTAAGGTGCTGACAATGATGATGATGACAATTGAAATATAAAAATATAAAAATCTCTGACAAAGGATATTTACAACATTTCTAAAAATAACCCAACAATTGCTGCTTCGGCCAGGGTCAAGATACAGGACTCTTGACATGTCCAACAAAGCGTGATGCCTAAACCAATCAGCTCAACCAACCAATCAGCTTAAGTAATTGAGTGATACTACACACTGATTGGTCAGAATACAGTTTGCAAAACCTAGCACTCTGGAGCCTACCCAGCTGTATTTATATCACAGAATCAATCATCTTGCTACAGTCAAAAATTGTGAAGCATGACTGTCAACACTACTACATGAACCCGAAGATTGCAGAATTCAATGCATGAAAGTACTAGTTCAATCAGAATGAATATTTAACATTCTACTATTTCATTTTATTTTATTCAATTATAATATATTATCTTATAATATATCATTATAAGATTGTAAATAAAACGTGAAAATCAGACAAGGTTGGAATTCTTTTTATTAATATATTCTTCTATACACAATCACACACATCCATATATATATATATATTATATATATATATATATATATATAATATATATATATATACATAAATATATATATATATACATATATATATATACATACGCATTGAGTCGAAACAGGAGCAGCTGAAGAAGGGGAATGTTCCTTGTATTGTTTGTCTTGTACTCTGTTTTTTCGTTGTTGAAAAGAGTCCGTTTCCTTGTTTGATTTTATGTTTTCGTTTCTCGTTGTGTTCTACGCTTTTTTGTGGTGTCCTGTACTCATATATGTATGTATATATACATATAGATGTAGGTATGTACATATATGTATGTATGTATGCATATGTTTTATTTATTAAATTGCTGTATTTATATATATGTATATATATATACATACATATACATCACACATATATATATACACACATATATATACACACACATATATGGGTGTGTATATATATAAATTGTGGTGGCTATCGGCAATTTGAAACCAACAAGGAAATAATTCACAGTCACTAAGTGTGAAAAGAGTGCAGTGAGCACCAGCATTATTAGAAATATTAGTCATAGACTCCTTAGCCACAAAAAGACATATGGTCTGTTTGCATTGACAGTGGGGAGAACATTCCCCACGGTAAGCCAGATGGATTAGATTAGCATGGTAATCTCTTATAGGAAGTTAATTCTCATCAGCAATGCTCACTCGATTACGGCTGGTGGAGGCTAACTCACGCCTCTCAGTATCATTGAGAATGCCATAAGAATGAGTGATTGATTTCACAAAATGGCAATGTGAAGATTATAAAATAATTAAGGTGGCTAACATGCAATTTAAAACCAACCAGGTAATTACATATATATATATATATATATATAATATATATATATATATATATATATATATATATTATATATATATATATATAAAGTGTATTTAAAGATTTATGCAGGGAGTGAAGGCCTTCATGTGGATTTCTTAGTGGACGGATATATTCTTAAGGCCAACTTTTAGTCACCCGCGAGTAGTTCGAGCCTCCTTCACTAATTCTGTTCTCAACCATACTGAATGCGGTTATTTTAGCTATGATGATCCAATCCTAAGCTATGTTTGAATATAGTGATAGAAAGCGATGTGAAAGACAGTGGTGATGGTGGTGGAGCGGAAAGTGATGAAAAGTATTGATGGTGATGGCGTCAGAAGTCTGGATGGCGTGTGTATTGCAGATGTGCTGGCGATGGTGGTGGTACTGTTGTTTATCATGAAGCTTTGCAATAAGTTCCGAGTCGACAAATTATATCATTGCTTTGATGAAAATTGTTCATTGCTTGAGAAATATTCATGTTTCATGAAACTTAATATGTACTCAATGCATGGTGTCATTGTTGGACCCAAGGATTAACAGGGCAGCTTTTAAACGAATGTATATATATATATATATATATACAATATGTTACATTACTCGGTAGTCAAGATAAAACTCTGAGTTTCAGATGCCGAAGTGGAAATCCACAACACCATCTCTTCGGTTATCTGGCTATTTGAAAACGTTATGAAAAAATACCGTTAAATAAAGGGAAATTACTCTGTTATAACTCTGCTTGCCTGCGTACTTATACATCGCTCGCATTTTTCGTCATAAAAATTATATAAAAATACATAAAAAATATATAAAAAATATATAAAAATATCTAAATTCTTCTTGGGACATAACATAGAAAGCATGTTCTATCTGTTTTCTTTAGGGGACCAAAAACGTAACAGAAACTTAGTCACATGTGGGCATGATCCGAAAAGCTCTGTCCTTGTATTTAGACATGTAGTAGGGTCTAAGCTGCTTTTCCAGATAAGCCATCTCTCCATGTCGCATAGACCGCACCTTCCGCTGCCGTTAGTATAGGGCTTACATCTGGCCAAAATCTTCCATTGTATGTTATAATCGACAACTTTATCTCTTAACGACCAAATATGATTAGACAATTGTGTCGCTTTTCTTTTGTTCCAGTGCCTAAAGCTCAAAGTGTGGTTATTGAACCTGGCCTTGAAATTACCCTCTGTAAGGCCCACGTATTTCTTCGTCGAAACGGTGTCTTTAGTGGTTATAGAGTTTACGGTAGCTTCATATATGATGGTCTTGGACATGCAAGCTCCATTTAGCGGGCACAATTCTTTATTCCTGCATGAACAGCTGTTTTCTTCTTGTGTTTTTTGTATGTTATGTTTGATTATGTTTTTAAAATTGGTAGTTGAACTAAAACTAATTTTTAAATTGTGTCTATTGAAGAGTTTCCTATAAGTATGGTTAACTGGAAAATGTCTATCTATCAGAGCTAGGAAATATTTACCTATATTGAAGGCCACCTCGGGTGAGTAAGGGGGCGTAAACCAGATGACCTTCCTATTTCTATTATCCCTTTTCTTTACTGTTGGGCTAGTGATAGGTGTATATTTTATTTTATCGCTAAAACCACTATCTTTTAAAGCCTTATTATAAACTGGGGCAACGCTATTGAAGATGTCCTCATCAGATGAGAGGCTAGAAATCCTCTTACTAATATTTTTAACTAAATTTTTGAATACTATAGGGGGATGGCATGAACCTACATTAATATAACTTAGTCTATCATTGGGCTTCCTATAAGGCTTATAAATATTCTTATTAAGATCTAAGGAAACGTCTAAGAAATTGACAACCGTCAAGTTAGTATCTATAGTTATACTAAGTCCGAAGGGTTTACGCCCCCTTACTCACCCGAGGTGGCCTTCGATATAGGTAAATATTTCCTAGCACTGATAGATAGACATTATATATAATTTAAACTTTAATTTCCTTTATATTTAACATTCACTATTAATATCCCTACTCTTTCTGTTAACTACTTATGACGTTATATCATATAACGTTTTTTTAAACAATATTAATAGCGTGCTGTCTATCACTCTACAAATCCATCATTTTTTGCTAAAATGTCTTATTGACAAGTTTCGCTTTTTTCACCTTCCTGAAGAGAAGATTGCATTCTTTCATTTATTCTTTTGAATAGTAACAGTGGAATTGTCAAAACATGTGTCGAAAGTAAAAATATTTGATTACACCTCCATTTATTTATTCATATATTATTCAAAATATTCAACGTAAACACGAAGTTTCTACCTTTATAAACAAGGAGTTACAACATCTTTACTTGTGAGATTTTTGCTACCCTGGTAACTATTTATTTTTTTTTCCGTGTTAATTGTTAACAAGGTAAAAATACACTCATCTATTTATATATGCATATATGCAAATCAGCCCACATTTGCATACATACGTAGCATATATATATATATATATATATATATAAGTTTATATTCATATGTACATACATAAGTAAACATATATATATATATATATATATACATATATATATATATATATACATATAATATACATGTAGAAACATTTATTTGCATCTATGTGCACGTACACGTATCCAATATAGGTTTTCATCATAGGGACAGCACTTCTGTGAAACGATCGTAAAAAGGGTTTAAATATTTAATTCAAAACTTATAAACTGTCATATACATTATATATTTATACGTATACATATATACATATATTTTTATAAATATTTATATTTATTTATTTATATATTTTTAATACAACCATTTTTTTCACACGTGTATATCTTTCTGTGAAGTTTTCTGATATTGAATTCTTAATATTAATAATAACATATTATTTAAAAATATATATAATCGCTCGCATTAAATATATAAATACTTTAATAATATTAATACTTTGATACAATAGAGCACTCAATATATATTCAGTATATAATATTCTCATTGAATATATTTGACTAAAGATTCATATACACTCTTTACTCTTTTTACTCTTTTATTTGTTTCAGTCATTTGACTGTGGCCATGCTGGAGCACCGCCTTTAGTCGAGCAAGTCGACCCCAGTACTTATTCTTTGTAAGCCTAGTATTTATTCTATCGGTCTCTTTTGCCGAACCGCTAAGTTACAGGGTCGTAAACACACCAGCATCGGTTGTCAAGCGATGTTGGAGGGGGGGATAAAAACAGACACAAACATATACACACATACACACACATAGATATATAGTCATATACATATATACGACAGGCTTCTTTCAGTTTCCGTCTACCAAATCCACTCACAAGGCTTTGGTCGGCCTGAGGTTATAGCAGAAGACACTTGCCCAAGGTACCACGCAGTGGGACTGAACCCGGGACCATATGGTTCGTAAGCGATCTACTTACCACACACCCACTACTACGCATATATATACATATATATATATACATACACACACACACACACATATATATATATAAATACATGGAACTGTGTATGTGTACAAACATGCATTTATATATGTGTTTATACATGTAGATGCAGATGTATTAATGTGAGTTTGTATATTCGTATATATATATTTACTTATAGTATTTTTAAGTGTATATGTGATTATGAATGTATATTTTTATCTACGTATGTGGGTTTTATGTGCATCTATGATGTGTGTCTCATTTATAAATACAGCAATTATTTTCTATATCAATCCATAGGCTGGACCAAATCCTTCGCATTTCGTTTGATTTTAAAATCTTTCAACGAATATAAAAAACCTGCTGAGAACATATCAAGAGCCGTGAGTAGATATCTGCCCTCTTTTTCTCCGAACACACACACACACGCGCGCTGAACACGCGCACACATGCATACACTCACACACACACACACACACATGCATATTTTATACAAGAAATGCAAAACGTCAATTTAAATAGTGAGTGAGCTCAATACGTTTCGTAGATAGTGATATCGATTTTGTTAAATGATAACAGGTATTTTAAAGTTTAGCCTGATTAGCTTAAACACATAAATACATACATATGTAAAATTATTTCCTTATCTGTATCTTTTTATACTACTCAAGGCTTTTAAATCAAACTTTGTTTCTTGAATTTAATGTATGCATATATATATATATATATAAACATATATACACATCTGGCTTTTGCAGATGGAGCATAAGTTTTTAACCGTGACTGGAAAATTCAGAGTTGAATATCCTGGGTAAGCAAAAGCTTCTAACACATTTATTCAAATTTATTTTGTTTTGTTCCAAACATTCGATTTTATCGCATGTATTAGACGTCACCATAATCAACAGTGTTGTACTTGTAACCCACAATATACTAATTTGTACCTTCGACGAAATGCTTAAGTGTTTTATCAATGTTTTATTATACAAAGGACAAACAAACCCATATAAAGATAAAGAGAGAACTGTATATATATATATAATATATATATATATATATATATATTATATATATATATATATATATATATATATATTATATATATATATATATATATATATATATATATATATATATATAATATATATATATATATATATATATATATATATATATATATATATATATGCATATATACATACATACCTATATATATATATATAATCTAATAATAATTTAACATTACTTGAAAAGGTAGTGGGTAGCGAACTTCTTTACTACTTCAGGGAGTGACGACCTTGCCTGACACGAGTTCCGGGCTCAGCTGGCTCCGGCTGACAGTACCCGGTATGGGCCCCTATCCAGGGTTACGGAACGGAAACAACCTTCAAAGAAATCCGGAGTGGAGCCCCGAAGGCGGTCTAGTGTTCGACTCGACACTCTTCCGGCAGCTCCTGCAACCAAGCTGGTGCCAAACGTAATGCACTGCACTCCTTTGGACTACATCAGCAAGGTCGAGAGAGGAAACCTGACGATTGGGCTACCCAGGACTTTCTTATCTATAGCCCAGGCTTGCGCAAAACTGGAGAGGACACTTCAGTGCTGCTGTAAAAAGCTGCAGAAACAACACGGGAGGTAACAGTCACGAGTGAAAAGTCGATTCAGATTGGCGTAAAATATGGGCGCTACGGGTTACCTCTGACGGTGGGAGGGACCTCCGTGTCCTATTGGTTAGCTACTGCCCACCTCAAGCTGGGCAGCCCCCAGTTAATAAGGTGCTGACCCGCCACAGGTCGCCTGCTTCATTGGGTGCTTGAAGCTAAAAGTATGACTTGAAAAGCGGCCTGCAACCTCTGCACCAGGCAAACAACTAAAAGTCAAGAAAACACCAGTTGTGCGGTTGGCAAGCTGGAATGTCAGGACCATGTGCCCTGGAATATCTGATGATCTACTCAGGGTTGAAGACACAAGGAAAACGGCCATCATTGACCGTGAACTAAAGAGGCTCAACATAGATATTACTGGGCTGCAGGAGACAAGTCTCCCCTCGAACGGCAAACTCAAAGAGCAGGATTTCACCTCCTTTTGGCAGGAAGCGATCCAGAAGAACCTCGTCAGCATGGCGTTGGCTTTGCAGTGAGAAACTAATTACTCTCCTCAATAGAACCACCATCAGGAGGCACTGAGCGTATCCCCTCACTGCGCCTCTCGACTTCTTCTGGCTCAGTACATCTACTCAGCATCTCTGCTCCCACTCTCTACAGCTCAGAGGAGACCAAGTACCAGTTCTACAAAGATCTCAACTGTGTCATAGAAAATATACCAACGACTGAAAATATCTACCTTCTGGGGGATTTTAACGCTCGCGTGGGATCTGACCATGATTCGTGGCCCATTTGTGTTGGACACTTTGGTATTGGCAACATGAATGACAATGGTCAGAGACTACTCGTATTCTGCACATACCACAACCTGTGCATCACAAACACATTCTTTACCAACAAGCCTTCCCACAAGGCATCTTGGAGACATCCAAGATCTCACCACTGGCATCAGCTGGATCTCATCATTACACGGAGATCCTTTCTGAATTCTACTCTATTGACCCGCAGTTACCACAGCGCGGATTGTGACACAGACCACTCACTAATTAGAAGTAGGGTGAGGATTCTGCCTAAAAAAGTCCATCGCTTCAAGAAAGTGGGCCGACCACGCATTAACACTGCCAGAACCTCGGAACCTACACTGCAAAAATGTTTTGCTGCTTCTATCAAAGTTGCCCTCAGTAGCTGCCCAACCTCCTCTGCTGAAAGTAGGTGGAACTATATCAGGGAAGCTTTGTATACGACATCAATAGATACTTTCGGCATGAGAGAAAGATAAAACCCAGATTGGTTCAATGCTGGGCTCTCAGAGCTGGAGCCAGTTATCGAAGCAAAGCGTGCAGCTCTGATGCAATACAAGAGTGATTCTTCTACAAAGTCCCTCGAAGAACTCAGAAAGGCACGAAATAAAACCCAACTGACAGCCAGACGCTGTGCAAATGGGTATTGGCAGGAAATCTGTCAGAGTATCCAGTCAGCTGCTGACAGTGGCGACACCTGTGGGATGTATGCCGGTTTGAAGAAGGCCCTCGGTCCATCCGCAACCAAGTCAGCCCCTCTGGAGATCTCATCACGGATCAAGGCAAGCAAATGGATAGCTGGGTGGAGCACTACCAGGATCTCTACTCACGGGAGACTACAGTGGCTGAGGCAGCAGTCGAGAGTGTCAAGATCTTGCCAGTCATGTGCGAACTTGACAGTCCGCCATCTATAGCAGAGCTCACCAAGGCTGTTGACTCCCTAGCAAGAACTAAGGCTCCGGGAAAAGACGGCATCCCCTCAGATATCATCAAAGCCGGCAAAAACCCCATCCTGTTTCGGCATCTTCATGAGCTTCTGTGTCAGTGCTGGGAAGAGGGTACAGTCCCTCAGGATATGCGGGATGCTAACATCATTACGCTTTACAAAAACAAAGGTGACCGTGGTGATTGTAACAATTACCGTGGAATATCTCTTCTAAGCACTGTTGGAAAGACCTTTGCCCGCGTTATCCTGACAAAGCTACAACTACTTGCTTCTCGTATCTATCCGGAATCGCAGTGTGGCTTTAGAAGAAGCAGATCAACTATCGATATGATATTCTCCGTACGCCAACTTCAGGAGAAGTCCAGAGAGCAGAAAATGCCATTATATATGGCTTTCATTGATCTAACAGAGGCTTTTGACTCGGTAAGCAGAACAGGCCTCTTCATCCTGCTCCAAAAAATCGGATGTCCACCAAAGCTGCTGAGGATCATCAAGTCTTTCCATGATGACATGCAAGGCACCATACAGCACAACGGTTCAACATCAGCCGCCTTCCAAATAAAAAACGGGGTAAAGCAAGGATGTGTCCTCGCTCATACATTGTTTGGCATCTTCTTCTCGCTCTTACTCTCACAAACCTTTCAGACATCAGATGATGGAGTGTTTCTGCACAGTAGAAGTGACGGGAAACTGTTCAATCTCTCGCGCCTGTGTGCCAAAACCAAAATCAGAAACGTCCTGATCAAGGAGATGCTATTTGCTGATGATGCCGCTCTGGTATCACACAGAAGAAGCCCTCCAAAGGCTCATTGACTGTTTTGAGCAAGCATGTAACAACTTTGGCTTAGCTATCAGCCTTAAGAAGACCAACATCATGGGTCAGGCTACATCGGACATCCCAAACATACATATTGGAGACCACAGATTACAAAAGGTGGAGAAGTTTACCTATCTGGGCTCTACCGTCACCTACAACCTATCCCTTGACGCTGAGCACAATATACGCATTGGAAAGGCAGCTGCTGCGATGGCCCAACTCTCCAAACGGGCTTGGAACAACAATAAGCTGATCAAGACCACGAAAATGAAGATCTACCAGGCATGTGTACTCAGCACTCTACTGTATGGAAGTGAGACTTGGACGCTATACACACGCCAAGAGCGTCACCTAAACATCTTTCACCTGCGCTGCCTCCGAAAAATCCTCCGCATCAAATAGCAGAATCATATCCCCAACAAAGATGTCCTCAGGCAAGCAGGAATACCAAGCATGTTTGCACTCCTCACACAAAGACGTATGAGATGGCTTGGGTATGTTAGCCGTATGAAAGATGGCAGAATCCCCAAGGACATACTCTACGGTGAGCTTGCTAGGGGTACTAGGTCTGTGGGTAGACCGATCTTACGTTACAAGGATGTTTGCAAAAGGAACATGAAGGCCTGCAACATCAATATTAGCGGTTGGGAGGCAGTTGCCGGCAACCGTGGAGAATGGCAACGTACCGTAAAAGAGGGAATACAAAGGAGTGACAGGGAGAGAGAGGAGAAATGGAAAGAAAAGAAGAGACGTCAACAAGAAACTATGACATTACAACCAGCCAGGAACAGTCTTCGCTACATTTGCGGTACCTGCCAGAGGGAGTGTTTGTCCAGGATAGGACTACACAGCCACAGCAGGAAATGAATCAGGATATGAAATATAAAAGCCGGACTGGACTATTTATGCGCAACTCCATTGTCTCCGAGACAAAAAGGATGCCAACCAATATATATATATATATATATTATATATATATTATATATATATATATATATATATATATAATATATATACACACAGAAGGATAAGATCAATATTTAAATATCGATTTTATCAGGTGGCCAGCATGGGAATAAAAACCATCAAAGGTAACAATTATTTAAAATTATAATATAGGGTAATAGCAGTCAAATCTTGACTCTAAAACCACATTAAATGTTCATATAGCACCAGGAGAGAAGACGAAGAGACAAAATAGAATAGCAAACATTTCTGGATAATTCCAGAACCCGGATTTCTGACTCTGCATAAGAAATGCTCTGCCTTCATCAGTGGAATATACTCAGAAAAGCAAATAAATACAAATATATACATATACAACATACGATATACTTACATATACGAACGTATTTATAATATATATATATATATATATATATATATATATGAGCGTGTATATATAAATTAAGGCGGCTATCAGCATTTTAAGACCAACAGGGAAATAATTCACAGTTACTAAAGGTGACAAGAGTGCGGTGAGCACCAGCATTATTAGAAATATTAGTCATAGACTATTTCGTTTTGGGATTTGGTTTGCAAGATTCTTTATGTGAGTTCGTGTGTTGAAGCATATTCTGTTCTGTCTGGGGAGAGCCATTTTCTTTTTGTGCCTTATAATTCCACACACTCACCGGTAACATTTCAACGTATTTCTTATTTTTATTTTCCTAAAACTTTTCGTTGAGTCTTGCAAACTTTTACCAGTGATTGTGTTAAATTATAGTCATAGACACTTTAGCCATAAAAAAACACATGGTGCATTGACAGGGGGGGAGGCAACATTCCCCACGGTAAGCCAGATGGATTAGATTAGCATGGTAATTTCTTATGGGAAGTTAATACTCATCAGCAATGCTCACTCCATTACGGCTGGTAGAGGTTAACTCCCGCCTGTAAATGTCATTGAGAATGACATAAAAATGAGTGATTGATTTCACAAAATGGCAATGTGAAGATTATAAAATAATTAAGGTGGATAACACGCAATTAAAACCACCTGGTAATTACATATAAATATATATATATATATATATATATATATATATATATTATATATATGATACGTTTATAAAAATTATACACGGAGGGAAGACCACCATGTGGATTTCTTACATGCTAAAGAGGGCAATCCCCGGTACTGGACGAATATGTTCTTAAGACCAACTTTTAGTCACCCGCTTGTAGTTCTAGCCTTCTTCACTAATTCTGTTCTCAACCATACTGAATGCGGTTATTTTACCTATGATGATCCAATCCTAAGCTAAAAACAATTAATCTCTTTAAGTGTTCAAAGTCAACTGCGGCGCAATATCTCCCAAGTTTTGAACAAATTCCAGGCATTGCTCAACATGAATTTGCTTGATGAAAGTAAGTATCGTGTTTCTTCATTTTTTTAACACCATTACCGTCATAATTAGCTTCATCAATCACCATTACCATCCTCTTCGTCGTTGTCGTCATCATCAACCACAACGGATGATACCTTAGGACACCCACGCGTGCACGCAAGCGCACAGACTCTCCCCCTCTCTCATACATACAACTATTTATTTACATTTTCTCGAAGCTTGGATAATTTCAATAAATCAGCATTTTATTTTGCGCTTTTCCGTTTCTTGTCCCTACGGAACTGTTTGTCTAACCGAGGGCAAAAATGTTTTCTTCTAATTTTGTATAGAAGTAGAAGATGCAGACTCTACTGGGCAGAAAAATTCACACAATTCCTGTACTTTCTTTAATTCACTCAGGAAAATTATTCAATGTTGCAAATAATTTTCCTCAGCGGAAATTCAGTTTGTTCGACGTGATCATATTAATTTTTGAATTAGGATCGATAGATACACACACAGCTCATACGCTTTAACTCATCTCTAAGAGATATAAAAGAGGAATAAATCACATCCCATTGCCGAACAATGATATAATTTTTTTCACTTCGTTTCCATTCATTTCATTTTACCACTGCCAAATCAATATAAGGTCTATCTATTTCCAGCATAAAAGAGGTTTATGCGCATCCGGTCAGTATGTCTAAGTAGTGGTCAATATTGAGGAAATGCAACAATAGAGGCCGCGAAACAGACAGTAGCATTTTTACTTGTCAAATCCCGTAACAAATTATATATTGCTCGGGAAAATGTAAAAATATATATACATATACACATACATATTTCGGGATGGTCATTTTATTTATTATTAAAAAAAAATATAAATGAATAAATATATGTGTGCATATATATATTGTGTGCCCAGGTAGAGTATACGGGGATCTCTACGTACAGCAGTGTTCGGGCAAACAGATCACATTGGCATAATTTGAAGAATGCTGTCAAAGTAGTTTCTCATGGATTCAGATCTACGTTTCGAGCATTGTCTTCTGTGAAATATACACGCTGGCCATTTTCAAGATGTGCAGATAGATTTTAAGAAAGTGTTCCTACATGTAAACAGGATGTGACCTTTTTGTTGACAGTGTATTTGTCTAAAAGCAGAACCGTCCTTCCATCAGCGCTTGTCAATTGGCTGAAGTAACATGAAAGGCATCGTCATTCATGGTATATTCGTGAATAAGTCACAAACTGAAATACGTTGATCTATTGTTTAGGGAAATATTATTTACTTGTTTAAGGGTTGTACTGGATACATAGCGAAAACAGCTCTAACAGTTCAAATAGTAAGAAATAAACATATATATATATATATACAAATTCATACTATCCGGTAATTAATGTGCTTAAAATTTTATATTTTATGTTTTTTCATTATGTTTCCAGGTTCAAGTACTGGTAATGGAACAGAGGATAGAACAGCAGAAACAAACTTTTGAGTGAAAATCGAAAAAGAGCCTCCAAGAATCGTCTTTGATGATATTTTATGCTATAAAACGATATTTTCTGCATATATAATACAAAATAAAAATTTCCCCATATATAATATGAAATAATATTTTCTTAATATATAATATAAAATTATATTTTCTCCATATATAATATAAAATTATTTTCTCCATATATAATATAAAATATATTTTCTCCATATATAATATAAAATATTCTTTCTTGTAACGACACTATAATTTACGTTTCAATACAACACTATGCATGCATGAGACTGTATAATCCACCATAATGTAATTTAAACAGTTTCAGGGCTCACTATGGCTTGAAACAGAAAATATTGCATGATTTGAAATTATATTGATATTCTATCTTCTTGCCAATATAATGTTATCAATGTAAGCTTTAGAATTGTTAAATAAAGGATTAAATCTGATCTGTTGCTACCGTTCGTTTTCTAGATGAAATACTGTAATACTGCAGACTAAGATCAAATACCACCGGAAGAGGCACTGATTCCATTTGTTATTTTAAACATTCCACTAAAATGTTAATACTTGCAAAATGTATCATGTTGATTAGATTTACGATCATTTATCTAATTAGTATTATCAGGTCATTCAACTGTCATTGTTCAAGTAATCAACATTTCACAAACAGCTACATTCCAATCAAAGCACCGGACGTAGATTCGTCTTCTACACGTTCATGTCTACTTTCACTCCCTCAATGTTACACTAACACGAGACTGCACACGCCTCAATGTCTTCATTGAAGTAGTTTCTTAGTTATATTCTCTACATGATATTCAGGCCCATTAGGCCCCACCGGGGATAGAAGACATCCCACTAAAAGAGATGCCAGTCTGTTGCAAGTTTAACCCCTGGTTGTTGCTGGTATTTCTTCTCAGATGACTGCACTGGAAGTGTTTTTCTCGTGGACAGAACGCACCGAACCAATAGTCCATGTGTCTATTTCTGTGTGTGTGTACTTGTATGTGTGTGTGTGTGTGTGCGTGCGTGTGTATGTATGTATGTGCGTGCTTTTTAGCTTCTTCTGTTTTCCGGATCATTGGTCGCTCTCTTGCCAGCCGGAGCACCGCTACGCCCTTCTTTTATACTCTGCTTGTTGCTGTTAAAAGATATGTAGCCGTTTATCGTAACAGCTCTGTCATTTCTACTGCTTATTACATGGCCTGTGGTTTTAGAAGTCTTGATACATCGACTGAAATAAGGAATTATTTTTTAGTTTCCTTCTAATTAGATGGTCGCACCATTTCACTCTCTTCCGTCTGACTACTTCAGTTCTGGTTTATTTCATGTAAATAACGTTTCTTATACAAATTACGCCACTCTCATTATAATATCTCTTTAGTTTTAAACACATTTTAATAACCTCTTACTTATGTGTTTCTAGACCCTGACTAGAGAAGCAAAAATGTGAAACCTATCAATGCATCGCTGGCTGATGTCCTACAAGCTCCAGATCCTGTTTCTTAAATCTTTCAAATGCTATACATGCTAGCGTGACCTGTATTTTCTAACCTGTGTGTCTAGTGCGACGGATACTACACAGCTCTCTTTGACATGTTCAACATAAGAACCATTCAGTGTGATTATTTCCTTTGCTTTGTGTAATTAATCTGAATATAATGCTATTCATTTTCGTCTGAGACCATCAATATTAGGTTTGCTTCCCAACCACATAATTCCGTTTTTGTTTTTGGTCTCATCGTGTGACATGGCACTTTGGGCAATTTTCACCATACTGAGAAAAAAGTACTAGGGTCAATTCGTTCGACAAAAAGTTATTCCAGGGGCCCTCCACCTTCTCCAGTATGGCTGCAGTCTCATGACTGAAATAAAGGAAAAAGTTTTAATATATATATTTCCTCACTTCGTTATTATCTGTGAACACATATTTTCTCTATTCTCCTTTCAGTGAAGAAAACAAATCTGTCTCCATGACATTTCTCCTTCACTCACTCTCTTTTGCTACTTCTCTCGCCCTCTCCTCTCTCTTATAGCTTTGCCTCTCCCATACACTTTCCTCGTCAGTTCATACTTCTCTCTCTCTCTCTCTCATATCACATGTTACTTCCCTGTGCCTGGAGAATTAAGCCAGCAAAGACGTTCAACATTTTTATAATTGTTTTTCATCTCCGCTGTTTCGTTTAACATATTTTCTCTCTTCATTGTGAACCACAAACATAATCATTCTTCATTATTTTTCACCCCATAACTTACTTCTCCTTGATTTGTTTCTCTCTGCCTTTCGGTCCTGATATGGCCCCTCCTCCATACCGTTGCCCACAAATTCCATAGGTTCTACAACGATGAGCCCCCAATATACTACAACCACTATGACGAACAATCTCATTATGAATCTAACTCTGCAGGATCACAATGTTCAAAAACACGACTACAGACATCTACATATCTGTGCCTTACCTCAATATACAACACTTAACCTATATTGGGTGCTTGTCACACGTAGTTGCAGTACTTACAATCTTGTGAAAATATGACATACAACAGACAATTTGTAATACGTCCAGGCTGACAAGCAAGCTTTAATACGTGACTGCACGAAGATGTTGAATCCTATACAAACACAACATATAAATGGAACTAGTAGATTATAAACCGTAATGGTTAGCACAAGGTTTATCGAAGAATCAAATTCTGGATTAGTTACATCCACATCTTGGCTATGGGCTCCAAGAAATGAAGTGCTGTTCCCTTGCATATTCCGCTATAATCCCTAGACGAATAGTAAAATTCTGACCAATAGCAATATTCTGAACATATGAACGTGATAGATGTGTAGCGAGACCAATTTCTATTGTTGTATATTTGAAAACATTAAGTTAGTTTCTGAAGGCTCACCACGTTACTCTGTTGAGATTGGTTAAAATAACTATCATAAAAGTCATTGGACATTTATTGAACCCTGTGTTGTGATTAGCTGAGTGCTGCGCGGGCGCTGGATCGAAGGTCCAATAACGTTACGCGTTATATATTTCTGGAGCCTCATTTCTTTTCATAAATTGGTGCCATAAATTATTGACGAGTCAGAGAGGTGGGAGTCATTCATCGAGGCGAAGTATGCGGATTCTGCCGTTTTCAGCATTAATTTGCTTACTCCATCTAATTTTTGAGAGCGGTCGAGTTCACTTTTAGTATTCTCGTTTGTGAGAGCAGTCGAGTTTATTTCAGATATTCTCATTCTAAAAATCATCTCTGGCTCATCGTTGAGAGGATGTTGGTATTGTCTCGGCGGAGGTTTGCACCTTTTAAGTGCTCTACTGATTATTGTTGTTGTTGTTGCTGCTGCTGCTGCTGCTGATGATGATGATATACAAGGTAATTCGGTAAACTGAAAATACAATTTCAGTCACCTATTCGATTGATTTATTTACAGAGTAATTCAGTTAACTGAAACTACCTTTTCAGTTATCCATTCGGATGTTTAATTTAAAGAGTTTACAGGTATATCCGTGATCCATCCTTGCCTCATTCTTTACTGTTGTGGAAGGATTCCGACAACTCCCATATGATTAAAAGTGAATTGTCACATTTGCTATGAATAAAGAACTGTCGAGTTATCAGCAGTTCGCCGTGAGCCGTGTAAACTCGTATAACAGGAAGCCTCGTGCGTTCGTGTAAATACTTCGTTAAATTATCAAACTTACAAGGATATAAAAGTTACTTATAAAGGAAATATACTTACACCATGCCTCACGTTTTTGACAGTATCCGCGGAAGGAAGAGACTTGTGGATGACATGAATTACATATTATGAAGCACAGAAACAAAAATTCGATGAATCTAAGACTTACAGGAAATTCGAAATTATGTCCTGTAACGCTCGAGTGCACATTAGGATACATGATGAAGATCATACCATAATTCAGCACATTGGTGAAGATCCTCATTGTTCATGTGCTTCAAAATCCATGCATCATATTCAGGTGGGGTTATTCAGTGTTCCGCAAAAAAAAAATCAATAAACTTATACCCGCCTTTTTTATAAGCTAAATCAATTACTCCAAAGACTGAGCCCTGAAGATGTTATGAGGGATTTTGAAAAAGCTCATATTAATAGCATTGTATCTGTTTCCTACTACTTCCATCTCATGCTGTCTTTTTCATCTATCACAAAATATATACAGAAAACATGTGAATTTGGCTTGAAGGAAAGATACCATCATGATAATGAGTTTAGCATTAAAATCAGATGGTTTTAAGCGTTGCTAATTCTTCGTCTCGATGATGAGATTGACGGAAAATCTTGTAGGTGACGATGATCCTCCTGCTAGAACTTGTGACCTACTTTGGATTATCGTACCTAAGATGAGTGCGAAGTAAATGAATGAGACTACGAAGGACTTCTCCCTAGTTTCCCATTGTCGAAAATCTTGTAGATGACGATGATCTTCCGCAAGAACTTGTGACCTACTTTGGATTATCGTACCTAAGATGAGTGCGAAGTAAAGGAATGAGACCACGAAGGACTTCTCCCTAGTTTCGCATTGGTAGTTGGAATGTCCGCTTTAAAACAGAATCGGATATGTCTCGCACTAATAAACTTTTAGAGGGATTTCACAACGCCCTACAAATTTCCTTAATTTGTTCACATCCGAATATATGGAGATAATTACTGCATTGAAAAGGGAAGAACACTTGGCACAGCTGAGACAGGTTGAATTTGATGGAGGTGGGATCTGCGAGACCAAACAAAAATAAAAGAAAGAATATAAGCAAACGGATAAGTATTGAGCGACATAGTCCCGAAAATAAGATGGATTTTATATGAGCAATAGCCCCTAACCTTCATTTTTATTGAAACTTTTAGTAATAATTTTAGGTTTTACTCGACCTTTTATTTTATCCTTATTCAACGTTTTATTTTTTCAAATATCGGGAGTGAAATTGACTGGTAGTCAAATTACCGGAGTCAAAATACCGGAGGTGTAGTTATCAGGATTCAAATTACCTGTCGCCTATTCAGTCGATGTCTGAGGGATACGGGTTCGAGTGCCGTATCGGCTTGCTGGCAACTTCTTTCGTCTCATTAGAGTACCCAAGTCTTTCTCTGCTATCTCTACAGCTTTACTGGGTTTGAAATGTCCTTTCTTATCTGCAGGGTATCGCGTTTGAAATGGTTAAGTATGTTATCATTTATTTATGCAGAAGAGATAACATTACATGACAGGGAATAGCTTTGATGGAAGAAAAACATTCGCAAAATACATAAAATCCTACGTTGCTTATTAAGAGAGACTAATGAGTGTTTCTCTCGATGCTACAGGGAATGTTAACCATCTTCTAAATTTATGTCCCAGATTCCAGATACAGTTTTGAAGAATCAAATGAATACTTTGATCACCTATAAACGAAAAGAAACTTGTTACTATGGAATTGCTTCAACGTAATCGTTGGAGACCTCCGCAACAATGAAG
>NC_043001.1:121397388-121417388 GCF_006345805.1 Octopus sinensis | reverse complement strand
AATATGGAAGGAAAATAATAGAGATTTAGACTTGGATACAGCAATGAACCCTAATAAATTAGCTAACGTACGAAGATACATTCTCAACACAAAAAAAATATCAAAATAGAAATAGAACACCTAAAAGAAAACATACACCAGGAAAATGTAGATAGAAGCCACACAACAATGCCCAATAATATAAACACTGAAACTGTAAAACACGAAGACAAACGCAACATTCCCAACAAACACGATGTAAACAACGAAGGGGAGCCTAATGATTATGATAATATAAAAATAAAATAATCAAAGAACTGAAAACCACAGAGCTCAAAATGGACCACCGACCATACCTCCCAAGAATCAAAATAAACGAATAACAACACCTATTATAAACAGCATAAACCTAGCCGTCACTGAACTGATAGCCACTGAATCAAAAAAAAGTGATATCACTGAGCTAAATAACCTAATATACGCAGCAGCCACTGCAGCCACAAAAGAAGCTGGATACTCACCCAAACCCGCCCAAACAGGAGTACCACCACCCAAACAAACCCTGTGGATAAATAACATCCAAAGCAAAATAAAAAAAAATAGAAAAGACCTGTCGATTCTTAATGAAATCAGCAAAGAATCAACGCTACTGAGCAACAAAAAGAGAAGAAAAATACTCCGCAAATATAACATCACAGAAAAAGATTTGCCTGAAATAAAAGAAAGCTGAAGCAAGATATCCTTGCCAAAGCACAAAGGATCCGCCGGTACAAGAAACGCCAACGCTTCTTTGAAGAAAACAAAAGTTCAACTCCAACCCCAAAAAGTTCTACCAAGAACTGGGCAAAAATAAAATAGAAGTCACTGCAGCACCAACGGCAGAAGAATTGGAAGAATTCTGGGGAGAAATATGGTCGGCGAACGAACCACCAAAAAAAAGGAGTATCAAAATAACAAACTCGGCATCTGAACAAATTTGGACCCCCATAACAACTGAAGAGGTCACCCAGGCACTGCAAAGACTAAGCAACTGGAAGGCACCTGGGCATGACAAGATCCCCAACTTCTGGTTGAAATATCTAACAGGAATGCACAAAAAGGCTGAAAACTTAACAACGTACTAGCAGAGCCAGAGACAATGCCTGAATGGCTCACGAAGGGGAAAACCATCTTAATTCCCAAATCAAATGAAACAGAAAAACCAGAAAACTACAGACCAATAACCTGCCTCCCTACTATGTTCAAGGCATTTACTGCAGTGATATCACAAAGGCTGAACAAGCACCTGGACGAAAACAAACTGTTCCCAGAAGAGCAGAAAGGATGCCGCAAAGGTTCATATGGCTGTAAAGATCAACTAATGATTAATAAGCCATAACTGAAGACAGCCACAGAAAGAAGAAAGGCCTCAGTATGGCCTGGATTGACTACAAAAAGGCGTTTGATAGCATCCCCCACACATGGATCCTCGAAACACTAGCCATTAACAAAGTAGCACCAACAATCATAAAATTCATAGAGCACTCTATGAAAAATGGCAAACAGTCCTACACCTCCCTCCAAACAAAAGAGGGACTCATGAAAACCAAAGACATCCCCATTAGAAGAGGAATATTCCAGGGAGATACGCTCTCTCCACTCCTTTTCTGCTTGGCACTGTCACCTCTATCTGATATGCTAAATAGAACTGGATGCGGATATAAATGTTACGGCAAAACGATCAACCACCTTTTTATATGGATGACCTAAAACTATACGCTGCAAATGACAAACAGCTGGAAACACTATTAAAGACAGTTCATGGATTTACCAAAGAAATAGATATGAAATTTGGATTAGAAAAATGCGCCAAAGTAACCATGAAAAGAGGAAAACTAGTTAAGAGTAACAACATCACACTAGATGAAGCAAATGAAATAAAAGAATTAGACCAAAGCCAAACTTACAAATACTTAGGAATCCATGAACTAGATAAGACACAACACACACAAATGAAAGAGAAAATAAAAAAAGAATATTATAGACGAGTTAGATCAATACTAAACACAGAGCTCAATGCTAAAAACAAGATAATAGGTATCAACACTTTAGCTGTCCCAGTTATAAGTTACAGCTACAATATCCTTAACTGGACACGAAATGAACTGACCAAAATAGACAGGAAAACAAGAAAAATACTGACAGGATCTAGGATGCATCACCCAAAATCTGACATAGAAAGACTATATATACAACGTATAGAAGGTGGTAGAGGCCTTATACAGCTGGAAAACTACTATAAAATAACCACCATAGGACTGCAAAAATATCTACTTCAGAAGGAAGGAAAACTGATCCAGATAGCGGCAAAACACGAGCAAAACAAAAAACTGTTCTCAGTATTTAAGGAAGCTGACAAATACAAACAAGAAATCATACCACCTAATAAACATGAAGAAGAAGAAGAAGATGAAGAAACACAAAAGCTATAAAAAAAAATGAAATCCAAACTAAAATAGAACAGCAACGAACCATGATAAAACGATGGCAAGAAAAGCCCCTTCATGGTAAACTAGCACTAAACTAAACGCCAAAGAAATAGACAAAGAAAAATCCCAGCAATGGTTGAGAAGCTCAGGACTCAAAGCAGAAACAGAGGGATTTTTAATTGCAGCACAAGACCAAAGCCTCCCACCAGAAATTACCAAAACATGTAATGAAAAGAAATATTACAAGTAACTGCAGAATATGTGGAGATGGACAAGAAACAATAAATCATATTATCTCTAGCTGCCCAGTCCTGGCTAAGAAGGAATATATTCACAGACATGACAGAGTTGGAACTTACATACTTTGGAAGCTATGCCAACATTATGGAATAACAACAGAAAAAAGATGGTATAGGCACACACCAGAAAAGGTCACAGAAAACGAGAAAGCAACCATACTCTGGGATATGCCGATACACACAGATAGAGAAATTAAGGCCAACAGACCAGATATAGTTGTCAGAGACCATGAAGAAAAAAAATGCTTTCTAATTGATGTATCAGTACCGGCAGATGACAACGTGTCTCTAAAAGAATGGAGAAACTCTCAAAATACAAAGACCTGGAAATAGAGCTAACTAGAATGTGGAATCTGAAAACAGAAACAATTCCTATCATAGTAGGTGCATTAGGCATGATAAAAAATATTCAGACAAATACATAACAAAAACACCAGGACTTACAAACACATATAACATACAGAAAATTGCACTACTAGGCACTGCACACATCCTACGCAGAACACTTTCCATACAATAACCATCAGAGCATCACAACAAATCACAGCACATACCCAAGGCACACAAAGCTGCGCTCGGTAGTGAAGTGAAAGCACGCTATAAAAATAAAGATAAAACTACTGAATAATAATAATAACAATAATAATAAGAATGATGATGATGATAATAATGATAATAATAATATGTTTTGTCTGTGTTATCATGTACATTGTTTTGTCTGTGTTATCATGTACATTGTTTTGTCTGTGTTATCATGTACATTGTTTTGTCTGTGTTATCATGTACATTGTATTGTCTGTGTTATCACGTACATTGTTTTGTCTATGTTATCATGTACATTGTTTTGTCTGTGTTATCATGTACATTGTTTTGTCTGTGTTATCATGTACATTGTTTTGTCTGTGTTATCATGTACATTGTTTTGTCTTGGTATAAAAGATGGGCTACAGCAAATATTCTGCTCAATACCACAGATTTGCTTGTCAGTTGTTTGACCTTAACCAGTTGAGCATGTCCCTTAGTGGCTGACGATATGTGCATCTCTGACCACGAGCAGAAGTAGTGGGGGAGCATCATAGCCATGTGTTGAGAGGGATTCTTTGGGGTTTGAATAATTCACCTCTGGAAACATGGGTGGTTCTTTCAACATCCTTAAACAACCCTTATTCAGGGACCGTTTGAGCGGGATGGGCTACTCAACCTGAAGAAAATTCTAACTGGGCCCCACCTGCAAGGTCATGTGCTGTTTATCTTGATATGAGATCACCATGTCGCGCACATATGGTTGTGATGCATGTGCCTAGTGTACCTTTATCAGACGGGTTGTCATGATAGGTATATTGGGCTTCGTATATTTTACCCCAGTGTCACTTTGATGGCATGAACTGCTCTCTCACTCAATAACAATAATAATAGTTATAATAATAATAATGATAATAATAATATTAATAATAATGATAATGATAATAATAATAATAATAATAATGATGATAATAATGATGATAATAATAATAATGATAATAATAATAATAATAATAATAATAATAATAATAATAATATTAATAATAATAATAATAATAATAATAATAATAATAATAATGATTCTAATGACAATAATAATAATAATGGAATAACAACAGAAAAAAGATGGTATAGGCACACACCAGAAAAGGTCACAGAAAACGAGAAAGCAACCATACTCTGGGATATGCCAATACACACAGATAGAGAAATTAAGGCCAACAGACCAGATATAGTTGTCAGAGATCATGAAGAAAAAAAATGCTTTCTAATTGATGTATCAATACCGGCAGATGACAACGTGTCTCTAAAAGAAATGGAGAAACTCTCAAAATACAAAGACATGGAAATAGAGGTAACTAGAATGTGGAATCTGAAAACAGAAACAATTCCTATCATAGTAGGTGCATTAGGCATGATAAAAAAATATTCAGACAAATACATAACAAAACACCAGGACTTACAAACATATAACATACAGAAAATTGCACTACTAGGCACTGCACACATCCTACGCAGAACACTTTCCATAAAATAACCATCAGAGCATCACAACAAATCACAGCACATACCTAAGGCACATAGAGCTGCGCTCGGTAGTGAAATGAGAGCACGCTATAAAAATAAAACTACTGAATGATAATAATAATAACAATAATAATAATAATAATAATAATAATAATAATAATAATAATAATAATAATATAATAATAATAATAAAACGATCAGCCACCTTTTATATATGGATGACCTAAAACTATTCGCTGCAAATGACAAACAGCTGGAAACACTATTAAAGACAGTTCATGGATTTACCAAAGAAATAGATATGAAATTTGGATTAGAAAAATGCGCCAAAGTAACCATGAAAAGAGGAAAACTAGTTAAGAGTAACAACCACACACTAGATAAAACCAATGAAATAAAAGAATTAGACCAAAGCCAAACTTACAAATACTTAGGAATCCATGAACTAGATAAGACACAACACACACAAATGAAAGAGAAAATAAAAAAAGAATATTATATACGAGTTAGATCAATACTAAAAACAGAGCTCAATGCTAAAACAAGATAATAGGTATCAACACTTTAGCTGTCCCAGTTATAAGTTACAGCTACAATATCCTTAACTAGACACGGAATGAACTGTCCAAAATAGATAGGAAAACAAGAAAAATACTGACAGGATCTAGGATGCATCACCCAAAATCTGACATAGAAAGACTATATATACAACGTATAGAAGGTGGTAGAGGCCTTATACAGCTGGAAAACTACTATAAATGACCACCATAGGACTGCAAAAATATCTACTTCAGAAGGAAGGAAAACTGATCCAGATAGCAGCAAAACACGAGCAAAACAAAAAACTGTTCTCAGTATTTAAGGAAGCTGACAAATACAAACAAGAAATCATACCACCTAATAAACACGAAGAAGAAGAAGAAGAAGATGATGAAGAAACAACAAAAGCTATAAAACAAATGAAATCCAAACTAAAATAGAACAGCAACGAACATGATAAAACGATGGCAAGAAAAGCCCCTTCATGGTAAATACTGCACTAAACTAAACGCAAAAGAAATAGACAAAGAAAATCCCAGCAGTGGTTGAGAAGCTCAGGACTCAAAGCAGAAACAGAGGGATTTTTAATTGCAGCACAAGACCAAAGCCTCCCCACCAGAAATTACCAAAAACATGTAATGAAAAGAAATATTACAAGTAACTGCAGTATATGTGGAGATGGACAAGAAACAATAAATCATATTATCTCTAGCTGCCCAGTCCTGGCTAAGAAGGATATATTCACAGAGATGACAGAGTTGGAACCTACATACATTGGAAGCTATGCCAACATTATGGAATACAACAGAAAAAAGATGGTATAGGCACACACCAGAAAAGGTCACAGAAAACGAGAAAGCAACCATACTCTGGGATATGCCGATACACACAGATAGAGAAATTAAGGCCAACAGACCAGATATAGTTGTCAGAGATCATGAAGAAAAAAAATGCTTTCTAATTGATGTATCAATACCGGCAGATGACAACGTGTCTCTAAAAGAAACGGAGAAACTCTCAAAATACAAAGACCTGGAAATAGAGGTAACTAGAATGTGGAATCTGAAAACAGAAACAATTCCTATCATAGTAGGTGCATTAGGCATGATAAAAAAATATTCAGACAAATACATAACAAAAACACCAGGACTTACAAACACATATAACATACAGAAAATTGCACTACTAGGCACTGCACACATCCTACGCAGAACACTTTCCATACAATAACCATCAGAGCATCACAACAAATCACAGCACATACCCAAGGCACACAGAGCTGCGCTCGGTAGTGAAGTGAAAGCACGCTATAAAAATAAAACTACTGAATAATAATAATAATAATAATAATAATAATAATAATAATAATAATAATAATAATAATAATAATAACATGGAAAAATATGTAGTACTCCTTGGAGTAGTCCGTCCGCTTTGGTCCTCCCGTGACTCCCACCTCTCATCTGTGGTTCATCAATGCTATCTGCATGCAACAGTATCCCCACCCAGGGTCACGGCTTCCACAGGCTGGCTAAACCATGGTAAGGGTAGCACACGGCCTTTAACTATTGGTGGACTAGGGCTTTTCTACCTAAGGATGTGAACCTGTTGAGTGTGCTGAGGAAACCATTACAGAGGCTCAACGGACCCGCAAACTTTGTAGAGGGTGAACTGCAACCTGTCTGTAGTTTTCTTGACTTCATCCTTCCACTGGAATCACAGCGGAAGGGACGAGAGAGTGAGCCAGATGCTATTGTACAGCCTTCCCTCACTTTAATCCATGTAACGCTCAATTCAAGATGTCACACCATCCCAGGGTCAGGTAAAATATTGGGCTGGTGCATAATTATTGCTGCTATTTTTCAACAAATATTATTTAACAAAAACAATAAAAATATTTATCAAAAACATCTTTACATGACCGTCTATGAAACAGTTATTGAAGTAGATGGTGAATATGCTCCGGAATAATCATTTAAAGATGTTTTGTTACATGTTATTGTTTTTGTTGAATAAAATTTGTTGAAGAAATCCGCAATAATTATGCACCAACCCAATATATGGACACACACACACACACACACACACACACACACACACACACACACACAAGACGGCCGACAATGGTAATGGAACAATGGTTCGCCTATTGATGAGAGAAACGGATGTGAGGATACCTGGATGGAACACCGCTTCAGAGAGCATCGTGCGGTGTGTGGAGGGAGAGAAAGGGACGGAGCGACGGCGAGTGATGCCTATTATTAAAAAGAGTGAGAATAATATAAAATAGTGTTTATAACACATTATCGATAAATATCGAACATTGATCAATGGAATTAGTACAGATTGCGACTCCACGTCACTGATTCGTTTTTTATTTCGCTTTTTCACATTTCCAATTCTTTACTTTTCCTTTCACTCTGCCTGCAATCATCACACAGTTTGCATGGTCGCTGGAGTGAAGTGGCTTAGAGGTTAGGGGTATTCGGCTTAGATTTGGGGTGATATATTAATATATGCTGAGGTGGGAGAGAGAGGATTTTCTAAGTACCCTTAATTTTTATATGAGTGACAACACAAAACTTTGATATACTTGGCTGTTATTTCTAGCATGATGTAGGACCACCAACTGGATAACATTCCTCCGGATGCTTCATAAAGTCTCCTTCAATCTTTCATGAAAAACAATGCAGAATATAGTGTACTGAACTGTTACTTCTAGCATATTACCCGACCACCTGTAGGACAATATATTTGATAGACGCTTCGTCAAGTGTCCTGCTTTTATAAAATAAAAACTTTAGAAATTTCAAGGTGTTTGGTTGCTGTTTCACGAATGATGCGAGACAATAGAGAGGTGAGATTCTTTTATAAAGGTCGAAATGGTTTTGGGAGGGAAACAATGAGATTAAGGGAAAGAAAGAGAGTGAGGGAGAGAGAGTAAAAAGAAGGAAAGAATGAGAGAGAGAGAGAGAAAGGAAGAAAGAAAAGAGAAAAAAGAAGGAATGAAAGAAAAGAGCAAGGAAGGAATAAAGTAACGTGATTCTGTAATAATGCATGAAATGAGAGCGGAAGAAAGAAAAAAGAAAGAAAGAAAGGAAGGAAGGAGGGAAGGAAGGAAGGAAGGAAGGAAGGAAAGAAGGAATGAAGGAAATAAGGAAGTAAAAGAAGGAAGGAAAGAATGGCAGTAAGGAAAGAAAGAAGGAAAAAAGGCAGTAAGGAAAGAAAGAAAGAGAGACAGAAAGAAAGAAAGAAAGAAAGAAAGAAAGTAAAAAGGAAAGAAAGAAAGAAAGAGAGAAAGAAAGAAAGGGAGAAAGAAAGGAAGAAAGGGAGAAAGTAAGAAAGAAAGGGAAACAGAAAAGAAAGAAGGTTAGAAGGAAAAAGAGGGAAAGATAGAAAGAATGAAGGGAAAAAAGAAAAAAGAAAGAAAGAAGGAAAAAAGAAGGAAAGAAAGTGAGAAGGATAAGAGCAGGGTGAGAGGGAGAGAGAGAAAAAGGAGACAAGGAAAGGAAACGAAGCAACGACAGAAAAAAGAAAGGAAGAAAAATGAAAGACGGATTGAAGAAGGAAAGATGAGAGGGAAGAAAGAAAAAAAGAATGAAGGGTAAGAAGAAGGAAATGAAAAACAGAAAGTAAACAAAGAAATAAGGAAAATAAAGGAAGGAAGGAAAGAAAGAATGAGAGAAATGAAGGAAGGAAGAAAGAAACAAAGAAACAAATAAGAAAATTAAAAAAAGAAAGAAAGAAAGGAAGAAAGAAAGAAAGAAATGAGGGAAATGAAGGAAGAAAGAAAGAAAGAAACAAACAAAGAAACAAATAAGAAAATTAAAAAAAGAAAGAAAGAAAGAAAGAAAAAATGAGGGAAATGAAGGAAGAAAGAAAGAAACAAACAAACAAAGAAACAAATAAAGAAGAATGAAAGAAAGAAAGAAAGAAGGAAAAATGAGGGAAATGAAGAAAAAAGAAAGAAAGAAACAAAGAAAGACATAAAGAAAAAAGAAAGAAAGAACGGATGAAAGAAAGAAAGAAAGAAAGAAAGAAAGAATGAAAGAAAGAAAGAATGGAAAAGGAAAGAAAAAAAGAAAGGAGGAAAGAAAGGAAAATGAAAGAAAGAAAGAAAAGAGAAAGTAAGTAAAGGGAAACAAAAAGAAAGAAAGAAAGAATGAGAGAGAGATAGAGAGGAAGGCGACGTAATTCTGTAAAAATGATGAGAAGAAAGAGGGAGAAGGAGGGAGAGAAGGGGAGGAAGGAGGAGGGATTAGAGAAATAAATGTTAAGAAGAGAGGAGGAGTATGAGATGAGAGAGAAAGAGTAAAAAGGCGGAGCATTAATATATAATAAGGTAATAGAGAGAGGGAGAGGGAGAGAGGGAGAAAGAGAGAGACAGACAAACAGAGACACGGAGACAGAGAGAGAGACATAAGAAGCGAGAGGGAGAAAGAGAGAGACTGAAATAGAGAAATGGAGAGAGCAAAGAGAGAGAAAGACAGACATAGAGAAAGAGAGGGAGATGGAAAGGGAGGAGAAAGGGAGGGAAAGAATGAGGTAAGAGAATGAGAGAATATTATATAAGGAGGTGGAGGGAGAGAGAGAATGATACATAGGTTTAGAAAGAGAGGGAGAGTGTGACGTGGGGCGGAGCGCAAAAGAGGTAGAGGGAGAGTATGAGATATGAGGTGGTAAAGAGGGAGGGAGAGAGAGACAAAAAGTGAGGGAGGGGGAAGGAAATAGAGATGATGTATGAGATATATGCTTTGTGAGGGAGGGAGAGTAAGAGTTGAGAGAAAACGAGGGATGAGGGAGGCGGGGTTAAACAATAACATAAGTAAGTGACAGAGGGGGAGGGAGAGGAGTAGAGAAGGAGAGGGAATGATGTGTGTGATAAGAGAGGGAGTCTATCATGTATTAGAGAAAGGAAGAGGGGAAGAATGAGGTATTAATGCGGAATGAGGAAGGAGAGAGAAGAGCTTCGAAGTGTCCTTCATTTTCATATGAAACACAAAGCCAAACTTTAACATACTTGGCTATTATTTCTTGCATCCCCTATTGGACTATATTTCTCCACATGTTTCTTAAAGTTAGTTAGTTAGTTAGTTAGTTAGTTAATTTGGCTCAAAAGCAAATAGCAAGGCCATGTAGGGGGACATGGAGTTAAGTACAGGGTGGTGTTCATGTAAAGAGTTCAGGCCACTTGAGGTCCAGGGAGGCTTTGAACAAAGCGGTCGTCGGCATCTTCACCATCTCGTCTGGCAGCTTGTTCCACGGATCCGCAACCCGGACGGAGAAAGCTCCTCTCCTTCGATTGAGATGAAATCGTCGCAGGTAGAGCTTTTCGGAATGACCCCGCAGCCGACGCTCCGGAGCAGGAGTGAAGAACAGCTCTTTCGAGAGGTTACACTTCCCGCTTATGATGTTGTGGGCGAGAATGAGATCACCACGGCGGCGGTGTCCTTAAACACTTCCAGTGCAGTCATCTGAGAAGAAATACCAGCAACAACCAAGGGTTAAACTTGCAACAGACTGGTATCTCTTTTAGTGGGGTGTCTTCTATCCCCGGGTGTTGGAATATGTTGGATACCGAGAGAGACTGCGGCCTAATGGGCCTGAATAACATGTAGAGAATATAACTAAGAAACTACTTCAATGAAGACATTGAGGCGTGCGCAGTCTCGTGTTAGTGTAACATTGATGGAGTGAAAGTAGACATGAACGTGAAGAAGACGAATCTACGTCCGGTGCTTTGATTGGAATGTAGCTGTTTGTGAGTGGAGGCGCAATGGCCCAGTGGTTAGGGCAGCGGACTCGCGGTCATAGGATCGCGGTTTCGATTCCCAGACCGGGCGTTGTGAGTGTTTATTGAGCGAAAACACCTGAAGCTCCACGAGGCTCCGGCAGGGGATTGTGGTGATCGCTGCTGTACTCTTTCACCACAACTTTCTCTCACTCTTACTTCCTGTTTCTGTTGTACCTGTATTTCAAAGGGCCGGCCTTGTCCCTCTCTGTGTCACGCTGAATATCCCCGAGAACTAGGTTAAGGGTACACGTGTCTGTGGAGTGCTCAGCCACTTACACGTTAATTTCACGAGCAAGCTGTTCCGTTGATTCGGATCAACCGGAACCCTCGTCGTCGTAACCGACGGAGTGCTTCCATTCCTGCTGTTTGTGAAATGTTGATTACTTGAGCAATGACAGTTGAATGACCTGATAATACTAATTAGATAAATGATCGTAAATCTAATCAACATGATACATTTTGCAAGTTTTAACATTTTAGTGGAATGTTTAAAATAACAAATGGAATCAATGCCTCTTCCGGTGGTATTTGATCTTAGTCTGCGGTATTACAGTATTTCATCTAGAAAACGAACGGTAGCAACAGATCAGATTTAATCCTTTATTTAACAATTCTAAAGCTTACATTGATTATATTAAATTGGCAAGAAGATAGAATATCAATATAATTTCAAATCATGCAATATATTCTGTTTCAAGCCATAGTGAGGCCCTGAAACTCGTTTAAATTACATCATGGTGGATTATACAGTCTCTTGCATGCATAGTGTTGTATTGAAACGTACAATTATAGTGTCGTTACAAAGAAAAAATATTTTATATTATATATGCAGAAAATATTATTTTATATTATATATTAAGAAAATATAATTTTATATTATATATGGAGAAAATTTTATTTCATATTATATATGGAGAAAATTTTATTTTGTATTATATATGCAGAAAATATCGTTTTATAGCATAAAATATCATCAAAGACGATTCTTGGAGGCTCTTTTTCGATTTTCACTCAAAAGTTTGTTTCTGTTGTTCTATCCTCTGTTCCATTACCAGTACTTGAACCTGGAAACATAATGAAAAAACATAAAATATAAAAGTTTAAGCACATTAATTACCGGATAGTATGAATTTGTATATATATATGTTTATTTCTTACTATTCGAACTGTTAGAGCTGTTTTCGCTATGTATCCAGTACAACCCTTAAACAAGTAAATAATATTTCCCTAAACAATAGATCAACGTATTTCAGTTTGTCACTTATTCACGAATATACCATGAATGACGATGCCTTTCATGTTACTTCAGCCAATTGACAAGCGCTGATGGAAGAACGGTTCTGCTTTTAGACAAATACACTGTCAACAAAAGGTCACAACCTGTTTACATGTAGGAACACTTTCCTAAAATCTATCTGCACATCTTGAAAATGGCCAGCGTGTATATTTCACAGAAGACAATGCTCGAAACGTAGATCTGAATCCATGAGAAACTACTTTGACAGTTTTCTTCAAATTATGCCAATGTGATCTGTTTGCCCGAACACTGCTGTACGTAGAGATCCCCGTATACTCTACCTGGGCACACAATATATATATGCACACATATATTTATTCATTTATATTTTTCTTTAAATAATAAATAACATGAACATCCCGAAATATATATGTGTATATGTATATATATTTTTACATTTTCCCGAGCAATATATAATTTGTTACGGGATTTGACTAGTAAAAATGCTACTGTCGGTTTCGCGGCCTCTATTGTTGCATTTCCTCAATATTGACCACTACTTAGACATACTGACCGGATGCGCATAAACCTCTTTTATGCTGGAAATAGATAGACCTTATATTGATTTGGCAGTGGTAAAATGAAATGAATGGAAACGGAGTGAAAAAAAATGTATCATTGTTCGGCAATGGGATATGATTTATTCCTCTTTTATATCTCTTAGAGATGAGTTAAAGCGTATGAGCTGTGTGTGTATCTATCGATCCTAATTCAAAAATTAATATGATCACTTCGAACAAACTGAATTTTGGCTGAGGAAAATTATTTGCAACATTGAATAATTTTCCCGAGTGAATTAAAGAAAGTACTGGAATTGTGTGAATTATTCTGCCCAGTAGAGTCTGCATCTTCTACTTCTATACAAAATTAGAAGAAAACATTTTTGCCCTCGGTTAGACAAACCGTTCCGTAGGGACAAGAAACGGAAAAGTGCAAAATAAAATGCTGATTTATTGAAATTATCCAAGCTTCGAGAAAATGTAAATAAATAGTTGTGTGTGAGAGAAAGAGAGGGGGAGTCTATGTGAGTGTGTTCATGCGCGTGTGTGCGTGGGTGTCCAATGGTATCATCTACTGTGGTTGATGATGACGACAACGACGAAGAGGATGGTAATGGTGATTGATGAAGCTAATTATGACGGTAAGGGTGATAAAATTAATAAGAAACACGATACTTACTTTCGTCAATGAACGTCATGTGACTTTGCGGAACACCTAGGTTAAGCAAAGCCTGGGATTTGTACAAAACTTGGGAGATATTGCGCCGCAGTTGACTTTCAGTCATTTCGCTAAATACTGTACAGTAAATAGCAAATATTTTAATTCTGCATGAGCTGAAATAAAAATAAATACATACATGTATGTCGGTTTGTATGTATGTAGATTGATATATATATATATATATATATATATATAGATAGATAGATAGATAGATAGATAGATAGATAAATAGATAGATGGATAGATAGATAGATAGATAGATAGATAGATAGATAGATAGATAGATAGATACATACATACATACATACATACATACATACATACATACATACATATATACACAGGGATATATTAAGCTAGCTGCAATGGATAGCTCTTCATTGGGCCTTGGGCCCATCAGCGACACTTCATACATTGAGTACATATCAAGAATTGCTACGTGGTGTCATATGTAATCATGTATGGTTATATCAACATGCATCAGGATATATACATACACAAACATGCACAGATATGTGTGTATGAGTGTATGTGTAAGTGTACCTGTGTGTGTTTGTGTATTTGATTGTGTGTATATATGCACATGTTTGTATGTATTAAAGACGTGTCTCACCTTGACCTTCGAAACGTGGAGTAGATGAAACAAAGGCGACTGAAGAAGGGGAATTTTCCTTGTGTTGTATGTCTTATACTCTATTTTTTCGTTGTTTAAGAAAAATGTCCATTTCCTTGGTTTTGTGTTTATGTTTTAGTTTCTCATTGTGTTCCACGTCCTTTTGGTGTCCTGTACCCATATATGCATGTATATATACATATATATATGTAGGTATGTACATATATGTATGTATATATGCATATGTTTTATTCTATTTATTAATTTATTATATATATATACACACTGGCGAAAATAAATTTAAGACCGATGGTAAAAGTTCCATTTCTTATAAAATATTTTTGTTACTAACACCATACAAATTATTTTTATCTTTTACACCTTATGCAGAATTTATTTCTCCTTCGAATGATGCAGACAATAACTATTTTTATATAACTTGAAGAATTCTAGTGAATTAGTTGAATCAGTCTGTTGCTGCTATGAGTTTCACTTTTCAGTGTACAGGAAGTTCAGGCAAGCTATGGTTCGAAACATTAATGGCATTGGCACATCATTTATATACCGTTTCCTAGTCTTAGGTTGTGGTGATTGGGGCAACGTACGATAATGTAGAGAAAGAAGCGAAAAGTAAAAGAGAAGAAAGAAGGAAAAAGAAAGAGTAAGAAAAGAAATAAGAGTAATGGAAATGAAGAGAAAAGAAAATAACGAAGATTAAAGAGAAGAACGAGGGAAAAGGGAGAAAATGAAAGTGAGAAAAAGCTAAAGGATGGTGAAATAAAGAAAGAAAGAAAACTTAAAAACAGAAAAAGAAAACCAAATGTGTGAAGTGAGGAAAAAAGGAAGGAAAAGTAAAAAAGAGAAAAGTAAGAAAGAGGGAGTAAGAAGAAAACATATGGGTCTGGAAAGGTTTTGAAGAATACAATGGAAGAATTTAACATAAAATTCAGTAGAAAAATACTTGGGGAAAATTTAGAAGCAATGGATGTTTAAGTAAATCCCTCATCACTTAGTCTAAATCCTCGCATTCTCTCATCTCTTGGACTTCAGTTATAAGGTCAGCTGTAGTCTTCTAATTTGCAAGGTGACCTCACCAGTGTAGGATCCACAAGAGAAGTACTATGTATAATCTGTAAAGGACACGCTGCTAAGTCATAGAAAGCATATCAAAAGAGACAGAGTATAAAGCGCACCTCCTACTTGCATATTCACAAACCAGCCAATGCATGATAGCATGGGGAGCGGACGTCAAATGATGAGCATAATGATGATGACATATATATGAACATACCTGTATTAGTTGTAAGCAGCGTAAGGCGTATTAGTACTGTATAGCAATCTTTATACTCTGCTTAACTTGGCTATACTTCAAGAAGCCCATAAAACTGCAATATTCTTCCTGCGAAAGCGTCTCGTAAAATAGTATGAATGCTACAAAGTACAGAACCTCAGCAACAGAAGTTTTGATTGTTGAGCGAAAACACATAAAGCTCCACGCAGCTCCGGCAGCGGTTGGTTATGAACATTGATGTATTCTTTCACTACATCTTTCTCTCTTTCTGTTGTACCTGTATTTCAAAGGGCCAGCCTTGTCACACGTATCTGTGGAGTGCTCAGCCACTTGCACGTTAATTTAACGAGCAGTCTCCTCCGTTGATTGGATCAACTGGAATCCTCGTCTTCGTAACCGACGGAGTACCGTGAAATTTACATATACATTGGGTTGTCCAGAAAGTTCGTACCGATTTATAGTAGCTTACATTTCGACTTATTTTAGAACATGGTTGAGTCTATAAAATAGGATTTGACTACACCTCCATTTAGGGCACGGTTTAAGCTATCTTTTCGCGGAAGAAGGTTTATGTTCCTATAACCTGTGTTAATTCTGTATCCCTTCATTTTCGGCACTTGATTTGGGAACCAGACAAAAATTGCTGCAGCTCAACTGGGATGTGTTACGCCACCCTCCATACGCACCAGATATTGCTCCTTCGGATTTCTACTTATACAGGTCTCTGCAGAATAGTCTTAATGGTAAAAATTTCCGATTCTGACATTAAAAATGTAATGGCAAATATTTATTGATCTTTTTCTTTCCTTTAAAAATCGGCACGTACTTTACGGACAACCCAATATATATATATATATATTATATATATATATATATATATATATATATATATATATTATATATATATATATATATATAATATGTATGTATATATATTTCACAGATGACATCCAAAGACTCACTGTATAGAAGATACCTAGCAGTATTAAATAAATTTCGAACATGGACTCCGATGTCTAAACAGGGGGATTTTTCCACAAGGTAAAGAAAGGCTTTAAGAGGAATCGAGTTGATTGGATTATGCAGATAATCAAATTAGACATATCAAATATGTGAAATATATTAAATACATCAAATACACAATATGTATGTATGTATACATGTAAAACGAGGGAAAGCGAAAGATATTTATATGAAATTAAACAATGCAATCGAAGACAGAATAATAGGTAATTTTTTTATCTGATTTTGAACACTTAAAGAAATTATTGTTTTATTTCAATTATTTTTATATTCAAATATAGCTTAGGATTGGATCATCATAGCTAAATAACCGTATTCAGTATGGTTGAGGAGAGAATTAGTGAAGAAGCCTAGAACTATTCGCGGTGACTAAAAGTTGGCCCTAAGAACATGTTCGTCCAGTACCGTGGCTTGCTTTCTTTAGCATGTAACGAATCCACATGGTGGGTTTCGCTCCGTGTATAAATTTTTATACACACTTCATATATTATATATATATATATATATATATATATATAATATATATATATATATAATAATATACATCTATATATATATATATGTATGTATGTATATGTATGTATATGTATATGTATATATATATATATATATAATATTATATATATATATATATATATATACTATATACAATATATGTCAGACGCCATGATAGATCGTTAGCCACTACACACATTTTTTCTCTCTCCTAGTTTTTTTCTGAGTCCCTTTCTGTAGCAGAGCGTAGACTCGAAACGTAAAATACTTTTTCTATTCCTGAGCGTTATACTAGTACATCTGTTTGTTTTGTACACCACCTGTCTTTGTCTTTTTTTTTCGTAAACTCTCCCTATATATATATATATATATATATGTACATACACATATACAAATATATACGTTTCTCTCTGTATCTTTATATGGGTTTGTTTGTCCTTTGTATTATAAAACATTGATAAAACACTTAAACATTTCATTGAATGTATGAATTAGTATATTGTGGGTCACAAGTACAACGCTGTTGATTATTGTGACGTATAATACATGCGATAGAATCGAATGTTTGGAACAAAGGCATATAAATTTGAATAAATGTGTTAGAAGCTCTTGCTTACCCACAGATTTCAACTCTGGATTTCCCCGTCACGCTTAAAAGCTCATGCTCCATCTGCAAAATCGGATGTGTGTGTGTATATATATACATACATTAAATTCAAGAAACAAAGTTTGATTTAAAAGCGTTGAAATGTATTGAAAATAAGGAAATAATTTTATTCTTAAACGGAGGATAATGCTAATAATATAGCATGAACAGGATGAAATATCCATATTTTGCAGAATAATCTGTTGGCGTTCAGCTATGAGACTCCAACATACACCCCTCTGATTACGCTTCAAGTTTTTTACGAATTCTTCTGCAAATTTAGGATATATAAATCTAGCTTTATAAGATTTTTCTGCAACTATTAGCATTATCCTGCGTTTGAGAATATAATTATATATAAATATATTAGCTTGACACTCGGTAAGTGGGGGGAAATAAGAGGGTTTTTAATGTTCCGAGCATAGCTCTTTGTCAGAAAGGAAAACTGAAAAGTTGAGAGAAGGAAAATATTACCAAAAGTAAGTGTGTGGTTACATATGTGCATATCTGTGTGTGCGTGTCCGCGTGCATGCTTGTGTGTTGTGTGTGTGTGTGTGTGTGTGTGTGTGTGTGTGTGTTTGTAAAAACAAGATTAGTGGATAATTGGTTGGGATTTTATTTACTGTCACAATCGGAAATTATATCTCGGAATATATCAATGATGTCATTCATTGCGTGAAATTCTTTTAAAGACAAAATAGTGGATCGAACAGTCTTTTTATTGACCAGCAAAATTTCAGTAAGTTAAAAAAAGATTTATTATGTAATAGTTTACTATCAGTAATTGGAGTTGATTGTCCGAATTTCATGAAACCTCACTATTTATTTGTCGTTTCACATTTCTTCTATAAATTATGCATGTGTGTGTATGTGTGTGTGTGCGTGAGTGTGTGTATGTGTGCGTGAGTGTGTGTATGTGTGTGTGTATGTGTGCGTGAGTGTGTGTATGTGTATGCATGTGTGCGCGCACGCGCGTCTGTGTACGGAGAAAAAGAGAGAGAGGGCAGATATCTACTCACGGCTCTTGATATGTTCTCAGCAGGGATTTTATATTCGTTGAACTTTTTTAAAATAAAACGAAATACGAAGGATTTGGTCCTGCCTATGGATTGATATAGAAAATAATCGCTGCGTTTATAAATGAGACACACGTCATAGAAGCACATAAAACCCACATACGTAGATAAAAATATACATTCATAATCACATATACACTTAAAAATACTATATATATTGTAATATATATATAAAATATAATATATATATATATATAATTCTTATTCTACTTATTATATACGTCTTTATTTTTTTTGCAATTCACATAATCATTGACATTTTACTATTATTTCTTTTTAATATTTCTATTATATGTAATTTTCTAGATGGTGTAATTTAATTGATCATTTTGAATTGATAAAAAGTGGTTTTTTTTCTATTTTCTTTATATATATATTATATTGTGTGAAATTTGATTTAGTATTTCTAAATTGAATTTTTCCCTTGTAAGTTGGATTTTATTCACTCAAATAATAATTATTATATATATATATATATATTAATATATATATATATATATATATATATATATATATACACTTATCATACCCTTTCTTCCTGTCGCTCTCTTCGTGTATCGGCTATCAATGCTGCACATGGATGATTGGTTCCATACATCGATAGGACCTTTCTTGACTTCTGTCCAACTCCTTTAGCTTCTCCTCTGTCCACTTCAGTTTTCCAGCATCATTCCGAACTACTGCGACTGCGTGCGAGTTTATCGCCGAAATTATGTTCCAGGCATTCAGCTTTCGAACCAATATTTTGCTCACTCGCCAAAAGTGCTCTCTTTTATTCTTTCCCTTCATGTCGTGGTGTTTGATTCCATCTGTGAGTGTGTGGTGTGTTAGAGAGAGAGAGAGAGAGAGGGAGAGGGAGAGAGGGAGACAGAACATTGCAAACAATATATATACCCACACACATATATATATATATATATATATATATATATATATATATATATATATATATATAATATACACACGTATAACCACATTATCAAAATATTTCCCGTATATTAATTACTATAAAATGTTCTTATTAACTATCAATTTGTAATAAACTTGTTAGTGTTATATTAGACAATAAATAACACTTACCAATGAAATCATTCTTGTTACATAAGTGTCCGACGCAACAACCAGTACAAGACGTGCCATTCGCCCCGTTTATTGCATATAAGGGTATTGTTTCTCATAGCTTCAACACATTTTCTGTATGTGCTGCAG
>NC_043001.1:121394040-121397288 GCF_006345805.1 Octopus sinensis | reverse complement strand
TACACTTGGTGCATCTTATAGAGTTCTACCTACACCTTTTCTACAGATCGAGCAGGGCCATCTACCTGAAGGCGTTTGTGATTTGTCTACCTTCCTACTTATTACGACTTTGGTTTTAGCTAGGTTGACTCTAAGGCCCTTCGATTCTAAACCATGCTTCCACACCTGAAACATCTTCTCCAGTTCTGATAATGACTCAGCAATTAGAGCAAGGTCATCAGCATAGAGGAGCTCCCAGGGGCATCCTGTCTTGAATTCCTCCGTTATCGCCTGGAGGACTATGATAAATAGGAGGGGGCTGAGGACTGAGCCTTGGTGGACCCCTACCTCTACCCAGAATTCTTCACTGTACTCGTTGCCAACCCTCACCTTACTAGCAGCGTCCCTGTACATGGCTTGCACAGCTCTCACTAACCATTCATCTATTCCTAGTTTCCTCATTGACCACCAGATGAGGGATCGGGGGACCCTGTCGAAGGCTTTATCCATGTCAACAAAAGCCAGGTACAGGGGCTTATCTTTGGCTAGGTATTTCTCCTGCAGCTGCCTTACCAGGAATATAGCATCAGTGGTACTTTTCCCTGGCACGAACCCAAACTGCATCTCATCTAAACTAACTCTCTCTCTCTAATTAGTTGGCTTATGACCCTCTCTGTAACCTTCATCACCTGATCCAACAGCTTGATACCTCTGTAATTATTTGTATCTAGGGCATCACCTGTAATTATTTGTATCTAGGGCATCACCTATTATACTGCTACACCAGTCATTGGGTATGACTCCTTCATGTATCACCTGATTAACTATACAGGTGACTAGGCTATAGCCGACACTACCAGATATTTTGAGCATCTCTGCAGTGATACCTGATGTTTGCCTTAATTAGCCAACATTGCGTTGTATTTAATAAATACCAGCTATCGCTTATTGTCTCGGGATTTCGCTTTCTCTAACTTTTTAACAAGACATTCAAACACACAACTATTTATACATGTACGTGTGTGTGGCCATATTGCGTATAGATATATATATATATACATACGTATTTATATATATATATTATATATATATATATTATGTTATAATTATATAAATATTATATATTTTATATATATAGAAATATATATATATAATATAATATATTATTATATATAATAATATATATATATTTATATTATATAAAATAAATATATATATAATATATATATATATATATTTATATAAAATCGATGAGTGTATTTTTACCTTTAACAATTAACACGGATAAACTTAATAAATAGTTACCAGGGTAGCAAAATCTCACAAGTAAATCGCTATACAAATGCATCACTTTTTGTAAAATGTCTTAATGACGAGTTTCGTCTTTTCACTTTCCTGAAGAGAAGATTGCATTCTTTATACCATTTATTCTTTTGAATAGTATCAGTGGAATTTTCGAAAAATGTGTCGAAAGTCAAAATATTTGGTTACACCTGCATTAACTCCATTTATTTATCATATATATATATATATATATATATATATATATATATATATATATATATATATGTATATATCATAGGCGCAGGAGTGGCTGTTTTGTAAGTAGCTTGCTAACCAACCACATGGTTCCAGATTGAGTCCCACTGCGTGGCATCTTGGGTAAGTGTCTTCTTCTATAGCCTCGGGCCGACCAATGCCTTGTGAGTGGATTTGGTAGTCGGAAACTGAAAGAAGCCTGTCGTATATATATATATATATGTGAGTTTGTGTGACTGTGTTTGTCCTCCTAGCATTGCTTGACAACCGATGGTGGTGTGTTTACGTCCCCGTCACCTAGCGGTTCGGCAAAAGAGGCCAATGAATAAGTATTGGGCTTACAAAGAATTTGCACGACTAAAGGCGGTGCTCCAGCATGGCCGCAGTCAAATGACTAAAACAAATAAAAGAGTATATATATAAATGAGAGAGAAGGAGAGAAGGTGACATAGAATTATACATATATTTATGTGAGAGATATATATGTATGCGTGTGTGTATGTATGTATATGAGAGAATCATTATAGAGTGTGAAGTCCTCCAAGAAAGAGGGAAGGAGCGGAGAGGAGAGAAGGAGAGAGAGAGGGGGAGGAATTACATGGGAAAGATGCATTCTAAACAAAGAATGTAAATATTAGTAACTCGAACTGAAGGAAAAGCATTTTATATGCATTTCATTTTAACAAATCACTCTTGAATATTTTCAGCCTCCATAACCAAAGATATGTACCTCTTTTAAAGAAAATAAAATATATACATTGAAAGATATAAACCCGTGTGGACTATTTGTAACAAAATATTTAGCATCTACAAACAACAGAAACACTTCTTAATATAATCAATCTGACGCTATCAACAAGATTCTTCTTTCTTATTTTTGCCGTTGACATTGTCGTCATCGTCAACCTCATCATCATCATCATAATCATTATCAATTAATTAAGGTGGCCGGCTGACAGAATACATACATGTAAACATATATGTAGGTATGTATATATATGCATGTAGTATATATACATATATATAATATATATATATATTATATATATATATATATATATATATATATATATATAATATATATATATATTATATATATATATGCATATTTATAATATCCTATCTAATCTATCTATATTAATATATATAAATGTATATATATGTATACATATATATATATATATAAATCTCTCTCTCTCTATATATATAGTGTCTATATATATATATATATATATATATATATATAATATATATATATATATATATATATATATATATATATAAATAAATATATATGTATAATAGACCACATACAGACACACATATACATGAGGAGGTCGTGCCTACTACATCCTGTTTTCATTAGAAGTTTCCTTTAACTGTTGGTAGTGTCACATTTCATCGTCGTTTGAACAAAGCGGACGCTGAATTTTCTGAGAGAGAAAGACTTCAACCCGAATCAGAACATAATCTTCGAATTGGAACTAATTTTCTTTTCATATATATTTGTTTAACACTCAGCTTACTAACACATTTCCAGCGTTAAATATTCATTACAACTATTCCAAACGTAAATATAATTAAAATGCTAGAAATGTTCATCTAATGATACAATATTTTAGGTAGTTAACCTGGATTTCTAATACTCGAGTGTATTTTAAAAAATTGTTTTTTGATAACTTCTTTTTTTCAAAGCTTAGTCAGTGAGAATTTCACCATCCACGCATTTC
>NC_043001.1:121341540-121389040 GCF_006345805.1 Octopus sinensis | reverse complement strand
TTCGCTTTCTCTCACTTTTTATCAAGACATACACACACACAACTATTTTATACATGTACGTGTGTGTGCCTATATGCGGATATATATATATACATACACACACACACACACACACACACACACACACACACACACACACACATATATATATATATATATATATATGTGTATTATAAATAGATGAGTGTATTTTTACCTTGTTAACAATAAAAACGGAAAACTTAAATAAATAGTTACCAGGGTAGCAAATATCTCACAAGTAAATCGCTAAACAAATGCATCATTTTTTGCTAAAATGTCTTATTGGCAAATTTCATTTTTTTCACTTTTCTGAAGAGAAGATTGCATTGTTTATACCATTTATTCTTTTGAATAGTATCAGTGGAATTTTCGAAAAAAATGTTGTCGAAAGTCAAAACATTGATTGACACCTGCGTTAAATCCATTTATTTATTCATATATATATATATATATATATATATATATATATATATATATATGTAAATATATCATAGGCACAGGAGAGGCTGTGTGGTTAATAGATTGCTAACCAGCCACATGGTTCCAGGTTCAGTCCCACTGCGTGGCATCTTGGACAAATGTCTTCTGCTATAGCCTCGGGCCGACCAATGCCTTGTGAGTGGATTTGGTTGTCGGAAACTGAAAGAAGCCTGTCGTATATATATATATATATATATGTGTGTGTGTCTGTGTGTCTGTGTTTGTCCTCCTAGCATAGCTTGACAACCGATGCTGGTGTGCTTACGTCCCCGTCACTTAGCAGTTCAGAAGAAGAGAACGATGAATAAGTACTGGGCTTACAAAGAATTTGCTTGACTAAAGGCGGTGCACAGGCATGGCCGCAGTCAAATGACTGAAACACGTAAAAGAGTATATATATAAATGAGAGAGAGAGACAAGGTGACATAGAATTATACATATATTTATGTGAGAGATATATATGTATGCGTGTGTGTATGTATGTATATGAGAGAATCATTATAGAGTGTGAAGTCCTCCAAGAAAGAGGGAAGGAGCGGGAAGAGAGAGAAGGAGAGAGAGAGGGGGGAGGAATTACATTGGGAAAGATGCATTCTAAACAAAGAATGTAAATATTAGTAACTCGAACTGAAGGAAAAGCATTTTATATGCATTTCATTTTAACAAATCACTCTGAATATTTCAGCCTCCATAACAAAGATATGTACCTCTTTTAAAGAAAATAAAATATAATACATTGAAAGATATAAACCCGTGTGACTATTTGTAACAAAATATTTTAGCATCTACAAACAACAGCAAACATTTCTTTAATATAATCAATCTGACTCTTATCAACAAGATTCTTCTTTCTTATTTTTTGCCGTTGACATTGTCGTCATCGTCAACATCATCATCATCATCATCATCATTATCATAATTAAGGTGGCCGGCTGACAGAATACATACATATATACATATATGTAGGTATGTATATATGCATGTATGTATATATATATATATATATTATATATATATATATATATATATATATATGCATATATGCATACACCCATACAAATATATCTATCTATCTATATATATTAATATATATAAATGTATATATATGTATACATATATATAGATATATAAATCTCTCTCTCTCTATATATATATGTGTCTATATATACATATATATATATGTATATATATATATATATATATATATATATGTATATATAGACACATACGGACACACATATACATGGGGAGGTCGTGCCTACGACTTCCTGATTCATTAGAAGTTTCCTTTTAACTGTTGGTAGTGTCACATTTTCATCGTCGTTTGAACAAAGCGGACGCTGAAGTTTTCTGAGAGAGAAAGACTTCAACCCGAATCAGAACATAATATTCGAATTTGGTAAATAATTTTCTTTTCATATATATTTGTTTAACACTCAACTTACTAACACATTTACATCGTTAAATATTCATTACAACTATTTCAAACGTAAATATACTGTTTCATAGGAATTTGTTTCTTTTCACACACACAATTTTAAACATTTTATGGTGTTATATTATAAGTAAAGAAACTTTTCATTTCCAGAATATAATATTAAATATAATTTGGTTATATCTTTTTAAAATCTCTTTCATGGTAATTAAAATGCTGGAAATGTTCATCTAATGATACAATATTTTAGTTAGTTAACACTGAATTTCTAACTCTCAAGTGAAATTTAAAAAATCGTTTTTTGATAACTTCTTTTTTTCAAAGCTTAGTCAACGAGAATTTTACAAACCACGCATTTCAACTCATAAAATATAGGTCTACATTAATATAGGGATTTCAACTCATAAAATATAGGACTACATTAAATAATGCAAGGCATCGCGTCCAATATCTAATTCCAGAAGACCACCACTTCAGACTGGAATTTTTTTTTACCAACACTTGCATAATAAAAATCAAAATGACCTTCGCAGGATTTGAACCCAGAATACAAAGAGTTACATTAATACCAATAACAACTCTACTAATTTTATCTCCTTTGGCTTTCAATCAATGAAATTTTTTAAATGATTTTATTTCAATTTTAAAATTTGAATAATTATAAACAGTAATATGAATCAACAATGGAGTGTCTGAAATGTAGCGTGAGGTTAACATATTAGATAAAAAAGAATATGGGAAGGTCGTGGTTAGAACGACTTTGGCCATAGTGTTACTGGATAAGAATTAACTTAAGTTACACATACAATTAAGTTTAAAACGATTATAGTTTTATAGATTACATTTAAGTATTGTATTTGAGAAAAATAATCTATCATAATTTGTTAAATTTCGAAATATTATTGATGAATTCTGTGGAATTGTCCAGTGAATTGAAAGAGAAATGGAAATAATTATGTAAAAGTGTAGATTGTAGATGAGAAAAGAAAGACATGATAATAATTGAAGGGTGAGTGTGACGTTTGTAGATGGATATAAATTAACAGACTAAACGGTGGGTGGCAGTGGAGAGATTTCAAGCTATATAATATGTGAGTTTGATGTTTTAATCATTGAAGCGCGGCCATCCAGGAGCATGAAATTGATATGTTCGAAGGATCATATGAACCCCAGTATTTCTCTGTAGGTCTGGCGCATATTTTCTGTGTATCTATTTGTGGAACTACTATATTCGGAAATGTAGCAAGTTTATCAGGTACTAACACATTTACAGCATGCTTCAATGATGGATTTTCTATACATACATACATACGTACACGAAGCTTGCTTGGTGAGGAGGGTGTTTATTGGACATGAAAAAAATAACCCGTTAAAGGGCAGAAGAACTCTTGAGAATCAACAGCCATCCAATAAATGTGTAATTATAGTTTTACTGTATATCTGCCTTCTCACTAATTTTTATATATAGAATATTTTTATAGCTTGATCATTATATAAATTTTTATATACTTCACATACATACATACATACATACATACATATATACATATATACATACATACATACATACAAACATACATACATACAAACATACATACATACATACATACATACATACAAACATACATACATACAAACATACATACATACATACATACATACATACATACATACATACAAACATACATTCATACGTTCACACATACATACATACGAACATACATACATACATGAACATGAACATATATACTGGGTTTCTCAAATCATTTTATAAACAATAAAAATTGTGTCCAGGATTTCAAGTATGTTTACAAGAAAAGAATGTTTATATGTTTCTAAGGAATCTCAAAAATATTTGATAAATTTGAAAGAATGAAAATATTTTGGATTTTTATATTTCAAGGAAATTCAAAATTTGTGAATCAATTTTTTCCTGAAATAAAAAATATAAAGCTTGTCTTCTTCATATACTTTAATTTAATCTATACAATAAATCTCTGCCTTCAGCTGAAAGGTTTTATATATATCTATATATATATATATATATGTGTGTGTATGGGAGCGTGTAAGGAAAATATAAGATAGAGAATTCTACAATAATTTTCAGTCTTTGAGACTGTAGGCGTAGGAGTGGCTGAGAGGTAAGTAGCTTGTTTACCAACCACCTGGTTCCGAGATCAGTCCCACTGTGTGGCAGCTTGTGCAAGTGTTTTCTACTACAGCCTCGGGCCAAACATGTACATATTTACGACGGGGCTTCCTTCACTTTCCCTCTACGAGATCCACTCACAAGGCTTTGGTCGGCCGAGGCTATAGTACAAGACACTCGCCCAAGATGCCACCCAGTGGGAGTGAACCCGGAACTATGTGCTTGGTACGCAAGCTACTTAACACATACCCCAACCCCGCCTATATTTCGAGAGTTATCTCCGCTTACTTGCATCGAACTTAAATCCGGCAACAGAAAATTGAAATTAATTGGGACCCGGATACGTAGATACTGTTTCAAACTAAACTGAGGGAAAGCATTTTAATTTCATTTGGGCCATTTAACGCTGCTTGAATGAACATCTTTTCATCTTAAACTCTGTCTGTGTGTCTATAAATTAATGATACGATATTAATTATCGTAAATATGCGTGATCCAATTATGAGATCAGGAAATTAATGAGGGAAAAACAAAATGAGAACTTTAACATTCCACGAACTGCTATCAAACGGATGCCATCTGCACTGAGTATTAGAAACACACAGACACACACAGACACACACACACACACACACACATGATGTGTTTGCCTGTAAACTCAAGTGGTTGTTAAGCAAAGGATGGGTGGACAAATTTTCTTTCACAAATACAATGTTATTTATTTAACAAGAAACGAACCAATATTTAGCACACACTAACGCATATCTATCTATCTATCTATTCTATCTATCTATCTATCTATCTATCTATCTATCTATCTATCTTCCTATCTATCTAGCTATCAATCTCTCTCTATATTATATATTATATAATTATATGTATATATATATATGTATATAAATATATATAATATATATATATTATATATATAATATATTATATATATATATATATATATATTACATGTATATATATGCATATTGAGATATTGATATATAGAATGATATACACACATGCATAAAACTATATATGCATTATGCATATACGGGATTGTCAAGCTGCTATTTCTGTTTGGTTAGTAATTAAAGAGATAATTACAATGTTTGTGCTGGAACAGAATCCTGTATTTGCCATAATTAGTCATCATCATAATTAAGGTGGCGGGCTTAATACATACATATATATATACATACATATATATATATATGTGTATATATATATATATATATATATATATATATATATATATATATATATATATATATATATATATACATATATGAATATATAGACACATACAGACACACATATACATGAAGAGGTCGTGCCTACTACCTCCTGATTCATTAGAAGTTTCGTTTAACTGTTGGTAGTGTCACATTTTCATCGTCGTTTGAACAAAGCGGACGCTGAATTTTTCTCAGATAGAAAGACTTCAACCTGAATCAGAAAATAATATTCGAATTTGGTAAATAATTTTCTTTTCATATATATTTGTTTAACACTCAAATTACTAACACATTTACAGCGTTAAATATTCATTACAACAATTTCAAACGTAAATATACTGTTTCATAGGAATTTGTTTTCTTTTCACACACACAATTTTAAACATTTTCTGGTGTTATATTATAAGTAAAGAAACTCTTCATTTCCAGAATATAATATAAAATATAATTTGGTTATATCTTTGTAAAATCTTTTTGATGGTAATTAAAAAACTGGAAATGTTCATCTAATGATACAATATTTTAGGTAGTTAACACTGGATTTCTAACTTTCGAGTGAAATTTTAAAAAAAGATTTTTGATAACGTCTTTTTTTCAAAGCTTAGTCAGCGAGAATTTTACCAACCACGCATTTCAACTCATAAAATATAGGTCTACATTAATATAGGGATTTCAACTCATGAAATATAGGACTACATTAAATACTGCAAGGCATCGCATCCAATATCTAATTCCAGAAGACCACCACTTCAGAATGATATTTTTTTTAGCAGGATTTGAACCCAGAATACAATGAGTTACATTAACAACTCTACTATATGTTTCCCTTTCGTCTTTCAATCAATGAAATTTTTTTAATGATTTTATTTCAATTTTAAAATTTGAGTAATTATAAACAGTAATATGAATCAACAATGGATCTCTAAAATGCAGCGCGAGGTAAACATATTAGATAATAAAGAATATGGGAAGGTCATGGTTAGAACGCCTTTGGCCATAGTGTTACTGGATAAGAATTAAATTATGTTAAACATACAATTAAGTTTAAAACGATTATAGTTTTATAGATTACATTTAAGTATTGTATTTGAAAAAAATAATCTATCATAATTTGTTAAATTTCGAAATATTATTGATGAATTCTGTGGAATTGTCCAGTAAATTGAAAGAAAAATGGAAATAATTATGTAAAAGTGTAGATTGTAGATGAGAAAGAAAGACATGAATAATAATTGAAGGGTTAGTGTGACGTTTGTAGATGGATATAAATTAACAGACTAAATGGTGGTGGCAGTGGAGAGATTTCAAGCTATATAATATGGGAGTTAGATGTTTTAATCATTGAAGCATGGCCATCCAGGACAATTAACTTGGTATGATCGATGGATCATATGAACCCCAGTATTTCTCTGTAGGTCTGGCGCATATTTTCTGTGTATCTATTTGTGGAACTACTATATTCGGAAATGTAGCAAGTTTATCAGGTACTAACACATTTACAGCATGCTTCAATGATGGATTTTCTATACATACATACATACGTACACGAAGCTTGCTTGGTGAGGAGGGTGTTTATTGGACATGAAAAAAATAACCCGTTAAAGAGCGGAGGAACTCTTGAGAATCAAAAGCCATCCAATAAATGTGTAATTATATTTTTACTGTATATCTGCCTTCTCACTAATTTTTATATATAGAATATTTTTATAGCTTGATCATTATATAAATTTTTATATACTTCACATACATACATACATACATACATACATACATACATACACACATACATACACACATACATACACACATACATACACACATACATACACACACATACATACATACATACATACATACATACATACATACATACATACATACATACATACATACATACATACATACATATATGAACACGAACATATATACTTTTATATACACAGTTGAGCTGCTTGTCTCAAATCATTTTATAAACAATAAAAATTGTGTCCAGGATTTCATGTATGTTTACAAGAAGAGAATGTTTATATGTTTTTAAAGAATCTCAAAAATAGTTGATAAATTTAAACGAAGGAAAATGTCTTGGATTTTTATATTTCAAGGAAATTCAAAATTTGTGAATCAATTTTTCCTGAAATAAAATATATAAAGCTTGTCTTCTTCATATACTTAATTTAATCTGTACAATAAATCTCTGCCTTCAGCTAAAAGGGTGATATATATATATATATATATATATATATATATATATATATATATATATATATTATATATATATATATATATATATATATAAATGAAAAAAAAACAAGTCAAAAATAGAAAATGCTAAGATGATTTTATAGTGAATCTTTCAGTACCGGTTTCGGTCATTTTGAGACCTTTCAACTGTACGATTAAATAATTAAATTTAGAAAAATTAGAAGAAAAAGTTTCTTTAAAAGAATATTTCTGTAGTAGTGTTCAGATATAAGTAGCATTCTGCTTTCTTGACTCCCTTGTTTGCACTTGTGTGATACCCTTATCACCAGGAACTATCCACCTTCACTTATTGACAAGTGCATTCAACGTGCCCTTCAACTAACATCAAGGAACTGAGACATCCCAAATCAAAGAAAAACTTAACAACCAAAAGCCTTACCATACATCTCCACACACAACCCTCTCAATAACGAAGCCTTCGACACCATCCTCCACAACATACCCCTCCTAAAAAAGACCACAGAATGAACCAATCCTCCAAACACACACGTCATCAAAAAGAAAAGACAGCCTAGATCCATGAAAAGTCTCCTTACACAAGCCCGAATTCACTCTTCAACACAGAAGCCGACAGTAAAAAAATGTGAAACCCAATTGCAGGATATGCGACTATCTAATTGAGGGATCAGAGTTCTCCTTCAAACAGGGACAAAACGGTTTACAGTGAAAAGCAACTTCACATGTGCTTCGGAGAACCTAATATACTCACTAACCTGCTCCGGGTGTCAAGAGCTACATAGGCCAAACAAAAAATGGTTTGCGTAAACGAATGGCCCTGCACAGATCCCAGATAAAAATTCCCCAAAACAGAAAAATAGCTTTTAGCCAACACATAGATACTTGCGCCACACAAAAAAACACCAAACTTCAGAATTTACCCCCTCTACCAATTTAGGGACGATACAACCTCGAGACAACGAATAGTAAAGAAATCTCTTTATTACAAAATACAAGCCACTTCTTAACGGTCTACACAAACAATTAATATACCTCAACTTTAGAATAAAAGAAATATATACACACACAATATTACACTCCATAGAATCCATTACTAATCAGCCCCTCAAAGCTATACTTACACCCATTCATATTCTCCCTTCTGTTTTTTTCTTCTTCTTCTCTTCCTCTTCTTCTTCATCACCATCATATCATCATCATCGTCGTCATCATCATCACCATCCATCATCCACCACCATCTTCTATCTCTCTCGTTCTCTTCTTTCTTCTTCTTCTTCTTCATCATCATCATCATCAACATCGTCATCTTCTTCTTCTTCTACTTCTCCACCTTCCACCCCTTAACCTTGTCACTAATGTCTTTCAGTATAACCGCCTACGCAATTCCATAAACAATTCCTGAATTGAACTGCGACTACTGTCAGCCACTGTCAGCCACTGACCATTCAAAATACGACCATTAAGGCATTCCCCGATTTCCCCACCCCTCTCCACATCAGCCTCATTATTCTTTCACCTATCCCACCAAGAACTCAAAACGCCTCGAACACACAAGTGCAAACAAGGGAGTCAGAGAAAGGCAGAATGCTACTTATATCTGAACACTACTACAGAAATATTCTTTTAAAAAAAACTTTTCTCTAATTTTTCTAAATTTAATTATTTAATCGTTACAGTTGAAAATGTCTCAAATTGACCGAAACCGGTACTGAAAGATTCACTATAAAATTATCTTAGCATTTCTATTTTTGACTTGTTTTTTCATATATATCAACTCGTGTGTTCCTTTCCACCCTTATACATATATATTATATATATATATATATTATATAATATATATATTATATATATATATATATATATATATATAATATATGTATATATTAGTGTATATATATATAATATATAAATATATATGTATGGGGGCGTGTAAGGAAATATAAGATAGAGAATTCTAAAATAATGTTCAGTCTTTGAGACTGTAGGCGGAGGAGTGGCTGAGTGGTAAGTAGCTTGCTTACCAACCACCTGGTTCCGGATCAGTCCCACTGTGTGGCAGCTTGGGTAAGTGTTTTCTACTATAGCCCTCGGCCAAACATGTACATATTTACCACGGGGCATCCTGCAGTTTCCGTCTACGAGATCCACTCACACGAGGCTTTGATCGCCCGAGGCTATAGTACAAGACACTCGCCCAAGATGCCACCCAGTGGTACTGAACCCGGACCATGTGGTTGGTAACAAGCTACTTACCATACAGCCACTCCTACGCCTATGTGTGTATATACATATATATATATATATATATAACATATATGTGTGAGTGTGTGTGTATGTTCGCGTGTGTGTGTGTCTGTGTGTTTTGTTGAACGCCGTACACTTCTGCATGTACTCACACACACACACATTCACTTAGACGCCAATATATACTTTAATATATACATATATATAATATATAAATAATATATATATATATCTATATATATATATACATATATATATATATCATATATATAGATTATACATATATGTATATAAATTTACATATATATATAATATATATATATATATATATATACTATATAATATATATACACACAAACGTACTCACACAATCTAAACTGTTGTTTGTATATGGAATAATAATAAATTGGTATGCGGATGCTCACGTGAACTTAGGGAATTAGTACCGTCTTTACCCTCTAGTACCTGCATCTGCCGTGTGAGTCCTGCGACAAGTACACAGGGTGAACTGGACGCCCCTAAATATTCGAGGGTATGTTCTACTTGAGATAACCCATGTACATGAAAGTTACAATATGCTAAACACACATGGAGAGTAAACCACGTAGAATATCACATTCATTCTTCTGCAAGTAGCAGAATAATTCAGTCCTAGATGTTATTTAATAAATTGATGTTTTATCTTGATAGTAAGGTCGGACTTATATTTCGGAGAGAGCTATGAAAATTAACATCCACATCATGTGATGTATTACAAAAATTATTGAAGATGTAGGTTTCAGGACTAATGAATGTCCATTACTTGAACATTTGCGCTATCAGCCCTGTCGTAGGCATTTGAGACAATGATATTCCATTGTCTCACTCTCTACCGTCTTAACCAAGGATAGAACACAACGCACATTGCAAAATAAGTAAATCGACGGGGTGATCATGACCGAAACGCCTGTGGTCATAGTCTTGCCGCCAGTGAACAACAAGCATACTTTACAACCAACTGAAATATATTCTGGGAAACGAGGAAAGTTCGTCGGGTTTGCATTTTAGTAACTAGTGAGATGAGGTCGTGTCTTTGAGCAGATATCGCCATCCCAATCATCGATAAAAACAATGGCGTTTGTTTTAGAAATGTGTCAAGTAGATAAGAATATTCTCTGGGTGTTGTCAGGACATATGAAAAATAAAGTTTTGGTAATATAAAGGAAGTCGAGAACACATGAAGTCGTGATTAGGGATGCTATTCACGATAACAAGTTCGTGAATTCATATACAGGACCGAGAGGCCTATGGCGCGCAAAACACTTCAACTAATGTTACACAGCAACCATTTCAACACTTGACGTGTAGGAATGGTGACTAGCTTGAAAATGGATTCATTTTCCGGATATTAAAGAATTTCAGCCAATCACATACATCAAGGTAAAATACTGCCACTCTCGTTTTAAAAAATATAGAGAATTATTACAACAGGGTATTTCATTAAATATGCTTATCGGATAGCAGCTGCGACGTGAGACAAAAAATTTATATGAGGCCATAGATTATTTAGATAAGTGGATAAAACTTATTTAATTTCTGTTAAAAATTCAAACTGAAGTAATATTTGGAGCCGGCGTTATAAAGGTAAACCAATTTTTGTTACTTTTATTTTAATATTTATCATTTATATATACACACATATATATATGATTTATTTTTCCCTCTCTCACTATCCTTCTAGAAATATGAGACTTAATACAATAACGTTTTTCCTGACGATCATTTTTCGGTGAGCATTTGGTTCCAGGCAAACATGACACCCTCCTTAACATAGCGGATCGGAAAAAGTGACCAATAAAATAAGACATATGTGTGTATGTTTATTCTCCATTCACAGCTTGGCAGCATGTTTTTTTTACAACTCTCTTAACATAGCGGATCGGCAAAAGTGAGCAATAAAATAACACATACAAACATATAGACACACACACACATATATATTTATACATATATACGACGGGCTTCTTCCAGTTTCTGTCTACCAAATCCACTCACAAGGCTTTGCTCGACCCGAGGCTATAGTAGAAGACTCTTGCCTAAAGTGCCACGCTGTGGGACTGAACCCGGAACCATGTGATTGGTAAACAAGCTACTTACCACACAGACACTCCTAAGCCTATGCATATATATATATATTTATATATATACAGAAACGTACATAATTGCACACATTCACATACTCAAACACACACAGGTACATTTACACACACACACACATACACGCACATATATTTGTGCGTGTTTGTGTATGTATATATCCTGATGCATATTTATATAACCATACATGATTACATATGACACCGCGTAGCAATTCTTTGTCCTGAAATCTTAGACTGCCGCTCATATAATGTTGTCTCTGGCTCAGGTACAAGGCCAGTGGTTGTTGTTTTGTGGAGGAAGTGGACAGTCTACTAATTGGATTTTAGCACCTCTGAGAAATGAAAGGCAAAGGGGAGTTCGACAGGAAAGGAACTCAGAACGCGAATAGACGACGGAAACGCTGCAAAGCAACTTGTAAATTTGTGTACAGGCATTGCCGTTTATTTTGCTTGGATATTCTTGTTTAATATTATATTTTTTATTTAAGCTGTATATTTTTTAACTGTACAACTTATTTTTTATTGGAAAGTCCTGCGGGGACGGGAAGGTGGCGAAGCACTCAGATCTGAGGAGTTTACAAGCATGTATTTAGTAGTATACACACAAGTGTGCTATGGGTTTTTAGTTGCATGTGTACTTAAGCAATTGAAATCAAGGAAAACCCTGCTCACCTAGAGACCGGACACAATGCTATATAACTAAATGGATGGGAAGATGACGACTGGATATCCTCTGATCATAGCTTTATTCATTCAGGAAACATTGGCTTGTGACGCAGATATATTTATAATGTTTTCCATCAAACATCTGGAAATAGCTGCGAAATCTCTTTCCAATCACACACTCTTATTTTACACAATGGAGGGCATGGTTGCTAATGTTGGAATAAAAATAATTTAGTTGGTTATAGTTGGAATGCCTTTGTGCAAAATTACGATCATTCAAGGCAAACAACAACGTCGACAACAACACCCAAAGTAAAACACAACAAAAACAATCAAACAAAGATATGAACCTAAAATTGGCCTCAGTCTCAGACTTTGTATCACCACATCAAACTCTGCAATTTTCTGCGTCAGACTTTCTATCATTACATGATACAACGCCATATCGTTATTTGACAAGAGACATCTCTTAGGAGTAACGCTCAGATCTTTTTGGGGTTCCATGAAAATTCAGTGGGTGTTGCTTCAGGAAAACGCCTAGTAGAAAAGAAGGATTTCTGGGATGCTGTCACGCCTACAGATGTCATGTACCATGTTTAATAATATAATTGGTGTCCCATGCGTATGGCCACGCTGTTAATGGTGTTGCATTCTCGATAACGAGATCGCGGTTTCAATTCCCGGAGCGGGAGTTGTATTGCGTTCTTAAGCAAGACACCTCATCTCATATTACTTTGCGTCGTGGAGGAATGGTGAATTGCTGGAAAATGGATTTATTTTCCGGATATTAAAATACAGCGAATCGCATACATCGACAGAAAATACTGACACTGCCGTTAAAAAAACACATAACGGGTTATAGCAATTGTGTACTTCGGTCAGTATTCTTATCCGACACAAGTCGCAAAATGAGACAATAAACTTTCATGAGGTAATAGTATATGAGATTAGTGGAGAAACCCTATTTCATTTGTGTAAAAAATTAAAATTGAAGTCATTTTTGGAACGGGCATTATCGAGGTAAAACAATCTTTGCTACTTTCCTGTTAAGATGTACAATTAATATTTATACACACACATATCTACACTGGCGAAATTAAATTTAAGACCGATAATAATAGTCCTATTTCTAACAAAATATTTTGCTACTAACACCATACAGATCCTCTCTATCTTTTACACCTTATGCAAAATTTATTTCTCTTTCGAATGATGCAGACAATAACTACTTTTATACAACTTGAAGAATGCATGAAAGTACTAGTTCAATCAGAGTGGATATTTGATATTCTATCCCTTCATTATGTAATTCTTATCTTATATATTATTATAAGATTGTAAATAAATCATGAAAATCAAAGTTGGAATTTCTTTCAGTAATGTATTCTTCCATACACAATCATACACACCTGTGTATTAGTGAATATATATATATATATATATATATATATATATATATATATATATATATAAGGATATTATTGCTTACAATAATATCAAATGGCAAGCACGCGTAAAAACAATCCCATAAGGTAAAGCATCATTAATTAATAATTAAAGGTCCTATGAGGAGCACCAGCACACTGAAAATAGCAACACGATGAGAGAAAGAGAGAAGAGAGGAAGAGAGAAGGAGAAAAAAGTCAGAGAAAATGAAAGTTGGAACAGAGAGAGAGAGAGAGAGAAGGAGAGAGAGAGGAAGAAAAAAGAAAGAAAGAGAGAAAGAGAGAGAGATAATTCGAAAAATAATTAGACAGATAAACAATCAGAAACTTCTATAAATAGATTGATATATAGACACACACACACACACACACACACACATACATATACATGTGATAAAAAAATCGCAATAGAGGACAATAAAAGATTCAGACGATAAAAAGGCGGACAAGAGAAACACTGATTAGGAGGACAGGCAAAAAAACGGCTCATTCATGGCTTTCTTTCCTCAGTCAAGTCCCAGAGGACACGACCATCTCGGGCAGTTACACTTGAGATGGTTCGATCTGGTTGCCCCCCACTAAAAGTCTCTCTCTCTCTCTCTCCCTCTCTCTCTCTCTCTCTCTCTCTCTATAATATATATATATATATATATATATATATATGTATATATATATATATATCATATTTTATCATTACATTTCCACGGGTATTTTACATTTTCTTTCTGTAACATATTTCTATAATGCTATATATATACATATATATATATATATATATATATATATAATATATATATATATAGATATATATATATATATATATATACATACACACACATACACACACAAACACACACACACACACACACACATATATATATGTGTGTGTGTTGTGTATGTGCGTATATTCATTCAAAGAATTACTAAAATATTTAGCCGCACCAAGTGGGAAATTCCGTTTTAACCAGAGAAATATGTACAATTGTTCCGAGTATAAATTATTTGATAAACAATCCACTTGACAAACAGTAGATAAGTAGACATTATTTTTAATATGAAATAAGCGGGATAAGAAGAAATAGGCGTAGCAGAGAGTCGCTGAGGTGATAGTGTATGAGACGAAAGAATTTAAACTAATAGTAATAATAATAATAATAATAATAATAATAATAATAATAATAATAATAACAATAATAATAGTCGTTCCTACTATATGTGTTCTTGAGCAAGGCACTTTATTTCACGTTGCCCCAGTTCACTCAACTGTAGAAATGAGTTGCGACGTCACAGGTGCCAAGCTGTATCGGCCTTTGTCTTTCCCTTGGATAACACTGGTGGCGTGGAGAGGGGAGGCCGGTATGCATGGGCGGCTGCTGGTCTTCCATAAACAACCTTGCCCGGACTTGTGTCTAGGAGGGTAACTTTCTAGGTGCAATCCCATGGTCATTCATGACCGAAGGGGGTCTTTACCCTTTTACTATAGGCACAAGGCCTGAAATATTTTAGGTAGTGAGTTAGTCGATTACATACCCCAAGTACAGAACTGGTATTTAATTTATAGACCTCGAAATGAGGAAATGCGAAGTTGACCTCGGGGGAATTTGAACTCAGAAACTAATGATGGATGAAATATCACCAAGCATTTTGCCCGAAATGCTAACGATTCTGCCAGCTCTCCGCCTTAATAATGATAAATAATAATAATATAATAATAATAATAATAATAATAATAATAATAATAATAATAATAATAGATTGACTAAAAAAGGCTTCGACAGTATACCGCATCCATGGATCTTGAGATCGCTGGACATCTTCAAAATTTCCCCTGTGATTTCAAACTTCCTGAAGCACAATATGTCGTTGTGGAATACGAATCTCCAATTATACCACTCTAATGGAGTACTTGCCTCAGAAAATATAAACATCAACTGGGAATTTTTCAAGGTGACTCACTTTCACCTTTAATATTCTGCATAGCCCTAATACCCCTTACAAGTGAATTAAACAGAACAGGGTATGGGTATAAAATTGCCAATAAAAATAAGCTATCTATTTTATATGGATGACTTAAAACTTTATGGTAAAGACAATAATGAACTTGAAGGCCTATTGCGCACCGTGAAAGCATTCAGCGATGACATCGGGATGGAGTTTGGACTTGAGAAGTGTGCCAGGCCACTTTCCAGAAGGGAAAGTGAAGACCACAAATTCAGTCGTGTTAGATGTTGACACAGTCATAAGAGAGCTTGAGCAAGAACAAACATACAAATATTTAGGGATAAATGAAGGCTCTGGTATTCAGCATGCAAGCATGAAAGAGAAAATCAGGAAGGAATGTTATAGGAGAGTTCGTGCAGTCCTGAAATCTGAACTAAATGCACGTAACAAGGTGTTAGCTATAAATTCCTTAGCAGTTCCAGTTGTTACTTATAGCTACAATGTGTTGAACTGGAATATGAGTGAAGTAAAGAATATAGATAGAAAAATACGCTGCTGAGTTGTTGTAATAGGATGCACCACCCAAAGGCAGACGCGTAGATAGCCTTTACTTCCCAGAGCCCAAGGAGGTCGAGGCCTGATCCAATTTGAACTAGCTTACAAAACAACCACAATTGGACTGGCCAAATATCTCGAAATATCGAATGACTGGATGCTAAAGCTCGTGGAAAATCACGAGAGACGGAAAGAAGCTTCATTCTATCATCAAGGAAAGCAAAAAATTTGCTATTGATCTCGTGCAGGATACCCAAACTGAACAACCGAGGGAAGTACGGCAACTATTGTTGCAAAGAAGGTGAAAATGATGGCAATGAAAAAAGCGCACGAGCAATTGGCTGATAGGTGGGAAGGAGAAACCTCTGCACGGCAAATATGTGACCCGCAGCAAACAAGCTGATGTTGACCAGAAGCAAACCCATCAGTGGCTGCGGAGCTCAGGGCTAAAAGCAGAGAGCGAAGGTTTCATCCTGGCTGCTCAAGACCAAAGCCTATTAACCCGGAACTACCAGGCCAATGTGATGAAAAATGGAGCAGACCCAAAATGCCGATTCTGCAACGACATGATTGAAACAGTGGACCACCTAATCTCTGGATGTAAAGTCTTAGCACCAGTGGAGTATAAATTAAGACATGACAGAGTTGGCCAATATCTCCACTGGCTAATAAGTCGGCATTACAATATCAAACTGCCGACAAGTGGTATAATCACCACCCTGAGGCTGTAACTGAAGGAGAAAATGTAACCATTCTGTGGGACTTTCCAGTACATTTACAGACCGAACCATCAAGGCCAATAAACCAGATATTGTTGTGAAAGACCAAAACATTATTGATCGACATGAGCATCCCTGTGATCATAATATCTCAGCGAAAGAGTTTGACAAGCTCAGAAAATATAAAGACCTACTCATTGAAATTGAGAAAATGTGGCATCTCAAGGCGGTTACAATACCAGTGATCGTAGGAGCACTAGGAATGATCAAGAAGGGAACCGAAAATTATATGAGATGATCCTGGCTTACCATCCCTGCAAGAAGTGCAAAAGATTGTCTTAACTGGTGCATCACACGTATTGAGAAGAGCATTGTCGATGTGAGAACTGTTGCTGCTCATGTATTTTAATTTAACTAAAAAAAAAAAAATGAACGAACGAACTACTGAGTTTGGTTTAATGGCCTACCAATATACACTATGAGTTTCTTTGCCCTAGAGTCGGGAAGACACTCGGCAAGAAATGGAAGAAATTTGAAAGAAGAAAAAAAAAAGTAATAATAATAATAATAATAATAATAATAATTAATAATAATAATAATATAAAATAATATAGTAATAATAATAATAACAATAATAATAATAACAACAACTCAAGGGCTTACTAGCGATAGTCAAACAATTCAGTGACGACATCAGAATGCAATTCGGCCTCGATAAATGTGCAAGGCTACCTTTATCAAAGGAAAAATGACAGAAACATCTAACGTTAACCTTGACCAACAGAATGTCATAAAAGAACTAGACCCAGCGGAGAGCTACAAGTACCTAGGGGTAATTGAAGGGAACGGAATAAGGCATTCAGAGATGAAGGAAAGGATCAGGAGAGAATGCTATCGAAGAGTGAGAGCAATATTCAAGACAGAGCTGAATGCAAGAAATAGGATCGAAGCAATCAATGCATTAGCTATACCAGTCGTGACTTACAGTTTCAATATTGTTAACTGGTCAATTACTGAAATATGTCAGCTCGACAGAAAAATAAGGAAACTGTTGACAATGCATAGAATGCACCACCCTAAGGCAGATACAGAACGACTCTATCTGCCAAGAAAAGAGGGAGGCCGTGGTCTTTTACAACTGGCAATAACAATGAAGATTGCTACAATTGGCCTAGACACCTACCTGAAAAACTCTGAGGACTGGATGTTAAAATTGTCTCAAAACATGAAACAAAAAGAAAGCTCATACTCAGTCACAAAACAGACAAAGGAATATCTAAGTGAATTCCGAATACAACCAATTTCGGAATTAGAGATAGACATACAAGAAACAAGCACAGAAAAAGCTAGGCGCATGAAAACCCGTGCCAAAACTGTGGCCTTAGATATTCTGAATAATAAATGGCAAGAAAAACCTCTCTACGGCAAATACCCAAAGAGAGCGAATAATGCAGATATCGACAAAGCCCTGACCCATCAATGGCTAATGGCCTCTGGCTTAAAATCTGAAACAGAGGGGTTATCATAGCAGCTCAAGATCAATGCCTACCAACAAGAAACTACCAGGCCAACATATTAAAGATCAGAAGCAGTCCAACGTGTCGTGTATGCAAGCAACAAAATGAAACCATTGACCATGTGGTCTCCAAGTGCAGTCTTCTAGCGCCTACAGAGTATCTCAACAGGCACGATAGAGCTGCACAATATATTCACTGGGTAATCTGTAAAAACCTGGAGTTGCCCCATGAGAAAAACTGGTGGGAACACAAACCACCCCAGTGCTTGAAAATGACCACATCTCACTCCTCTGGAACTTCACCATTCAAACTGACAGGAAGATAGATGCAAATAGGCCAGACATCATATTGAAAGACTTCAAACAAAGAACATGCCTCCTCATTGATATGACTGTCCCAATCGATATAAACGTATCTGTCAGGACCTACCAAAAACTGAGCAAATATAAAGATCTTGAAATAGAAATCAGCAAAATGTGGAAGCTGAAGACTAAAACAATACCTGTTGTCATAGGTGCCCTGGGAATGATAGCAAAAGGGGCTGATAGCTACCTAACTCAGATACCAGGAAACCCAAAAATGGCAGAAGTTCAAAAGATAGTGCTCATGGGAACTGCTCATATCCTACGCAAAATACTCTCTATGTAACCTCAAGGTTTAAAACAACCATAATTTTCGGTTTAAAAAAAAAAAAAAAAAAAAACTTTTTTTTTTTAGACATTCATTAGTACAACATCCCCACCCCCCAAATATATGGCACACTAGGCATAACAACAACATGAACTTCCAACTTGTTGTCTCTTGAGGTCTCTGGGTGAGACTTGGAGCTAACTTGTACAAATATAAAGCAAAAGTCAAACATAGAATAATAATAATAATAATAGTCATAATAATAATAGTAATAATAATAATAATAACAATAATAATAATAATAATAATAGTCATAATAATAATAATAAATAATAAATAATAATAATAATAATAATAATAATAATAATAAATAATAATAACAGTGGCTCTCATGGCTACTGATCTTGACTGATTGGAAGTGTTATCATGTACATTGTTTTGTCTTGGTATAAAAGATGGGCTACAACAAATATTCTGCTCAATACCACAGATTTGCTTGTCAGTTGTTTGACCTTAACCAGTTGAGCATGTCCCTCAGTGACTGACGATATGTGCATCTCTGATCACGAGCAGAAGTAGTGGGGGAGCATCATAGCCATGTGTTGAGAGGGATTCTTTGGGGTTTGAATAATTCACCTCTGGAAACTTGGGTGTTTCATTCAACATCCTTATACAACCCTTATTCACGGACCTTTTGAGCGGGATGGGCTACTCGACCAGAAGAAAATTCTAACTGGCGCCCCACCTGCAAGGTCATGTGCTGCTTATCTTGATATGAGATCACCATGTCGCGCACATATGGTTGTGATGCATGTGCCTAGTTTACCTTTATCAGACGGGTAATCATGATGGGTATACTGGGCTTCGTATATTTTATCCCAGTGTCACTTTGATGGCATGCACTGCTCTCTCACTCAGTAATAATAATAATAATAATAATCATAATAATAATAATCATAATAATAATAATGATAATAATAATGATAATAATAATACTACTACTACTACTACTACTACTACTACTAATAATAATAATAATAATAATAATAATAATAATAATAATAATAATAAGCTGGACGAACCCCACAACCGGAATATTCCAACAGATGGCCATCCATGCTCATCACCAAATAATCAAAAGAAAAAGAAGGAAAAATGGTCTAGGGAAGATAATAAAGAAGTTCTTGAGGCCTTCTACTATGCCATATATTTCCCCACAGATAAGTCTAGCACTGTACAAGCATACTTAAACTGGAGACAGAAACACCCTGAAGTAAGACCCTACATAGACAGTAACAAGCTTGCCAATGTTAGAAGAAACATTATAAAAAAGAAATTACTGACTGAAGTAGAGATTGATCAGGTTAGACAAGCAATATCGGATAAAATGAACGAAGCTGCAGCTAGAGAAGATAATACAGAGGAAATGATTATAGACCAGCCCAGGGCGGATAAAAACGAAGAGAGGATTGAAAGAGGTAGTATAAGTGATAGGCAAAGTGAAATACGCCCTGAACCAATCATAAACACTAAGACAGATGAGCATCAAATAGATAAAGAAAGTCACCAAATATTGACCCAACAGAACTACATGAGCTAAAAAATCAAATCATGATTGAATGGCTGAAAATTAAAGAAACCAGCATGGATGAGCGTGATACACTTCCTAAAATCCGCAACTCTAACCAAAACATGAAAATAATTGGTAAAATCCGGCTTGCACTTAAGGATATAATTTCAGTTAATGATGTTGATATCACAAACCTCAACCACCTATACTATGCATCCGCGAAAATCTCAACGATCCTATGTGGTGTAAAGATTAGAGAACGGCAACAGTCCCACAAAAAGCCTTCTTGGCAAGAGCGTCTGCAACAACAAATTAAAGTATTTAGATCTGACATTGAATATTTGAAAAACCTTAAGGCTCACAAGACTACCAAACCTACAAAAACCCAAAAATTACTGAAAAAATACAATATGAAAACTATACTTGATATTGATGCCACCATAGAAACCATCAAACAAAAGGTATCTGCCAAAGCTGCCCGCATAGCGAGGTATGAAAAGCGTGTTAGATTTTTCAAGGACAACAACATGTTCAAAAATAACACCAAGAATTTTTACAGGAAGATAGGAAAAACAGCGTTTACTGCAGGGTCTGTACCATCAAAAGAAGAAGTGCAGAGATTTTGGAATAAATCTGGCAGGAGAAAAAAACACACAACGAAAAGGCCCCCTGGATTGACAGAATATCTACAGAACTGGACCCCTTAGAAGAGCAAAAGTGGGAGGGTGTCAAGGTAGAAGATATAAGATCTGCTCTCAGGAGGTCAAGCAAATGGAAGTCTCCAGAAAGGATAAAATTCCTAACTTCTGGCTGAATGCCTTCCCAGAGAGCCATGAACTGCTAACAGAACTGTACAATGATGTTTTGCAACACCCTAGTAGGATGCCTCCTTGGCTAGTTAATGGGTTAACATTCCTGCTTCCAAAAAGTGAAGAAACAAATGAACCAAAAACTATAGACCCATAACCTGCTTAACAACTATGTACAAAACACTAACATCTGTCCTGACGGAATATACCTATAGTTTTTTAACAGACAGCAGCATATTCCCTAATGAACAGAAAGGATGTAAACGTGGATCCTACGGCTGTAAAGACCAACTACTCATCAATAAGATGATCTTAGAAGATTGTCACAAACGACACAAAACTTATCAATAGCCTGGATAGACTATAAAAAGGCTTTTGATAGCCTACCACATAGCTGGATTAGGAAATGCCTTGAAATGTATAAGATAGCACCAACTCTGCGAAACTTCTTGACTGTAAGTATGAGATCATGGAGAACCACACTAACTCTGAACAGTGACAGTGAATCCCTAAATGCTGGTGATGTAAAAATTTCGTGTGGCATTTTCCAGGGTGACTCACTGTCACCACTCCTCTTTTGTTTATCCTTAATACCTCTCTCAAAGCTGCTCAATGACGCGCAGTACGGGTATAAAATGTTTGATAAAAATATAAATCATCTCGTTTACATGGATGATTTAAAGCTTTTTGCAAAAAATGATCAACAACTCAAGGGCTTACTAGCGATAGTCAAACAATTCAGTGACGACATCAGAATGCAATCGGCCTCGATAAATGTGCAAAGGCTACCTTTATCAAAGGAAAAATGACAGAAACATCTAACGTTAACCTTGACCAACAGAATGTCATAAAAGAACTAGACCCAGCGGAGAGCTACAAGTACCTAGGGGTAATTGAAGGGAACGGAATAAGGCATTCAGAGATGAAGGAAAGGATCAGGAGAGAATGCTATCGAAGAGTGAGAGCAATACTCAAGACAGAGCTGAATGCAAGAAATAGGATCGAAGCAATCAATGCATTAGCTATACCAGTCGTGACTTACAGTTTCAATATTGTTAACTGGTCAATTACTGAAATATGTCAGCTCGACAGAAAAATAAGGAAACTGTTGACAATGCATAGAATGCACCACCCTAAGGCAGATACAGAACGACTCTATCTGCCAAGAAAAGAGGGAGGCCGTGGTCTTTTGCAACTGGCAATAACAATGAAGATTGCTACAATTGGCCTAGACACCTACCTGAAAAACTCTGAGGACTGGATGTTAAAACTTGTCTCAAAACATGAAAACAAGAAAGCATCATACTCAGTCACAAAACAGGCAAAGGAATATCTAAGTGAATTCCGAATACAACCAATTCGGAATTAGAGATAGACATACAAGAAACAAGCACAGAAAAGCTAGGCGCATGAAAACCCGTGCCAAAACTGCGGCCTTAGATATTCTGAATAATAAATGGCAAGAAAAACCTCTCTATGGCAAATACCCAAAGAGAGCGAATAATGCAGATATCGACAAAGCCCTGACCCATCAATGGCTAATGGCCTCTGGCTTAAAATCTGAAACAGAGGGGTTTATCATAGCAGCTCAAGATCAATGCCTACCAACAAGAAACTACCAGGCCAACATATTAAAGATCAGAAGCAGTCCAACGTGTCGTGTATGCAAGCAACAAAATGAAACCATTGACCATGTGGTCTCCAAGTGCAGTCTTCTAGCGCCTACAGAGTATCTCAACAGGCACGATAGAGCTGCACAATATATTCACTGGGTAATCTGTAAAAACCTGGATTTGCCCCATGAAAAAAACTCGTGGGAACACAAACCACCCCAGTGCTTGAAAATGACCACATCTCACTCCTCTGGAACTTCACCATTCAAACTGACAGGAAGATAGATGCAAATAGGCCAGACATCATATTGAAAGACTTCAAACAAAGAACATGCCTCCTCATTGATATGACTGTCCCAATCGATATAAACGTATCTGTCAGGACCTACCAAAACTGAGCAAATATAAAGATCTTGAAATAGAAATCAGCAAAATGTGGAAGCTGAAGACTAAAACAATACCTGTTGTCATAGGTGCCCTGGGAATGATAGCAAAAGGGGCTGATAGCTACCTAACTCAGATACCAGGAAACCCAAAAATGGCAGAAGTTCAAAAGATAGTGCTCATGGGAACTGCTCATATCCTACGCAAAATACTCTCTATGTAACCTCAAGGTTTAAAAAAACCATAATTTTCGGTTTAAAAAAAAAAAAAAAAAAAAAATTTTTTTTTTTAGACATTCATTAGTACAACATCCCCACCCCCCAAATATATGGCACACTAGGCATAACAACAACATGAACTTCCAACCCTGTTCTCTTGAGGTCTCTGGGTGAGACTTGGAGCCAACTTGTACAAATATAAAGCAAAGTCAAACATAGAATAATAATATAATTCTACTGGAAGCAGAAGTCCATTACACGATCATCCCTTGTAACTGGTACTTAATTATCGTCTCCGAAGGATGAAAGGGAAAGTCGACCTCGACGGAATTTGAACTCAGAACGTAAAGACAAACGAAATACCTTTACTACCCACAAGGGGCTAAACATAGAGAGGACAAAGAAGGACTGACAAACGGATTAAGTTGATCATATCGACACCAGTGCGTAACTGGTACTTATTTAATCGACTCCGAAAGGATGAAAGGCAATGTCGACCTCGGCGGAATTTGAACTCAGAATGTAACCGCAGACGAAATCCTATTAAGCATTTCGCCCGACGTGCTAACGTCCCTGCCAGCTCGCCGCCTTCATGCAGACGAAATACTTCTAAGCGCTTCGCCCAACGTACCAATACCAACAACAACAAAATCAACAACATTAATAATAATAATGATAATAAAGTGAAGATCAAATATATATTGCGTGTGTTTTCATTGGCAACAGACGACCATCTCCAAATAGAAGAATTTATGTTTTAACACCCAATTTCTAAAATGTATGACCGTAATAATATTAAATATTAAGTAGAAATATTCCGCCGAGGTTGTCTTTGCCTTTTATCCTTTCGGGGTCGATGAAATCAACATCAGTTATGTACTGGGGTCGATGTAATCAACTTACTCCCTACCCCAAAATTGCTGGTGTTGTTCCAAAATTTGAAATCAATGTGTAGGAGAAATAAAACAAAACACAACATTACTCACTAATGGACACCATGTTAATGGTTTTAACAAATTATAAAGTGAACGGCTTGGAGAGTGTCTCATCTTTATGCGTGTTTCCTTGGATTGAATCTGTGTAGGGGTTCATGTTTAGGCGCGGCTGTGTGGTAAGACGCTTGCTTCCAAATCTGGTTTCGGGTTCAGTTCCACTGCGTGGCACACTACGCACATGTCTTCTACTGTAGCCATTGGACACTCAAAATCTTCATAAGCTAATTTGGTAGATGGAAACTGAAAGAAGCCCATTGTGACTATTCTTTTACTTGTTTCACTCATTTGACTGCAGCCATGTTGGAGATCCGCCTTCAGTCGAACAAATCGACCCTAGGACTTAATCTTTGTAAGCCTAGTACTTATTCTATCAGTTTCTTTTCCAGAACCGCTAGGTTATAGGGACGTAAGCACACCAACACTGGTTGTCAGATGATGGTGGAGGGACAAATATAGACACACAAATACACACACACACATACGACGGGCTTATTTGAGTTTCCATCTATGAAATCCACTCACAATGTTTTGGTCGTCCCTAGGCTATAGCAGAAGACACTCAGTGAAGGTATCACGCAACGGGACTGAACCTGGAACCATGTGTTTCTTAATCTACGGCAACTCCTATGCCTATATATGTCTGTCTGTATGTATATCAGTGTGTGTGTGTGTGTCTTTTTGTGTCCGTGTTTGTCCCACCGCTTGATGACCTGTGTTGGTGTGTTTACGCTCCGGTAACCTAGCGGTTCACCATAATACTCCGATAAAATAAATACCAGGCTTAAATAATTAAGTACAGAGGTCAATTAGTTCGATTCAAAACTTCTCAAACCAGTGGCATCTTTATATATACACATAATCCTTTCCGAGCCATGTTCGTTGAAGCAATTGTTCGTTACACAAGTAATTGAAATACATACAAATAGAAGAAATCCGATTCATGCCAATCCCCAAAGCCACATAAAAGTTTACATTATATCTTAGCGTTCATACAAAAGAAAATCATGTAAAAGGTCGTATGTAGTGTGACTGCTCAGTTTGGTTTACCATTAAAACACCGGCATGAACAGGAAAATGTGGTGCAGAAATTGTGTATGAAAGGTGATATGAAGTGGTTGATCATTGAGGGGAGGGACATAAATTATAACAGATAATGATCAAGCAAAACATTAAGCGTTATTCAAGAACATTCATTTTATAATTTATAATATAAATATAGGCGCAGGAGTGGCTGTTTAGTAAGTAGCGTGCTTACCAATCACATGGTTCGGGGTTCAGTCCCACTGCGTGGCACCTTGGGAAAATGCGTTCTATCATAGCCTCGGGCCGACCAAAGTCTTGTGAGTGGATCTGGAAGATGGAAACTGAAATAAGCCCATCATGTGTGTTGGTGTGTGTGTGTGTGTGTGTTTGTGTCTCTGTTTGTGTGTGTGAGTTTGTGTGTCTGTGTTTGTCCCCCACCATCGCTTGACAACCGATGTGGGTGAGTTTACGTCCTCGTAATTTAGTTGTTCAGCAAAGGAGACTCATAGAATGAGTACAAGGCTTATAAATAATAAGTTCGATTAAAAAGGCGGTGCTCCAGCATGGCCGCAGTGAAATGGCTGAAACAAATAAAAGAACTGTGCAGAGTGGTTACAAATATGCACAAAGTCTCTTAGAGCTGTTTCTAGAATAGCTAAGCATGTTATTGAGTAAAGAATTCCATCTGAGCAAATCATTCCGTCATTGGAGAAAGAAGAAGAAGAAAATGCAGAAATGCATAATATCCTTATCGAGGATATTATTCGTTACCAGTCTTTTGGGAAACCATGGAATTCTCAGATAAATGTGTTTGGTATTTTCGTGATCGAAGAGTTAGTAAAGTTTGTAGGAAAGTCCCTGGCAAAGGATAATGGAAGTTATCAGTTGCATCTTTGAACAGATAAGGAATCAGATTTGGAAGGCCTTGGAAGAGTCTATTATTAGGCGAATGAGAAATATATGAGAGTATATAGAGATTAGTCTATATAGTGAGAGTGTGTTTGACTTAGGGGTTAAGAGGATGAATGTATAGACACACATGCATACAGACAGAGACATACATATACACACACGCACTAGCATATGCACACACACACAGAAAGACACACACACATATTCAGTGGCATATTCCCATTGATATACACACAGTCAGAGACACATAATTACGCGATCATTCATATACATAAATACGTATGAGTTTAGAGATGGACAGAAAATGTCTGTTTGCACACATACACAGACACAGATTCTCGCATAGTCATCGTATATAAGTATAGAGAGTTAAATTAAATCAAGTGAGTAAAGGAGAGAGAGAGAGAGGGGGGTAAATTGAGAGGAGAGGATTGTTTAGTAATTAAGAATGAGAAAAAAACAGATATATAAACGCCAGTCGCCTCATTGTATATTTGACTATCAAAGTGGGCCAGAGTGATTAAATCGCCAAATTGGAAACACCCAGGACCGGATAGGGTAGAAGGTTATTGGCTGAAAATTTTCCCAGCACTACACAGAAGAAAAGACAAGCAAATATATAAAATGATCAAGAACGGGGTACAAATCCCAAAGAGGCTGACTACAAGTAAAACAATTCTTTGCCAAAAGAATCCCAACAAACCAATGCAGTGGATAATCACCGGCCTATCACCTGTCTGCCCCACATGTTGAAGCTGATGAGAGGAATAATATCTAATTAGGTGTATGACTTCTTAGAAATGAATTACAAAGCACCAGTGGAACAGAAATGGTACAGAAAGAAAAGCCAAGGGACAGTTACAGACAAATATGGTTTCAGAAAGGAAAATGAAAAGGGAGACACTGTTTGGAAGCAACTGCACACGATCAGGCATTCATAACTAACTACATAAAAGCCAAAATAGACAAAAACCAGGCAAATTCCCAATGTAGAGACTTTTAACATGAATGCACACAGAAAACATGTAGAAGTAACTTGACAACCAGAATTTGTTACCAGAAGAACTGAAATGTTTGCAGAAAGAAGGCTAGAGGAACGCACGATCTATCACAAACAGTGAAAACAGTTCTAAAATCGATAATGCAAACTTCAACAGTATAAAATCACATGGCATGATTCAACACTCACGGATAAGTGAATATTTGAGTATATTCAGTATTGCAGACAACACAAGAGACTTAATTAGTTACAGCAATAGTGCAAAGAATTGGAAAGTATATCTCTACTCGGTGACACTGCCTTAGGGAAAGTTAATATCAGGTGAGGAATTCTCCAGGTAGACTCGTTACCTCCTTTAATAGTTGTGTTATGCTTAACTGTCGTCGATTTAGTACTAAGAAAGGTAAAGTCAGGGTATCAGTTTAGAGATGTTAAAAGAAATATTAATCATTTGCTCAAGATGGACGATTAGAAGCTTTTTGGTTCCTTAATACGAATTGTAGGAATCTTTAGCAAAGATATAGGCATGGAATTTGGCATAGATATGTGCGCAACATCAGTCATAAAAAGGGGACAGGTAGTCAGCAGTGAAGGCCAGACAGCAAGAGAGCAAAATCACCGAAGGCAAAGAATCATAAGTGCTTCGGAGCATTAGAATCTGAGAGTGTACTAACAATGGAAATAGATAAGGAGTACATCGGAAGGGTGAAGGCTAATAAAGGGAAAGCTTAGTGTTCTAAATCTAGTAAAGGTTGTAAAAACTTTGGGAAGTGTCGTTACGTCGGTATTCAGCAGAATTTGTTGATTGGAAAATATCTCAATTTGCAAATCTAGACAGAAGAACGAGGAAGGAATTCGATATGAATGGAGGACTTCAGACTCGATTACGAAGAGCAAGATTGCACTTACTTAGAATAACGAAGGTGGTTGAGTTTCAATATCAGCAGAAGGTAGCGTAGAGTTAGCTAGAGTTGATGTATATAATAGTGAATAAAATTTATGAGTTGCAAGAGTTATAGTAGGAGATAGGAAAGGAAAAAGCCAAATGAAATTAAAACCAGAAAAAAAAGAGAGATTATCTAACTGAAAAGATAGTTGCAGGAAATAGTAATTTTGAGACATGGTTTTGGTTGCTGAAAGGAAGCTGAAAAGGGAGAGAGAGTTTCTAAGCAAAACTTTAATTGTAAGGTCGGACTTATGTTTCGGAAATATCTATGAAAATTAACATCCATATCATGTGATGAATAACAATGATTATTGTAGAAGTAGGTTTCAGGACTAAAGAATGTCCATTACTTGTATATTTGCGCTATCAGCCCTATCGTAAGCATTTGAGATAATGATATTCCATTGTCTCACACACTACCGTCTTAGCCACGGAAAGAACACAACACACATTACGATGTAAGTAAATCGACGGGATGATCATGACCGAAAAGCCTCTGATCATAGGCTTGTCATCAGTGAACAACAAGCATTCTTTACAACCAACTGAAATATATCCTGTGAAACGAGGAAAATTCGTCGGGTTTGCATTTTAGTAACTAGAGAGATGAGGTCGTGTCCTTGAGCAGATATCGACATCCAAATAATCGATAAAAACAATGGCGTTTGTTTTAGAAAAGCGTCAATTAGATAAGAATATTCTCTGGGCGTTGCCAGGACATATGAAAAATAATGTTTTGGTAATATAAAAGAAGTCGAGTACACATGAAGTCGTGATTAAGGTCATGATTTCAGATCCCGGGACGAGTGGTGTTTTATGAAAAATAAAGTTTTGGTAATATAAAAGAAGTCGAGGACACATGAAATCGTGATTAAGGATGCTACTCACGATAACAAGGTCGTGATTTCAAATACAGGACCGAGATGTGTATTGCGCAGAAGATACTTCATCTCATATTACACAGCGACTATTTGAACACTTGACGTGTAGGAATGGTGACTAGCTGGAAAATGGATTTATTTTCCGGATATTAAAGAATTTCAGCCAATCACATACATCAAGGGAAAATACTGCCACTCTCGTTTTAAAAAATATAGAGAATTATTACAACAGGGTATTTCATTCAGTATGCTTATCGGATAGCAGCGGGAACGTGAGACAAAAAATTTATATAAGGCAATAGAATATTCAGATAAGTGGATAAAACTTTTAATTTCAGTAAATAATTTGAAACTGAAGTCATATTTGGAGTCGGCTTTATAGAGGTAAATAAATTTTTGTTACTTTTCTTTTAAGATTTAACATCTGTATCTACACACACACACGTATATATGATTTATTTTTCCCTCTCTCACTATCTTTCTGTAACTATGCAACTTAATAGAATAATGGTGTTCCTGACCATCATTTGTCGGTGAGCATTTGGTTCCAAGCGACCATAACGTTGTTACACGCACGTCAGAATTATTATTTAAATATTTGTTTGTCCTGTTCATCCTGTATATAGACTTATACATAAACACACATGCATAGGCGTGGCTATGTGGTAAGATACATGCTTCGCAAGCAGATAGTTCCAGGTTTCAGTTTCACTGCATGGCAATTTGGGAAAGTGTCTTCTACTATAGCCTCGGGCAGACCAAAGCCTTACGAGAGGATTTGGTAGACGGAAACCGAAATGTTATGGGTTCTGTTGTTTTGGGGTAATCCTGTATATGTTGGGCTGAAAGCAGAGCTGAGGCGATTTTCTTCAAAGAATTGAATCTTTCAGGCAACGTCTCCCAGCGATTGAAGATGGCAACTGACTTCTCTATGCTGCCTCCTTCAAGAGATTTTAGTAATTCCATAAATTTTTCCCCATAATTCTGAAGTGGTTAATTCAATCATTTCCACTTCAAAACTACCCTGTATATTTGTTTTTTAACCAAAATGTGAGAGATGAAATGAGTTCGTTTTCAAATCCCTCAAAGTCGGGTTTGATGAGAAATGAAAATATAGGAGCATCTGTTTCGAAATATTTATCTTACTTGGAAAATTCTTCTTTCAACGTTGCAATATATTTTTGAAGCTCATTTTTTATTAAATATTAAATCGATTTGAATATGCTTTTACATTTGGAAAGTATTTTTATGTATTGCTAAGTGTATCACGCCAAAAAAAATCTAATTTTAACTAAAATCCTTTCCAATATTCAAAAACATCAAGTACATTTTGACCTCTCTCTTGTAAATGCAAATTTTAATCATTCAAGTACCTGTCACTTAGAAGCATCATTTTAAATAACCCGTCTTCGTTGTTCAATTCTGGCGACTGTTTCCTTTCAAGAAATATTCTTCTAAGCATGATACAAATCTGTTCAAAACATTACCCGAGAAAGCCAACGGACTGTAAGGACCGTGCGATGCGAGGTGACAAGAATGGCTCTTTAGTACCACATCACACAGCCCTCACAATAAAGAGAAAATTGATAGTACCATCTATTTGCCAGATGGATAAAGGAGACAACCGCGTAGAATGATTAAAAGACGATTTATTGATATGTTAACAGATGTGTCTGTGTGTGCATCATGTATACTGAACGATAGACAGGCCGTCATGAGAACAATGCATGCGTGTGGCTTCATAGATGTAGGAGACAGTTACAGGTACATGTTGAACGTGATGTCGTGGCTGTGATGCTGCTGCCTGGGTAACTTGTACAGGAGTTCATACTGGTTGTATATTTGTTGTTGACCCATGATGAAGTAATTCATGAACAGTGAAGTGTTGGAACCTGGGTGCATCGCTTGCAGAGCTGTGTACATAGAGAGATGATGTTGAAGACGTTAAGGACATGGTGATAGCGACGAAGATGGAGGTTGTTGGAATGCTGTTGGACAAAGTTGGTAAGTCTCTGGAACTGGCTGTGTCTTTGTGGTCAGTGGCTAGACCTTCAAAGGTCTGGAACCAAAAGACGAAATGAGTAAAGGCGGAGCGTTTATAAGGAGAAGTAGGCCAAAACGGGGTAGTGAACAGGCTAACTCCGACTGGTTATACGCGGCAGTTTGGCGCGACAAATTGCGCCAATACCAACTAATCAGAGTAGTGGACAGAACGGGATCCAAATAGCGGCAAAAGGCTAGCTGTTCCCTGCTACGCTCGAATGCACGTATATATAATAAATGGGAGAGAGGAATTTCAACCGAGTCTACGCTGCAGGACTTTACTGTGAAGTGGGAAGTCTGCATATTCGCTGTCCAGTTCTTTCAGAAGAGACTTAAATTGTCTGTGAGTCAGTGAAGAGCGAGAAACCATGAAGATAACTATTTTAACAACAGTTTCCACGACAGAACTCAAGCTTTGTGACGAAAGTTTTGCAACTAAATTTTCCTGATGTACAATGCAATTAAAACACATTACACTGCGTGAAATATGATTTTCAAGACGCTTAATAAATCTTTTTTTTCTTTCCACCCATTGCACGTGCACCACCAGTAGTAATACAAAACATTTTATTTATATTAATGGCTTGATTTTCGAAATAATTTAGAAATGCAGTCAGAATGTCCTGTCCTGTAGATGTATTGGTAAGAGGAATAATCAAACAACATGATTCTTCGTAAATACGATCATTGTCACAGTATCTTGCAACAATTGCTAGGTGCGCCATGTCATTCACGTCAGTACTTTCATCGATAAGGGTCACTGAATGCAGCAGCATTTTGTAATCCAACTTTCTGTGTTATAATTATGTTTTCAGCTATATCAGTTATACGTCTCTCAACTGATCATGCAGAAGTTCGTATTTCTTGAATTCGAGACAGTATTTTTTCAGCGTTTGTTTAATTACTTAAAAAAATTTTAGCAATTCTCAGAAAAGTTTTTTTGATAAATTCTCCGGCTGTAAAAGGTTTACCTTTCTCAGCTCTACATTGAGCAATTGTCTAACTACATTATTTGGCTTCATTGTTGGTTCCAAGCATTTGAACAAAAACAGAAGTGCTTTATTTGTAACTAGAAATAGCCCTTTTTATGATTTGCATTTTTTCATCAGCGTTTTTAGACATAGTCTGGTGTCTAGTTTGATAGTGTCTTTGTACACTTGATGTACGACATACGACAAATTCACAGCAGAACGCACACACAACTCGATGATTTTGCTGTACAAATCCATACTCAGTGCTCCAGAAATCTTGAAATGAACGAACGTCAAATTTTGGTCCTTTGTTATTCGATTTGGGGCACTATATATTGATAATTGATATGACAGGTGTATAAACCCTTAAATTAGGTTCTACAAATAAAAATAACTAAATAAAGATAATTAGAATAAAATAAGTAGTAAAAAAGAATGAAATTAATTTAATGAATTAATTTTTGTAATAATAAAATAATTAGATTAAAATTAGATAAATGATATGAATAAACAAAAAATATATAGCCAAAAGATCAGACAACTTGACTCACGACCTTTTGAGCGGGATGGGATACTCGAACAGAAGAAAATTCTAACTGGGCCCCACCTGCAAGGTCATGTGCTGTTTATTTTGATATGAGATCACCATGTTGCGCACATATGGTTTTGATGCATGTGCCTGGTGTACCCTTATCAGACGGGTAGTCATGATGTGTATACTGGGTTTCGTATATTTTACCCCAGTGTCACTTTGATGGGATGCACTGCTCTCTCACGCAATAATAATTATAATAATGATGATGATGATGATGATGATGATGATGATGATGATGATGATGATGATGGTATTAAAAATAATAATGATAATAATAATAATAAAATTAAAATATATATATAATGATGATAATAATAGTAGTAGTAGTAGTAGTAGTAGTAGTAGTTGATATGAAGTGAGATGATGTTGTGACGGTGTTGATGTGAGTTGGTCAGTTGCAGTAAGTTCTTGAATGTTAAGGGAGGCCATGTTCATGTTAATCAAAACAACAAAATTAGAAATATCTAATATATATATATATATATATATATATATTATATATATATATATACAGGAGAATTCAGAAAAAAAAGACGAAGACAGGTGATGTAGAAAACAAACTGATGTATTAGTATAATGCTCGGGAAGCGAAAAAGTTTTTAACGTTTCGAGTCTAGGCTCTTCCACAGAAAGGAACACGGAAAGAAACAGGGAGAGAAACAAGGAGAGAAGAAAGAATGTGTAGTGCTAGCGATCTATCAATACATACATACATACATACATACACCCCCCCCACAATATATATATATATATATATATATATATATATATATATATATATAAGAGAGAGAGAGAGAGAGAGTTTGAAGTGATGTACAGATATAAAGTTATCGATAATGGAAGCAAGCGCCAAAATGTAAATAGAATTTAAATACATAAAAAATATATAATCATCCAACGTTTTGAATACCTTATTATTCTCTCTCTTCTCTTCTCTCTCTCTCTCTCTCTCTCTATATATATATATATATATATATATATATATATATATATGTGTGTGTGTGTGTGTATGTGTGTAAGGGGAGAGAGATATATAAATTGTTTGATAAATAGATATTAGTGTATATGTAATTTTCAGAGCTTTTTAATTTGTTTTGCTGTCAATGTTTCTTTTGTTGTTGTTGTTTCCTTTTCCACTTTCTTTATTTTCTTGTGTCTATTTATGTCCCCAAAGAAATTTGCTTTGTTTGATGTAGGTCCATTTGTTCACTAGCAGTATTGCCCGGCTCGTGCGCTCGTGCGCTCGTGCGTTCTATGCACGCGCGAATTAAGCTAAACTTGGTTTTAAAATCAAGCATTTAGTGCCCTCTATTTTTGCGCTTATGTGTTCCATTTCCTCAATAGGAAGTACGAAGAAGCGTTTCATAAATTTTTGTTTATCAAATAATTGCATAATTGAATTATTCTTTTAGATCAGTATTTCTCAAAGGGGACATCAGAGGAGAGTTTCAGGGAGTCGCTGGCGATGTATCGTGATGATCAAAAATCCGGCCTGCTAAGATTTGGTTAAAGTGATTCAAACTGCAGACGCAACGCAAAATGGTCACATTTAATTCAAAGCGTTAAAAATTTTATGAAAACAAATGGTATGAGTTCACAAAGTTCAAACGATTAATACGAAAAAACCCTCCTGGCTACATCCCGAAAATTCATTTCTTTGCCGAATTTCTACAATGTTTACGGCGATTCGTTTTTATATCTTGATTTTTTATTTTTCATGAAATTTACGCATGCTTGCACGCGTGGTGAACACTGTTCACGTCAAACAGCTGACTGAGTAAAGTTCACTATTCAATGCATGGGAGAAGGCCTAAACAAACACATTATCGATTTTTGCACTTGCGATATGAATTTCGGAACAGAAATAGCGCAGTTCAATTTTCATTTGCCTAAACTTTAAGTGACCCATGTTTGGTGGTTCTACGATTTGTTGGCTAGGAGAAAATGTCCCGGGAAGTTAAACACACACACACACACACAGATACACAGACAGGCACACAAGTTGAGTTTTATATACATAGATTTACGTTCATGCTTTATTTTGTTTTCATTTAAAAAAATTAAGTAAAATGAAATGATGAAAGTGTATTTGAGGAAAAATTTGTATGAACGCTTCTAAACCTGGGGTACAGGAAAAATCCCTCGGTACAGTACAGTTGCTTGTGGGGTCCCATCGGATTTAACGACCCAACTGGGTTTACAACCACTGCGTATTTAGGGTCCACGAAGCTCATGGTTCGTTAGTTTTGTATATATATTAGACCCCCCCCCCGAGTATGGTTACAGATGTATGTAGGAGTGCGTTTGTGTTTGTGTGTGTGTGTTTGGTGTTTTCTTTGATATTATTACGCGTTAAAGCTATAATATTTTTATAAATTTCTTCACACTAATTTATCGAAATTTAATTTTTTAGCTTTAAATATCCAATCACGAAAACAAAAATATGTTTGTCATGTGGAACAGGGGTGAATTTTAGTTCCTTCGGAGAATCTGCAATTTGAAGTTAATAACATTGAAATCTCTGACATTTCCTATTTTCTTCTTTTACAGATAAATCTACGCCTGGCAATATGTTTCACCACGTAGTATCATATAGACGGTCTCTTGTGTTGATACTGTGTACGATATTGTTTTTGGAGACTCAAGCTGATTCAGATATATGCAAGATATGTACTTGCAATTCACTTACAACAAATATAAATTGTGCACATCGCAATTTACCATCGATTCCACAACCAATTCCGACGAATGTTGAATATTTGTAAGTATTTGACACTTTCTACATATTTTCCACATCCAATATTTTAAATTCTCATTGATTATGTTCTCAGCTAATCGCTTATGCTGTTTATCTCACAGCTTTAAGCACAATCTTATGTTAGAGTAAAACAAATCGATATGTTACCTGTTGTGAAGTCAAATAAACTGTTTCCTACCATATTGAATTTATAATATATAACATCGCATACACAGAGATTGGATATGACTTGTATCTGACTTTGATGTCATTTGTCTGAACTTATCAAATCTTACGGTATATTCAATGAACGGACAGTGTAAAAACTTTAGTGCTAAGAAAACGTGTATTCCACATAGTTATATTATATCATTAATTAGTTGAATTGTTGCTTATTATTACAGTAATATGATATAATATCAGTTGATCGTGTCACAGAATAATTGTTAATTATTGTTTGTGTTAATTTTATAATAGAATATGCACCGAGCTATCAGAATCGTTGTGCACGCCAGACAAAATGTTAAGCGGTATTTCGTTCGTCTTTACGTTTCGATTTTAAATTCTGTCGAGGTTGACTTTGCTTTTCATTCTTTTGGAGTCGGTAAAATAAATAGCAATTAATCTCTGAAATCAATGTAAAGGACTTGTCCCTTTCCCAAAATTTCAGGTTTGTTCCTATAGAAGAAATTATTATTTTTATAATTAAAAATGAAACAGATGGATTAAACAGCAGATAATGACGAGATCCGCTTAAATTACCAAATTCTAAAAATACCTAAGTGAAGAAATCAAAATAGTGTTGTTTGAACAAAGTTTGAGGAATTTATTTTTGATAGAATGTCATCAGTAAAATTTACCCTATCATGAACACAATAAACCTTATTACAAAATTATGCAAGCTTAATTGAAGTTTCGGCTGATTGATGTATCCCCGTTCACCTGAAAACTTACGTAATTTTTAAGTAAATTATTAAAATTTAACGTCTCAAGAAATGGAATAGAATAAAAAAGACTAATTATTTGATACATCAATCATAACAAATACTCTGTTGCAACACATTGCTCTTCCAGGTGATTATTTCCAGTTAATTGGCTTGCATCATTGCATTAATCACCTTAAACTTTCAGTTTTAATCAAATATTCTAATACTAAAGTGGATCAATTCATTCGATCAGATCTATTTCTCAAAACATTTGGAACGTTTTGACAAATAAAGGAGAAAAGTTTCAATAATGGAATTCCTAATCTCGTATAACTCAAGATGTTGAATAGTAAAGTTGAAGTTCTGTTTAATAAGTTAGATATTTTCATCGTTCATAACTTGAGCGAGGTTTGGCACAAATCATTTGACCGTCTAGCAGAATACATTGCGTTCTGACACACGGCAATCTGACTTCAAGTCCCGCCAAGGTCAACCTTGCGTCATTCATTTCTGAGATCAATAAAAACTTATAACAGTTCAATGAACAAATGCAACTATGACGACGTCGAATATGACACCTTGCAGTATATTGTCCAGTTCTTTGTGATCTGAGTTAAAATCCCACACTTTTTATTTTACCGATTTTGAAAAAAGGATCAGACACGTTTTATAACTCCTGCAAGATCTCCAATACTTGTGAGGCAGATATCATTAATATTCCGTTTGAGCTGTTGCAGGTCAACCTTTACAGGAATAATGAAGAGGGATGCTACTTAGGGGATGAAGGATTTAGCATAGGTAGTTAATAATGGGAACAAACTGAGGTTTAATACAGCAAGAAAAAGAAGCAAAGGACTAAAAAAAGACGAAAAAACTAAGGCAATGTATGTAATCACATCCCTTTTTTAAATAACACCCTAAGCCAGTTAAATCACCATGTAAGGTTGTTCTCCTTTGTAGCACATGACTCAAAATTATATCAGGGTTTCCCCACTCTACCTTCACCAGTTCTATTAATAAATCCCTTTCTATTTCTGTTATGTTTTCCTTCCTAGTCTATTATTTCAGTCTTGAAGTTTTGGGGGTTTATTTTTGTGAAGAACTTTTATGCATCAATTATGCAAAGGAAAGGAGTTTACTTTTGCAAAGATAAATTACTTTTTACAGCAAAGTGTAATAACAAATAGAATGCTCATTGGACAGAAACAAGATATTTATAAATAAAGCTGACTTCTGAGATGATAAAAATATCTTCCACTGAATACTGATGTTGCAACGAAGGCTTTGTAAATCTAATTCAAATCACAAATATTTTGAACATCCATTCTTTTCTCATATTTTACATGCATGTGTGTTTTCATTCACACTTTACGTAGTGACTTAAATCTGTTTTATATCTTATATAATAAAATATCCGTAAATGCAAACAGAACCTTCATGAAGAAGAAAAGGAAGCTTACAAACTGAAGAATGACAATTCAATCATCCTAAAAGAAACCGATTGGGGAAGGGTGAAAGCATTCACGGACCAAAACTACTATAAAGATAAAATATTGGAAACAGACCAATCCTGCTACAAGGAAGAACCAAGACACCCGGAAAAAGTAATAATGAATACACTCAAAAGTCTGATAAATGAATACCAACGTTCGTTCACAGATAAAGAGAAAGATTATTTATGCAGCTCTGTAATGAAAGAGAGTAATTTCTATGGATCACCCAAGATCCACGAATGCTCCAAAATGCAAGGATCAGCATATAAAAATACTAAGACCTACTGACATCAAATTGAGACCAACAGTTGCTGGACCTTGAGCCCCAACACAACAACTGAGCCATCTTTTGGATATACTCCTCAAACCGTTATGCCCATTAATGGCCAGCTATACCCGAGACGATAAGGATTTCCTCAAACACATTCCACCCACTGTCCCAGAACGTACTATATTTAAAAGATTTGACTAATCTTTATACTAATACATCACACTTTGGGCCTGGAAGCAATCAAACACTGGGTAGAAAAACATAGCGGACGGATGGACGAACGCTTCAAAACGCATTTCCAAAGACACACGCCGGGAACTAGAAGACAACACCTTTAGATTCGATAATAAACTATATCGACAGGTAAAAAGGACACCACTACCGGGACGAGGTTCGCACACATTCTCGAACCCAGAGGTAGATATACATATGTGTGTATGTGCGTATATATGCATACATGTGCGTGTATGTGTGTGGATGTGTGTGTTGGTACATTGAGACGCGAAGCGGATACTCGAGGTTGTGCAAGTCAAGTAGGAAATAAACACGAAACGGCTGCCACATTAAGACATTCTCTCCTCCTGCTTCTTTCTTCTTCTTCTTCTTCTTCTTCTTCTTCTTCTTCTTCTTTATCTTCTTCTTTTTCTTCTCTGTACTTTCTACTTCGTCACTGGTCTCCCTCTCTTCCATTCTCTGCCAATTCTTCCTCTTATACTCATCCTCCTGCTCTTCCTGCTCCTTCTGCAGCTACCCCAAGCTGCCCCTCCTCAGTCATTCCTTCCTTTGTTCTCCTCCTAACCTCCACACCTCTCATCCCCCTCCGCCTCCTCCACCTCCTCCTCACTCTCTTTCGTCTTCTACTTCTTCCTCTTCGTCTTCTTTTTTTTCTTCTTCTTATTTTTCTTCTCTCTTCTTCTTCTTCTTCTTCTTCTTCGTCTTCTTCTTCTTCTTCTTCTTCTTCTTCGTCTTCTCCTTCGTCTTCTTCTTATTCTTATTCTTCCTCTTCTTCTTCACCTCCTCCCCAATTCTCCTTCTTCTTTTTCTTCTTCTATTTCTTCTTTTTGTTCTTCGTTATCTTTCTTCTTTTTCTTCCTTTCATTCTGAAGTCACAGTGTTTGATATCGTATCACAAATATTTTACATATAATCTATTTTACTCTTTCTTTACTGCTATAGATATCTTGGTTCCAACAACATTGCAACCATCAAAGAAGGTGCGTTCACGGGGCTTTCAAATTTAAAAGAATTGTAAGTTCGTTTAATTTCTTGATACTATTTTCCGAAAGTAATCTTTGATGCTGATATATAAGCTCACAAATGTATAAAATTTCAGACTGCGCCAAACAAAATCAATTCAAATTTGTAGAATGAACAAGATTTAGGAAGATACAAAGAGAATAGAAGAGAGCGAGACAATGTGAAAGAAAGAGAGAGAATTTGAGAGAGAAAGTGAAATAATAGGAAAAATATAAGGTTCCTTTATTGTAGTTGCTTTGATTCAATTCGCATCTCAATAACTCATTTTTGTTCCCCAAATTTCAATGACTTTTTTATGAATCTGTATTAGAAATGGTAACGTTTTGTTTATTTACATGTTTTGCATCAAATATTTTTAGCTGAAGTATATGTGTATGGTTCATATATAAGTGTAGTTCTGTGTGAATGTGAATATATTATTCCTTTATTTTATATTTTGCATCCTCCTCCATTTCCTAATTCAATATTCTCCTTCGTGTTTTGATATTATCATTCAACTTCGAATTTTGTCATTCACTTCACGTTATTTATGTAATAGAGCAACTGAAGTGGAAGCGGAAAATATATATTCGAATAATATAGTCACATACATTCTATCTGTAAACCTGAAATACTTATTGTAGTTGTAAGCTGGGATATTTGGCCTGATACAATTAAACTGCTGATATATTTCTTGTAAACGTGTGTTTTCTAATATTCTTGTGACAATGAAGCGATATTAAATAAATAATCTCTCTCACCATGTTTCCACAAAGGTGAGTGGGAATATGTGTGATGTGAGTGTGCATAGCGCATTCCGTCGTTGATACTATGAATATAAGAATGCGAATGAGTGCATTTGAATATGTTGATTTCTGATTTCATATATTCCCTGATTTTTCAGCCATGTCTTCTCGCCCAAAATTTTTCGCTCTATCCTTGAATTATTTCCTGATGTTTTGAGAATATTTTCAGTTTCGTCTTCAACACCATGATTTTCAATAAAACTTCTTTCTTCTTCTTCTTTTTCTTTTTCTTCTTCTTCTTCTTCTCCTTCCTTTCTTTTTCTTCTTCGTCTTCTTCTTCTTCTTTTTCTTCTTCTTCTTCTTCGTCGTCGTCTTCTTCTTCTTCTTCTTCTTCTTCTTCTTCTTCTTCTTCTTCTTCTTCTTCTTCTTCTTCTTCTTCCTCCGCCTCACCTCCTGCTCATCCTCCTCCTTCTTTTTCTTCTCTTCTTCTTCTTCATTTTCTTCTTCTTCTCCTTCTTTTAAACTATTCTTCTTCTTCTCATTCTCAACCTCGTCCTCTTTCTTTTCTTCTTTAAATTTTATTCTCTTCTTCTTCCTCATCTACATTTACTTCTTGTAATTCACTTCCTCCTCCCACCATCCCCCTCCTTTTTCTTCTTGTAATTCTCGTCCACCTCCTCCCACTCTCCCCTCTTGCTCCTTTTTCTTTTTCTTCTTCTAATTCTTCTTCTTCTTCTCCTTCTTCGTCTTCTTCTTCTACTTCTCTTCCCCGTCTTCCTCCATCTTTTACCTTTCTTCTTCTCTTTCTACCACTTTCTTTTTTTCTTCGTCTTCTACTACTTCAAATTCTTCTCCTCCTCCTCCTTTCTCTTCTTCTTCGCCTTCATCCTCCTACTCCTTTTTCCTCCTCTTCCTCTTCTTCTTCTTCGTCTTTTTTCTTCTTCTTTCTTTTTCTACTTCTTCTTCTACTTTTCCTCCTCCTCCTCCTCCTTCTTTCTTCTTCGTCTTCTTTTCCTACTACTTCTTCTTCTTCTTCTTCTACTTCTCCTCCTCATCTTCCTCCTTATTTTACTTTTTCTTCAACTTCTCTTTTTTCTACTTCATTTTTTCTTCTTCTTCTTCTACTTTCTACTTCTTCATCTACTTCTCCCCTTCCCACTCTTTCTTCTTCATATTTTCATTTTGTTATTCTTCTCCTTCTTTTTCTTCTTTTTTTTTCTTTTTCTCTAACTTCTTCTTCCACTTCATCATCCTCCTCCACCGCTTGCCTCCTCCTCCTTCTCCTTCTTCTTGTAATTCTTCCTTTCCCCTCCCACACCTTATCCTCCTTTTTTTTCTTCTTCTTTTTCTTCCTCTCCTACTTCTACTTCTTCTACTTCTCCTCCTTCTCCTTTTCCCCTTCCCCTACTCTCCTTCTTCTTCTTCTTCTTCTTCTCCTCAATCTCTTTCCTGTTCCTCTTCTTCTCGTATTATTTTCCTATAATTTTGTCCCTTTTCATAAAGAACAATATTGAATATGTTATCGCAATTCACACTATGTCAATCTAACCAATATTGTTTCCTGCTTCAGACGTCTTGCCAACAATAAAATTTCAAGGATTGAAAAAGAAATGTTTCAAGGCCTTCACAACTTAGAGAAATTGTAAGTTCTTTCAATGTTGTCGTTTATACATGAGGAATATACTATGTCTTTAAATTTAATATCCCCTTATTTCCATGTTTTCTCACTCTCTATTACAGTAAATCATATTCAGTTCTCATATTCGTGTCATATTTATTTGATTGAGTCTGAACATGTCAATGACTGTCAGTTGATAATTGTCTGCATAAAAATGTTATTCCTGAAAATATATATGTGTATGTTCATATGTATGTATGTATCTGCACTATTAATATAAGTTTTAGCTACTATTTTCTTACACATTGTTCTCTTGATTCTGTGCTGCCGTGTGGTTATTTATCCACACTTCCACCGAGATAATTTTTTTGTTATTGTTGTTGTTGTTGTTTTGTTCTTCTTCTTGTAATTATCCTTTTCCCCCTCCTCCTCCACCAACTTCTCCTTCTTTTTCTTCTTCTTCTTATTGCAATTCTCCTCCTCAACCTCCCCTCTTCGTCCTACTCATCCTCCTTGTTCTTCAATTTCTTCGTTCTCTTCTTCTATTTTTCTTCTTCTTCATCTTCTACGTCTTCTTCTTTCATTCTTCAACTTCTTCATGTTCCTCTTCTTCTTCATGTTCCTCTTCTTCTTCTTCTTCATGTTCCTCTTCTTCTTCTTCTTCTTCTTCTTCTTCTTCATGTTCCTCTTCTTCTTCTGCTTCTTCCTTTTCTTCCTCTTATTCTTTTTCTACTTCATCTTCTTCTTATTGTTACTTTTCTTCGTGTTCTACTTCTTCTTTGTCTTCTTCTTTGCCTTCTTCTTTCCTTCTTCATCTTCTTCATGTTCCACTTCTTCTTCTACTTCTTCCTTTTCTTTGTCTTCTTCTTCATCTTCATCTCCTTCTTCTCTGCTTCTTCTTCTTCTTCTTCTTTTTCTCCTTATTCTTTTTCTTCTTTTTCTTCTCTGTACTTTCTGCTCCGTCACTGGTCTCCCTCTTTTCCATTCTCTGCCAATTCTTCCTCTTATTCACAGTCTGCAGCTCTTCCTGCTTCTTCTGCTGTTACCCCTAGCGGCCCCCTGCTCCGTCATCCCTTCCTTTGTCCTTCTCCTAACCTCCCCACCTCTCCACCTTCACTGCCTCCTCCACCTCCTCGTCAATTCTCCTTCCTCTCCTTCTTCTTTCTTCTTCTTCTTCTCAGTCTTCTTCTTCTTCTACTTCTTCTTCGTTATCTTTCTTCTTTTTCTTCCTTTCATTCTGAAGTCACAGTGTTTGATGTCGTATCACAAATATTTTCCATATAATCTATTTTACTCTTTCTTTACTGCTATAGGTATCTGTATGAGAACAACATTTCAACCATCAAAGAAGGTACATTCACGGGGCTTTCAAATTTAAAAGAATTGTAAGTTCGTTCAGTCTCTTGATACTATTTTCCGAAAGAAATAATTGATGCTTATATATAAGCTCACAAAGGTATAAAATTTCAAACTGAACCTAACAAAATCAATTCAAATTTGTAGAATGAACAAGATTTAGGGAGATACAAAGAGAATATAAGAGGGCGAGACAACGGGAAAGAAGAGAGAGAATTTGATAGAAAAAATGAAGTAATAGGAAAAATATAATTGTCCTTTATTGTAGTTGCTTTGTTTCAATTCGCATCTCGATAACTCATTTTTGATTCCCCAAATTTCAATGATTTTGATATGAATTTGTATTAGAAATGGTAACGTTTGTGAGTTTACATGTTTGCATCAAATATTTTTAGCTGAAGTACGTGTGTATGTTCATATATAAGTGTAGTTCTATGTGAAATGTGAATATATTATTCCTTTATTTTATATTTTGCATCCTCCTCCATTTCTTATTTCAATATTCTCCTTCGCGTTTCAATATTATCATTCAACTTCGAATTTTGTCATTCACTTCATGTTATTCATGTAATAGAGCAACTGAAGTGGAAGCGGAAAATATATATTCGAATAATATAGTCACATACATTCTATCTGTAAACCTGAAATATTACTGTACTTGTAAGCTGGAATATTGGCCTGATACAATTAAACTGCTGATATTATTCTTGTAAGCGTGTGTTTTTAATATTCTTGTGACAATGAAGCGAGATGAAATAAAAATCTCTCTCACCATATTCCCCAAGGGTGAGTGGGAATAGGGTGGTGATGTGAATGTGCATACCGCATTCGTTGTTGATACTATGAATATAAGAATGTGTATGAGTGCATTTGATATGTTGATTTCTGATTCGTATATTCCCTGATTTTTCACCCATGTCTTCTCGCCCAAAATTTTTCGGTTCTATCCTTGAATTATTTGATATCTTGAGAAAAATTTCAGTTTCGTCTTCAACACATCATCTTCTTCTTCTTCTTCTTCTTCTTCTTCTTCTTTTCTTCTTTTCTTCTTTTCTCTTCTTCCGTTTCTTCTTCTTCTTCTATTTCTTCCTCCTACTTATCCTCCTCTCCTTCTTTTTCTTATACTTCCCTTGCTCTTCCTCTCGTCTCCTTGTCTTCTTCTTCTTCCCCTTCCTCCTACTCCTCCGCCTCCACCTATTTTTCTCTTCTTCCTTCTTCACCTTTTTCTTTTTCTTCCTCCACTTTTTAATCATCTATATCTTCTTATACTCTACCCTCTGCACCTCCTCCTATTTTCCTCCCCCTCCTGCATCTCATTGTCCTTCCCTGTCCTCATTCTTCTTCACCTACTCCTCCTCCTCCTCCTCCACCTCCTTCTTCTTCTACTTCTTCTCCCCCATTCTCTTCCTCCTTGACTTCTTCTTTTCCCCTTCCCCTCCTCTCCTTCTTCTTCTTATTCTTCTTCTTCTCCTCAATCTCTTTCCTGTTCCTCCACTTCTTGTATTATTTTCCTATAATTTTGTCCCTTTAAATAAAGAACAATATTGAATATGTTATCGCAATTCACACTATGTCAATCTAACCAATATTGTTTCCTGCTTCAGAGATCTTGACAACAATAAAATTTCAAGGATTGAAAAAGAGATGTTTCAAGGCCTTCACAACTTAGAGAAATTGTAAGTTCTTTCAATGTCGTCGTTTATACATGAGGAATATACTATGTCTTTAAATTTAATATCCCCTTATTTCCATGTTTTCTCACTCTCTAATACAGTAAATCATATTCAGTTCTCATATTCGTGTTATATTTATTTGATTGAGTCTGAACATGTCAATGACTGTTAGTTGATAATGTCTGCGCATAAAAAGTTATTCCTGAAAATATATATGTGTATGTTCATAGTATGTATGTATCTGCACTATTAATATAAGTTTTAGCTACTATTTTCTTACACATGTTCTTTGATTCGTGTGCTGCCGTGTGGTTATTTATCCACACCACCGAAATGAATTTTTGCTATGTTGTGGTGTTGTTTTGTGTTTTTCTTGTAATCTCCTATTCCCCTCCTCCTCCACCTCCTTATCCTCCTTTTTCTTCTTCTTCTTATTGCAATTCTCATCCTTAAACTCCCTCTCGTCCTACTCATCCACTTTTTCTTCAATTTCTTTTATTTTCTATTCTTTTTTTCTGCTTCTTCATCTTCTTCGTCTTCTTCTTTCCTTCTTCATCTCCTTCATGTTCCTCTTCTTCATCGTCGTCTTCTTCTTCTCCTTCCTCTTATTCTTCTTCTACTTCATCTTCTTCTTCTTCTTGTTACGTTTCTTCGTGTTCTACTTCTTCGTTGTCTTCTTCTTTGCCTTCTTTTTTTCTTCTTCTTTTTCGTCTCTGTACTTCCTGCTTCTTCAATGGTCTCCCTCTTTTCCATTCTCTGCCAATTCTTCCTCTTATTCTCACCCTCCTGCTCTTCCTGCTCCTTCTGCTGCTCTCCCCAGCTGCCCCTCCTCAGTCATCCATTCCTTTGTCCTCCTCCTAACATCCCCACCTCTCCTCCTCCGCCTCTTCCCCAATTCTTCTTCTTCTTTTTCTTCTTCTTCTAGATCTTCTTCTTCTCCTTTATCTTCTCCCTTCTTCTTCTACGTTTTTTCTACTTTTTCTTCTTCTTCTTCTCCTCTTCCTCCTCCTTATTCTTCTTTTTATTCTTCTTCTTCTCTTCCTCTTCCTTCTTCTTCTCCTTCTTCTTCTTCTTCTTTTTCTTCTTCGTCATCTTTCTTCTTTTTCTTCCTGTCATTCTGAAGTCACAGTCTTTCATGTCGTATCACAAATATTTTACATATAATCTATTTTACTCTTTCTTTACTGCTTTAGACGTCTTGGTGCCAACAACATTTCAACCATCAAAGAAGGTACATTCACGGGGCTTTCCAATTTGAACACATTGTAAGTTCCTTCAGTTTCTTGATACTATTTTCCGAAAGTAATAATTGATGCTGATATATAAGCTCACAAATGTATAAAATTTCAGACTCCACCAAACAAAATCAATTCAAACTTGTAGAATGAACAAGATTTAGGATGATACAAAGAGAATAGGAGAGAGCGAGACAATGTGAAAGAAGGAGAGAGAGAATTTGAGAGAGAAAGTGAAATAATAGGAAAATATAATATTCCTTTATTGTAGTTGCTTTGTTTCAATTCGCATTTCAATAACTCATTTTTGTTCCCCAAATTTCAATGATTTTGATATGAATTTGTATTAGAAATTATAACGTTTGTTAGTTTACATGTTTGCATCAAATATTTTTAGCTGAAGTACGTGTGTATGTCCATATATATGTGTAGTTCTGTCTGAAATGTGACTTTATTTTATATTTTGCATCCTCCTCCAGTTCTTATTTCAATATTCTCCTTCGTGTTTCGATATTATCATTCAACTTCGAATTTTGTCATTCACTTCACGTTATTTATGTAATCGAGCCACTGAAGTGGAAGCGAAAAATATAAATTCGAATATAGTCACATATATTCTATCTGTAAACCTGAAATACTTACTGTACTTGTAAGCTGGAATTATTTCGCCTGATACAATTAAACTGCTGATATATTTCTTGTGAGCGTGTGTCTTCTAATATTCTTGTGACAATGAAGCGATATGAAATAAATAATCTTTCTTACCGTGCCCCAGCATGGCCACAGCTCATGAGCTGAAACTAGAATCAATCAATCAATCATATTTCCACAAGGGTGAGTGGGAATATGGGAATATGTGT
>NC_043001.1:121316221-121341440 GCF_006345805.1 Octopus sinensis | reverse complement strand
TTCAATTCACTAAACGTGAAAGTAGTCCATATCACCTTACCCAGGTAGACTAAGGCCCTCTGACAGAACACTTTGCTTTCTTAAGAGAAGTGTGTAAGATAATCCTCATTGCAAGGCCTCCAATACAGCAGAATAAGTTGATGTCAGTCCCAGAATAGCTGTCAATTATCTCCGCAAAATTGGCTATTATGGCAGAGCAGCAAGAAAGAAGACACTGCTTCGACCAGCCAACATCAAATGGAGAAAAGATTGGACAAGTGAGATGGTAGAGAGGTCACTAGCACTTTGGGACACTGTCAAATTCTCTGATGAATCCAGATTTGCTGTATTTTCTGACACTGGTCGAATGTGGGTCTGGAGAATCAGTCACCAATATTTTCACGTGAATATATTGCAGCCAACAATGAAACATGTGATGGTCTGGAGAGCAGTTTGGAGCAATAGTCAATCAGAAATGGTGGAATGTGAGGGATACATAAACTCAGATAAATGTGTCCATATTATAGAAAAATCTTCTTCCTATAACCCTCAGGGGTAAAATGATTAAATAACACTATATGTTGCATGTGGATATATGTTGCATGCAAGAAGTAAGGTGGAGAGGAGGTTCTTCTAGGTTCCTCACAGGCAAGGAACACAGGTACAAGATTTTCTGGGCAGGGAACACTGATGGGGTTGGAGGCGTGGGTATACTTATCGCTGAGAAATGGGTAGATAAAGTAATTGAGGTAATCAGAGTATGCGACAGAATACTTAAGATTAGATTAGCGACCATTATATCAGCCTATGCTCCTCAGTTGGGGCTACCTGATGGACAGAAAGACCGATTCTATGACACTCTACTGCAGACTACCTCGTTGACGAACGACAGAGACCTTCTCTTTGTGGCTGGTGACTTCAATGGTCACGTTGGACGACATGCTGGGGGCTTCCATGGCGTACATGGAGGCTATGGCTCTGGTTCCTGCAACGAGGAGGGAACCAGGCTGCTGGAGTTCTGCGATGCAAATAATCTTATGATTTGCAACACTAACTTCAGGAAACCTACCAGCCACCTACTCACCTACCGATCGGGCCAACATACCAGCCAAATTGACTACATCCTTGCCAGGCAAAGGGAGAGATGGCTACTTATAAATGCCAAAACCTTCCCAGGCGAAGAATGCACCCCACAACATAGACTGGTAGTTAGTGACTTTAGGATCAGGAGTAGGAGGACAACCAGAAGACGACCAACATGGAGAAGAAGGATCTGGAAGCTTAAGGATCCTGTGAATGGACAGAGATTTAGAGACATGTTACTTGAAGCCTTTGATGAAGTAGAAGGGGATAGAGTATCACATGGGGTAGAGGGCAACTGGACGTTTCTAAGGGACAACCTGCTGAGAGCCACTGACCAGATCTGTGGCTGGTGCAAGGTCCCCTCTCGTCCCAAGGTAATGTGGTGGTGGAACAGTGTCGTAGACAGGGCTATTAGAGAAAAGAGACAGACTTGGAAGCACTGGAAGAATAGTGGTAGCAGGGAATTGTATCAGACTGCTAAAAGGGAAGCTAGGAGACAGGTCTATCTAGCCAGAGGGGAAGCAGATAAGAAAAAATTTGCCAATGTTCTGCGCCGTGAGGACCAAAGACTGGAGGTGTTTCGCGTTGTGTGTGAGAGAGAATTGTGATGTGGTGGGAGAGAAGTGTGTTCGCATGGAAGATGGTTCACTTGCGCTAAACGAGGATGCAAAGAGAGAGGCTTGGCGATGCCACTATGAAAGGTTGCTGAATAAAGAAAATGAATGGGATAAAGAGAGTCTGCCGAACATTGAACCAACAGAGGGACCAGCTATCAGGGTTGATAGTTCCTTGGTAGCTAAAGCAATTAGAAGCACGAAGACAGGGAAAGCCCCAGGCCCATCAGGTATCACTGCAGAGATGCTCAAAATATCTGGTAGTGTCGGCTATAGCCTAGTCACCTGTATAGTTAATCAGGTGATACATGAAGGAGTCATACCCTATGACTGGTGTAGCAGCATAATAGTCAACTGCTACAAAGGTAAAGGTGATGCCCTAGATACAAATAATTACAGGGGTATCAAGCTGTTGGATCAGGTGATGAAGGTTACAGAGAGGGTCATAAGCCAACTAATTAGAGAGAGAGTTAGTTTAGATGAGATGCAGTTTGGGTTCGTGCCAGGGAAAAGTACCACTGATGCTATATTCCTGGTAAGGCAGCTGCAGGAGAAATACCTAGCCAAAGATAAGCCCCTGTACCTGGCTTTTGTTGACATGGAGAAAGCCTTCGACAGGGTCCCCCGATCCCTCATATGGTGGTCAATGAGGAAACTAGGAATAGATGAATGGTTAGTGAGAGCTGTGCAAGCCATGTACAGGACGCTGCTAGTAAGGTGAGGGTTGGCAATGAGTACAGTGAAGAATTCCGGGTAGAGGTTGGGGTCCACCAAGGCTCAGTCCTCAGCCCCCTCCTATTTATCATAGTCCTCCAGGCAATAACGGAGGAATTCAAGACAGGATGCCCCTGGGAGCTCCTCTATGCTGATGACCTTGCTCTAATTGCTGAATCATTATCAGAACTGGAGAAGAAGTTTCAGGTGTGGAAGCATGGTTTAGAATCGAAGGGCCTTAGAGTCAACCTAGCTAAAACCAAAGTCATAATAAGTAGGAAGGTAGACAAATCACAAACGCCTTCAGGTAGATGGCCCTGCTCGATCTGTAGAAAAGGTGTAGGTAGAAACTCTATAAGATGCACCAAGTGTAAGCTATGGACACATAAGAGGTGCAGCAATGTCATAGGAAGGCTAACTAGGAAGATGGTTTTTGTATGTGGTAGATGCTCGGGAGCATTAACCTCTGAAAATCTGCAGAAAACAACTTCCGTCACTTTCCAGGGGGAAAAACTAGAAGTAGTTGATAGCTTCCGTTATCTTGGTGACCAAGTCAGTAGTGGGGGTGGGTGTGCTGAAAGTGTAACGGCTAGAGTAAGAATAGCCTGGGCAAAGTTTAGGGAGCTCTTACCTCTGTTGGTGACTAAAGGCCTCTCGCTCAGAGTAAAAGGCAGACTGTATGATGCATGTGTACGAACAGCCATGCTACATGGCAGTGAAACATGGGCCGTGACTGCTGAGGACATGCGTAAGCTCGCGAGAAATGAAGCTAGTATGCTCCGTTGGATGTGTAATGTCAGTGTTCATAGTCGACAGAGTGTAAGTACCTTGAGAGAAAAGTTGGACCTAAGAGGCATCAGATGTTGTGTGCAAGAGAGACGATTGCACTGGTATGGTCATGTGGCGAGAATGGATGAAGATAGGTGTGTGAAAAAGTGCCACACCCTGGCAGTTGAGGGGACCTGTGGAAGAGGTAGACCCAGGAAAACCTGGGTCGAGGTGGTGAAGCACCACCTTCGAACTCTAGGTCTCACCAAGGAAATGACCAGAGACCGAGACCTATGGAAGTATGCTGTGCGTCAGAAGACCCGGCAAGACCAGTGAGAACAATCAAAATCAAATCATATATCAGAAAGCAGGGGTTAAGTGACCCATCCGTTCGTGTCCGCTGTCAGCCTCGTCTGGCACCTGTGCCGGTGATACGTAAAAGCACCATTCGCTCGTGGCCGTTTGCCAGCTCTGCCTGGCCCCCGTGTCGGTGGCACGTAAAAGCACCATCCGTTCGTGTCCGTTGCCAGCCTCAGCTGGCCCCCGTGCCGGTGACACGTAAAAGCACCGTCCGTTCGTGGCCGTTCGCCAGCTCTGTCTGGCAACCGTGTCGGTGGCACGTAAAAGCACCATCCGTTCGCGTCCGTTGCCAGCCTCGGCTGACCCCCGTGCCGGTGACACGTAAAAGCACCGTCCGTTCGTGGCCGTTTGCCAGCTCTGTCTGGCCCCATGTTGGTGGCACGTAAAAGCACCATCCGTTCGTGTTCGTTGTCAGCCTCGGCTGGCCCCCGTGCCGGTGACACGTAAAAGCACCGTCCGTTCGTGGCCGTTTGCCAGCTCTGTCTGGCCCCGTGTCGGTGGCACGTAAAAGCACCATCCGTTCGTGTCCGTTGCCAGCATCGCCTGGCCCCGTGCCGGTGACACGTAAAAGCACCATCCGTTCATGGCCGTTCGCCAGCTCTGTCTGGTACCTGTGCAGGTGGCACGTAAAAAACACCCACTACACTCGCAGAGTGGTTGGCGTTAGGAAGGCATCCAGCCGTAGAAACACTGCCAGATCTGACTGGGCCTGACGAAGCCTTCCAGCTTCACAGACCCCAGTTGACCCGTCCAACCCATGCTAGCATGGAAAGCGGACGCTAAATGATGATGATGATGATGATTTATGGAAGATAGGGCTTTCTTGCACAACTAAAAGACCCAGGATTGGTTGGAAGAGAATGGCATTAAAAAGCTTCCATAGCTAAGCCAATCACCAGATATGAACCCTACTGAACACCTCTGAGGCATGATGGATGGGATACTTCCTAAAAAGAAAAAGAAAGCATCCTTAAAGCCAGATCTTTTGATATTACTGCAAGAAACTTGGCAAGAAAATCATGAAGAGAATATTCATCAGATCAGTAGCATGCCTGCTAGGGTCCTTGCATTCAAAAATGCAAGGAGCCTGTCTACTAAATATTAGATATTCACATTATAATAATTAATAAATAATTTAAATAAATTTTAACAATTATAAGGATGTCTATTTAATTCTGTCATGTCTATGTAGTTTTTGAAGCAAAACACAATGGAAACATTAATATTAAGACCTTTTCAAAAATCTCTCTCAAGCTTTTCATGCACACTAAGATTTTATTGACATTCATTCAAATTCACTCATTCCAACATGAAACAATTTTTTCCATCAAAAACTTTGTGATGTTTTCACCTTCTCTAATTTGATCTAGATCCTCTAAGTGTCTCTAATGCATTCATGCCTTAATTTCAATTTGTTGCCTAGATTTTTCCTCAGGGCCAACTCACCAAACAGAAATTAATGAGAGACCTAATTGCCTTTCATCTTGATCACATAAATACTCCCACATATTTGGTGCTCAAATACAGCATGCTCCACACTAGGAGATTGACAGTTACCCAGTATATGCAAAAATCGAACACATTTGCAGTACTAAACAAGCCATTACTATTGCATTTTCTGGCTTCATGTTTCCCAATTATATCCCAAATTTTTTTATCTCTGCAAATGCTTTCATTGAAATCACCAAATATGAAGATTTTATAAGCAGAAAGAATACTGCACAGAAGCTTTTTTCATTAAAGATAAAATATTAGTCTTTTTTTTTCTCTTCAGAGGAACACATGGTTGGAGGGTAGACACTTACTAAGGTAACAAATCTCTTGTTTGACAATGGCAATCTCACTGACATCAAGGTAATCAGTAAATCCAAAGAGTTCATAATCTTAGATGCCAATATTTCACAAACATTCAATGGTCTGTACTCTCTTGCAGTAGCAAGATGACACATAGGCCCAGGCTGCAATACTGTGGGACACCTTCCAAGCCAGACCTTTCACTATCCATTCTACATCCCTTCTTGACATTACTCTAAATTATTTTGATTTTTCAATGAGTATTTTGCACTTTTTGTCAACAGTTACCTATAACATGCATCACATAATTGATATGGTGTATACACACACATGCAATAAGCTTCATATAGTTCCCATCAACGACTTTCACTAAAAATGCATTTGTTGATCCCTACCTATAGTCGAAGACTCTTGCCCAAAATGCCACACAGTAGAACTAGACCCTAAACCATGGCATTGGGAAACAAACATATTTTACATTTGCAAACATATATATCTTATGGAAATTGTTCAATATACACAGAGAAACAGGTGTTCAATGTACAAACAGCTGTGGTTAACTAACAGAAAACTTAAATTAACAAAAAAGTTATGTACTTACATACAGGTGAAGCTTTGCATGGGGATACTTGTTTTGGTAAAATATACATGTATAAACTGTTGTGGTGAGAGTCATTGGCACCCCTATGGGATTGGAAGAATGGACTAGCAAAACTCTTATAAAAAAATTAGCATATTGGTTGAGACAAAGAGAGTCATTGGGAGTTCATGGAAGTTGCTGACATTGTTCAGAGTTTCTATTTATTAGAGTATTGTGTTTAGTGGAGTAATCTGAAGTAGGTTGTGTGAAGACAGTTGTGTCTATCCCCGCTTCGTGAAATTTGCATATCCAACATATAGAAGGATATAAAATAAACAAAAGTTCGCATGTAAACCAATAAGTGTAATCATTCATTTTTTAACCCTGAAAGTAAAAATGAAAAACATCCTAATAGTAGCGAAAGGAAAATTTTGGCTTTAATATCAGTTCACTACTCTTTATTTGAAGTGACAAGCAGCCAAGTATTATACAAATGGAAACTTTTACATGTCTCAGGAAAGATATAAATGCAAGCAATGTGAGACCAACTTTCATTAAAACTACACAAGAAATTCATCAAAATTCATTCACAGATTTTATTCTATTAAACTTAAGATAGTGGAAAGGCACAATTGTTAGAGTGTTGCCAAAATACCTTCCAATATTTCTACCAGCTCTTTATATTCTAGTTTCAAATCCTGTTGAGGCTAACTTTGTTTCTCTTCCTTTAATGGTTGATAAAAAAAGTGCAAGTCAAGTAATAAGATCAATTTAATCAATTAACCACTTCCTCTAAAATTTGAGGCATTCCCCTGTTTTACAAACATGACCAATTAATCAAATGACTTGGGAAAAATAAATCTGCATGTTAGGAAACAGGATAGCTTTCCTGTCATTCAAATATTCATGAAATTTACAATATACCATAATTTCAGCAATTCACATAGTCATATTGTAAGAGAGTTCATCATCATTTCACTAAAGATGCATACACTAATATAGAAACTGATATTAATTAAGAAATCTTAACCATAAACAATATCTTTTATGCTATTTCACCAATGAGCAATTAATAAGGCAGAGTTTAAATCCATGCTTCCTTCACCAGTTTATCATATAGCTCTCAATCCATTCAAGCCTTTATTGCAAAACAGCTCAGTTTGCTAATTCTTTACAAAGAGCAGTACAGGTGAGAAACATAAAATGGACAAAATGAGTGATGAGTAGCAATAAAAAAACATAAGCATCTATCTATTTATCTATATATCTATCGAGCTATCAAGCAGTCTATCTTTCTAGGTGTTTGGTAGTTGGTATGTCTATTCTTCTTTTGACTATCTATTTCTGTCTATATATTTATCTATGTTACAATCTGCTTCTCTCTCTCTCTCTCTCTCTCTCTCTCTCTCTCTCTATATATATATATATATATATATATATATATATATAGAGAGAGAGAGAGAGAGAGAGAAAGAGATGTACTTGCATAGCGAGTGGCTAGGTAACAGTCAAGTATACAAATTGAACTGACACATATTACATAAACATACGTTCGCAAGTACATACACATGTACACACACAGACACGTCTATTTCTCCTAAATACTCACATACGTAAGTACATACATACATGCTTATAGGCATGCGCACATACATGTACACATATACATACATAAACACATACATACATACGTACGTACATATATATCATGAACTAACTGTTACTTTCTCAGATGCAGCACGGAATTTTGTCAGTGAAGTCGCAGTCTCAAAACAACGAAAATATTTTGACAAATTGAATTTAAATATTAAAGTGAATCTAACGGCTTTTGTGTGTTTCTTAAATGGCTTATAAACACCTTCCATGCTGCAATTGTTTTCGTTCCAGTACAGCAAAGTTTACCCTTACTAAATCCAAACTCCTGTCAGCTTTCTCTAATTACACCCAAAGGCATAAACAAAAACGAACAAAAAATAAGACCCGTGATCTTGACACCAAAATTAAGAAAGGCCTTAACAAATTAAAAAATAGAGAGATTGTATGCTTCTCGACTGACAAATCAGTTAGAATGTCTGTTGACAACTTATCTAATTACATTTCGAACATGCAACCACACTTCACAACAATAACATAAACAACAACACTCGAGTACATTGAAAACGAAAAAGTCCTTAATGGGGATGTGGAGTATCATTCTCCAGTCTAATAATAATTTCTTACTTACTTCTTTCACTCTGCAGGACCAATATTCAATAAAAATTTCAATAAAAAACTGAATCTCGCGCCATTGAAATCATTCAGACGACAATCCCACAATGCTTTGCGAAAAGTCAGACACCAATTTTCAGCCGCCATAGTTCCGTATTTCCTTGGTGATAAATTAATTTGTAATTCCTTTTTTGTCTGCCAAAAATCCCCGTTTTCGGAAAATTGCCAAAAATCGGCATTGTGAAACTTTGTCCCCGCCTTTCCCCACCCAACTTCTTCAGTTTTGACTTTTTTCCCACATGTTGACTGCGGCTATGCTGGAGCACCGCCTTTAGTCGAAACAAATCGATCCCAGGACTTATTCCTTGTAAGCCTAGTACTTATTCCATCGGTCACTTTTTGCCAAGGCGCTCAGCTTCGTCGACATAAACACACCGACATCGGTTGTCAAGCGAATGTGGGGGTGGGTGACTAGCACACACGCACACTCACACATACACATGAAGATTTCCATATAAGAGATTTGACTGCTGTTTCTAGCATATCCAGATTCCACTGCATTTTTTAGCAGTCCACCCTCCTGGAAAATTAATAAAACCAGTCGTGTGTATGTGTATATATATGAGTGGCTGTGTGGTAAGTAGCTTGCTTACGAACCACATGGTTCCGGGTTCTATCCCACTGCATGGTACCTTGGGCAAGTATCTTCTACTATAGTCTTGTGAGTGGATTTGGTAGACGGAAACTGAAGAAGCCCGTCGTTTATATATATATATATATATATATATATATATATATATATATATACGTGTGTGTGTGTGTGTGAGTGTGCGTTGTGTTTACGGCAATAGAGACCGATAGAATAAGTACTAGGCTTACAAAGAATAAGTCCTGGGGTCGATTTGCTCGACCAAAGTCGGTGCTCCAGCAAAAAAAAAGAAAAACACGTTTTCACTCTCTAAATATCGACTTCTTTCATAAACAACTAAGTTGATTTGTTATTGGGCTCCTAGACTGAACAATTGCATGATCTTGTATGGATCTGAGAGTAATTTGACTGCTATTTCTAGCCACCCCACGTTAGCCTTGTTAATCATGTGAATGTCTAAAGAACTGAAAGTTATTTTAAAAGTTGACAAACCAAATTCTAGTCAAGAACTCGTTTAAAAATTGCTCAGTCTTAACAGAAACCATTAACATTTGAAGTAATAGACTTATTTTTAAAGGTGTGTGTGTAGATGAGTGGTAGAAAAAGGTCTCTTGTTTAAGAATCAATATATTTATCCCTATACATCATAATTGACACAAAACTTAAGAAGATAAATGGTTTGACAATAATATTAATAAATTCTTACTTTTTCGGTGGAGGATAAACAGCAACTTCGAGAATTTATGACTGGAAATTCTTCTGTTGACTTCTTTCACAATTCTTTCAATTTCAGTGATTTATCAATAAAAACAAAAACCAACTTTTGGATATTTTCACGGCAGTCCATATTCACTTCTCTCATATACAGAAAACTGCTTGTTTACAATCGTTACTCGTCGAAATTCATTTTAAGTAATATGTATTCATAAAAGCACAAACTTATAAACAATTTTCAGTGAAAAAACAAGACAAATATTTCCAGATTGAAGAGAAATCAAAGTTCCAAATGGAACAGAAAAGATTCCAGGAAGATTAGCCGTCAGGAGGAAAGTAAAACAAGTGTGACGTCACTCGGGCACCTTCGTTTGTTTCCGTAGAATTTATCAAATTAAAAAAACGCAAAGTTAATATATTTTCTGAAATTGCAAATTATTTAGAATATAAAAAGGGGTACTAGTATCGTAGAGTGGTCTCGGTTTGCGCACACGCGCAAACGCGCGTGCGCGTTAACCAGACGGAGGCAGCCGATCCAACGAGCTGACTGGCGCATGCACGATATATACGATATATACTTGTATCGATATATACTTGTATACGATATATACTTGTATATATACGATATATACTTGTATACTTGTATCGTCCCCGGTTTGCGCACGCGCGAATCGGGGACGTGCGATACAAGTATATATCGTATATATACTCTTTTACTTGTTTCAGTCATTTGACGGCGGCCATGCTGGAGCACCGCCTTTAGTCGAGCAACTCGACCCCGGGACTTATTCTTTGTAAGCCCAGTACTTATTCTATCGGTCTCTTTTGCCGAACCGCAAAGTTACGGGGACGTAAACACACCAGCATCGGTTGTCAAGCAATGCTAGGGGGACAAACACAGACACACATACATATATATACATATATACGACAGGCTTCTTTCAGTTTCCGTCTACCAAATCCACTCACAAGGCATTGGTCGGCCCAGGGCTATAGCAGAAGACACTTGCCCAAGATGACACGCAGTGGGACTGAACCCGGAACCATGTGGTTGGTTAGCAAGCTACTTACCACACAGCCACTCCTGCGCCTATATATTTATATAAATGTTTTGTAATTTTAATTTTGCTTGTGAAATGAAACAGTTGTAGGTGAATATGTTAACAAATTTGTATCCATTAGATTTGATTGCTATTTCTAGCAGTTAAGCAATGATTTAATTGATCGGACATTGTTCCATTAGAATAGAAGAGTGTGATCTGAAGGAGATTTGACTGCTATTTCTAGAACGTCAAGCATCTATTTAGAGGATCTAACATTGGTCCCTTAGGATAGAAAAGTGTGATCTGAGGAAGATTTGACTGCTATTTCTAGCAAGTCAAGAAACTATTTTGAGGATCTGACATTAGTCCATTAGAATAGAAAAGCGTGAGCTGAGGAAGATTTGACTGTTATTTTTAGCAAGTCAAGCAACTTATTTAGAGGATAATAACATTGGTCCATTAGTATAGAAAAGTATGATCTGATGGAGATGTGACTGCTATTTCTAGCAAGTCAAGCATCTATTATTAGGATCTGACATTGTTCCAATAGAATAGTAAAGTGTGAGCTGAGGAAGATTTCACTGCTACTTCTAGCAAGTAAATCAATTAGCGTGAGCTGAGGAAGATTTGACTGTTATTTTTAGCAAGTCAAGAAACTTTAGAGGTTCTGACATTGGTCCATGAGAATAGAAAAGTGTGATCTGATTAAGATTTGACTGCTATTTCTAGCAAGTCAAGAAACTATTTAGAGGATTTGACATGTTCCATTAGAATAGAAAAGTGTGATCTGATTAAGATTTGACAGTTATTTCTAGCAAGTCAAGCAAGTATTTAGAGGATGTGACATTGGTCAATTAGAATAGAAAAATGTGATCTGAGGAAGTATAGGCTACTATTTCTATCAAGTTAAGCAACTATTTAGAGGATCTAACATTGGTCTATTAGAATGGAAAAGTGTAATCTCAGGAAGATTTGTCTGCTCTTTCTAGCAAGTCAAGAACTATTAAGAGCATCTGACATTGGTCCATTAGAAGAGAAAAGTGTCATCTGAGGGAGATTTGACTGTTATTTCTACCAAGTCAAGCAACTATTTAGAAGATCTGACGTTGGTTCTTTAGAGTATCTGACATTGGTTTATTAAATAGAAAAGTGTGATCTGAGGAAGATTTGTCTCCTCTTTCTAGCAAGTCAAGCAACTATTAAGATCATCTGACATTTGAGGGAGATTTGACTGTTATTTCTACCAAGTCAAGCAACTATTTAGAAGATCTGAGATTGGTCCTTTAGAGCATCTGACATTGGTCTATTAACTAGAAAAGTGTGATCTGAGGAAGATTTGTCTCCTCTTTCTAGCAAGTCAAGCAACTATTAAGATCATCTGACATTTGTCCATTAGAATAGAAAAGTTTGATCTGAGGAAGATTTTATTGATATTTCTAGCAAGTCAAGGAACTATTTAGAGGATCTGACATTGTTCCATTAGAAAAGAAACGAGTGATCTGAGGAACATTTGATGGCTATTTCTAGCAAGTCAAGCTTTTATTTAGACGATCTGACATTCTTCCATTAGAGTAGAAAAGTGTGATCTGAGGAAGGTTTCACTGCTATTTTTAGCAAGTCAAGCAACTATTTAGAGTAACTGGAATTTATCCATTAACTAGCAGTATCGCCCGGCGTTGCTCGGGTTTGTTTCGACCCGCTGGAATTGTAATTTTGAAAAGTAAAAATTTTGTGAACATTTTTCTGGTCGAAATACACCGAAAAGTGGCGACACAGCAGTGAAAAAATCATAAAAAATAGGGATTTTCATAGAAAAAAGCATCTTTTTGATGTAAATAATTTTTGGTGTTAACATGGTCCAATTTGAATTTTATGTTCTACGGAAGGAAGAGCAACCCTTCTTCTACCATACTCTCAATTTTGGTCAACTTGCGCCGCAGGGTCTCGGAGGAGATAGTGTTAGTTGAAGGTTACCATTCTAGGTGCCTGAGTAACAACCTCGCGGATTTACAGATAAATGAATTAATTACTATTTTACAGAATAAAATTAATAATTCTTGAAAATTAATTAATATTAATATTTTTTGAACAAAGTAAATAATTTTTAAAACTTAAATAATAATTTTTTTTACACAAACGCAAACGGGGAAAAGGGGGTGGCGAATTCGATTTACATACCTAAATTTTTTCTTTTTCATGACATTGTAGCAAAATAGTAGTGAATTATATAAATACCAGCAGTACATTTTTTTTTCTGGGGTATTTTTTTTCAACCTCGTCACATATTTGCCCCTTTCAATTTAAACAAAGTCTTAATTAAGCAATTACGGCAGCTTAGCAATGGTTTCAATACAGGCGTGACATCTGTATCTCAATTGTTCAAAACCCTTCGAATTTTTTCGCACGTGATGATATCATAGTGAAAACTTTCAATTACGCGGGCTTAGAAGTACGCTCGCAAATTAATACTACCAAAATTTTGAAGTTCGCGCTCCGCTTGTGTGTGTGTGTGTGCGTGCTTTAGGTGTACGTAGGTATGTGTTTTTGTGTGTGTGTGTCACTGAAGCCATACATACATATATACATACATAACCTCTCTCTCTCTTTTCTCTCTCAGTCACTTACTACAAAAAGTGAATAAAAAAAGTTCAGTTATTTCTGTCTTTCACTCTGTCTGTCTCTTTACACACACTAACAAAAGCACTTCACTTACACACCACACTTTCTGTGTCGCACAACCCATCAAACACACACACACACACACACACACACTCACGCACGCACACATGTACATCAATGCTTTCGGAGTGAAATGTTAAAATATTGAGTTTTCTCGAATTTTGTCTTAATTGGGGGTGAAATTGAAAGAAATATATTATGGCATGACTGAATGGAGTACTTTGAAAAATCTTAGGTAAACTCTAATTGAAGAAATTGTGTGAGGAGTAAATCGTTATGTATTTATTTGTTTCTGTTTCCTGTGTTTTTTTATTTTTTGAGTAGTGGTTTAAATACTTTCAGTTTAGTCTTCCTCAAATCACTCTGTCGCTATTTACTTTCATTTTATTCATTGCACACTGTGTGTGTGCGTGTGCGTGTGGTGTAAACCACATTAAGAAAAGCATTTGACATACACACCAGAATGTGAGTTTTCTGTAAATTTTGCTTAATTGGAGTTTAAATTTTAAAAACTGGACCTGGCATGACCCGATGCATTCTACTCTTAAAAATGCTAGGTAAATTGTAATTGAAGAAATCCTATATTGTAGATTTCTATAAGTTACAAAGGGAGGCAGATAAAATCTGCCTTTTATAATAAGAGATACAGAAAAGTGTGATCTAAGGAAGATTTGAGTGTTATTTCTAGCAAGTGAAGCTTTTATTTAGACGATCTGACATTCTTCCATTAGAATAGAAAAGTGTTGTCTGAGGTAGATTTGACTGCTACATCTTGCAAAGAAAGCACATATTTAGAGGATCTGACATTTGTCGATTAGAATAGAAAATTGTGATCTGAGGGAGATTTGACAGCTATTTCTATCAAGTCTAGCAATTATTTTGAGGTCTTGACATTGTTCCATTAGAATAGAAACGTGTAATCTGAGTAAAATTTGATTGCTATTTCTAGCAAGTCAAGCTTTTATTTAGACGATCTGACATTGTTCCATTAGAATAGAAAAGTATGATCTAGGGAAGACTTGACTGCTATTTCTAGCAAGTGAAGCAACTATTTAGAGGATCTGATATTGTTCTATTAGAATAGAAAAGTGTGATAATACGGAGATTTGACTAATATTTCTAGCAAGTCAAGGAACTATTTAGAGGATCTGACATTAGTCATTAGAATAGAAAAGCGTGAGCTGAGGAAGATTTGACTGTTATTTTTAGCAAGTTAAGAAACTATTTAGAGGCTCTGATATTGGTCTATGAGAATAGAAAAGTGTGATCTGATTAAGATTTGACTGCTATTTCTAGCAAGTCAAGCAACTATTTAGAGGATTTGACATTGTTCCATTGGAATAGAAAAGTGTGATCTGAGAAAGATTTGACTGCTATTTCTAGCAATCAAGCAAGTATTTAGAGGATCTGATATTGGTCCATTAGAATAGAAAAGTGTGATCTTAAGAAGGTTGACTGCTATTTTTTGCAAATCAAGCAACTATTTAGAGGTTGTGACAATGGCCCGTAAGAATAGAAAATTTTGATCCAAAGGAAGTTTTGACTCATCTTTCTAGCAAGTGAAGGAACTATTTAGAGAATCTGTCATTGGTCTTTTAGAATAGAAAAGTGTGATCTAAGGAAGATTTGTCTCCTCTTTCTAGAAAGTCAAGCAACTATTAAGAGCATGTGACATTGGTCATTAGAATAGAAATGTGTGATCTGAGGGAGATTTGACTGCTATTTCTAGCAAGTCACGCTTTTATTTAGATGATCTGATATTGTTCCATTAGAGTAGGGAAGTGTGATCTCAGGAAGATTTGACAGCTATATCTACCAAGGAAAGTAAATATTTAGATGATCTAACATTGGTCAATTAGTATAGAAAATTGTGATCTGAGGGAGATTCGACTGCTAATTCTAGCATGTCAAGCAACTATTTAGAGATCTTGACATTGTTCCATTAGGATAGAAGAGTGTAATCTGAGGAAGATTTGATTTCTATTTCTAGCAAGTCAAGCAAGGATTTAGAGGATCTGATGTTGTTCCATTAGAATAGAAAATTGTGATAATACAGAGATTTGACTACTATTTCTATCAAGTCAAAGAACTATTTAGAGGATCTGACATTGGTCCATTAGAATAGAAAAGCGTGAGCTGAGGAAGATTTGACTGTTTTTTTTTAGCAAGTCAAGAACTATTTAGAGGTTCTGACATTGGTCCATGAGAATAGAAAAGTGTGATCTGATTAAGATTTGACTGCTATTTCTAGCAAGACAAGCAACTATTTAGAGGATCTGACATTGGTCTATTAAATAGAAAAGTGTGATCTGAGGAAGATTTGTCTCCTCTTTCTAGCAAGTCAAGCAACTATTAAGATCATCTGACATTTGTCCATTAGAATAGAAAAGTTTGATCTGAGGAAGATTTTATAGATATATCTAGCAAGTCAAGGAACTATTTAGAGGATCTGACATTGGTCCATTAGAAAAGAAATGAGAGATCTGAGGAATATTTGATTGCTATTTCTAGCAAGTCAAGCTTTTATTTAGACGATCTGACATTCTTCCATTAGAGTAGAAAAGTGTGATCTGAGGAAGGTTTCACTGCTATTTTTAGCAAGTCAAGCAACTATTTAGAGTAACTGGAATTTATCCATTAATACAGAAAAGTGTGATCTAAGGGAGATTTGACTGTTATTTCTAGCAAGTGAAGCTAATATTTAGAGGATTTGATATTGTTCCATTAAAATAGAAAAGTCTGATATAAGGAAGGTTTGACTCCTATTTCTGTCAAGTCTAGCAACTATTTAGAGGATCTGACATTGTTCAATTAGAATAGAAAAATGTGATCTGATGAAGATTTGACTACTATTTCTAGCAAGTCTAGTAACTATTTAGAGGATCTGACATTGGTCCATTAGAGTAGAAAAGAGTGATATGATGAAGATTTGACAGCTATTTCTAGCAAGTCAAGCTTTTATTTAGACGATCTGACATACTCCCATTAGAATAGAAAAGTGTGGTCTGAGGAAGATTTGACTGCTACATCTTGCAAGGAAAGCAAATATTTAGAGGATCTGACATTTGTCGATTAGAATAGAAAATTGTGATCTGAAGGAGATTTGACTGCTATTTCTATCAAGTCTAGCAACTATTTAGATATCTTGACATTGTTCCATTAGAATAGAAAAGTGTGATCTGAGAAAGATTTGACTGCTATTTCTAGCAAGTCAAGCATCTATTATTAGGATCTGACATTGTTCTATTGAAATAGAAAAGTGTGATCTAAGGAAGACTTGACTGCTATTTCTAGCAAATCAAGCTTTTATTTAGACGATCTGACATTGTTCCATTAGAATAAAAAAGTGTAATCTGATGAAGATTTAATCGCCATTTCTTGCAAGTGAAGCAACTATTTAGAATATCTGATATTGGTCCATTAGAATAGAAAATTGTGATCTGAGGAAGGTTGACTGCTATTTCTTGCAAATCAAGCAACTATTTACAGGTCATGACAATGGTCCATAAGAATAGAAAAGTTTGATCGAAAGGAAATTTTGACTGCTCTTTCTAGCAAGTGATGGAACTATTTAGAGAATCTGTCATTGGTCTTTTAGTTAGTTAGTTAGTTAGTTAGTTGATTTTTTGGCTCAAAAAGCAAACAGCAAGGCCATGTAGGGGGACAAGGAGTTATGTACAGGGTGGTGTTCATGTAAAGAGTTCAGGCCACTTGAGGTCAAGGGAGACTTTGAACCGAGCGGTCATCGGCATCTTCACCATCTCGTCTGGCAGCTTATTCCACTGATCCGCAACCTGGACGGAGAAAGCCCCTATCCTTCAATTGAGATGAAATCGTCGCAGATAGAGCTTTTCGGAATGACCCCGCAGCCGACGCTCTGGAGCAGGAGTGAAGGACAGCTCTTTCGAGAGGATACTTTCCGCTTATGATGTTGTGAGCAAGAATGAGATCTCCACGGCGTCGTCGTTTTTCTAGAGAATAAAGGTCAAGCGTCTTCAGCCTTTAGAATAGAAAAGTGTGATCTGAGGAAGATTTGTCTCCTCTTTCTAGAAATTCAAACAACTATTAAGAGCATGTGACATTGGTCATTAGAATAGAAATGAGTGATCTGAGGGAGATTTGACTGCTATTTCTAGCAAGTCAAGGAACTATTTAGAGGATCTCACATTGGTCTATTAGAATAGAAAAATGTCATCTAAAGGAAGTTTTGACTGCTATTTCTAGCAAAGCAAGCAACTATTTAGAGGATCTGACATTGGTCTATTAGAATAGAAAAGTGTGATCTGAGGAAGATTTGTCTCCTCTTTCTAGCAAGTCAAGCAACTATTAAGAGCATCTGACATTGGTCCATTAGAATAGAAAAGTGTGATATAAGGAAGATTTTCCTGTCAATTATAGCAAGTCAAGCAACTATTTAGAAGATCTTATATTGGTGCATTAGAATAGAAGCGAGTGATGTGAGGAACCTTTGATTGCTATTTCTAGCAATTGCAGCTTTAATTTAGAGGATCTGACATTGGTCTATTTGAATAGAAAAGTGTGATCTGAGGGAGATTATACTGCTATTTCTTGCCAGACAACCAACTATTTAGAGGATCTGATATTGGTCCACTAGTATAGAAAATTGTAATCTGAGGGAGATTTGACTGCTATTTCTTGCCAGACAACCAACTATTTAGAGGATCTGACATTGGTCCATTAGAAAAGAAAGGTTTCATCTGAGGGAGATTTGACTGCTATTTCTAGCAAGTCTAGCAACTGTTTAGATGATCTGATATTGGTCCATTAGAATAGAAAAGTGTGATCTGAAGGAGATTTGTCTGCTATTTTTAGAAGCAGCTATTTAGAGGATCTGACATTGTTCCATTAGGATAGTAAAGTGATCTGAGGAAGGTTTGATTGCTATTTCTAGCAAGTGAAGCAACTTATTTTGAGGATCTGACATTGGTCCATTAGTATAGAAACGTTTGATCTGATGGAGATTTGTCTGTTATTTTTTGCAAGTCAAGAAACTATTTAGAGGTTCTGACATTGTTCTATTAGAATCGAAGAATGTAATCTGAGGAGGATGTAATTTCTATTTCTAGCCAGTCAAGCAACTATTTAGAGGATCTGATATTGTTCCATTAGAATAGAAAAGTGTGATAATACTGAGATTTGACTACTATTTCTAGCAAGTCAAGCAACTATTTAGAGGATCTGACATTGGTCCATTAGAATAGAAAAGCATGAGCTGAGGAAGATTTGACTGTTATTTTTAGGAAGTCAAGAAACTATTTAGAGGTTCTGACATCAGTCCATGAGAATAGAAAAGTGTGCTCTGATTAAGATTTGACTGCTATTTCTAGCAAGTAAAGCAACTATTTAGAGGATTTAACATTGTTCCATTAGAGTAGAATAGTGTGATCAGAGGAACATTTGATAGCTATTTCTAGCAAGTCAAGCTTTTATTTAGATGATCTGACATTCTTCCATTAGAATAGAAAACTGTGATCTCAGGATGTTTTGACTGCTATTTCTAGCAAGTCAAGCAACTACTTAGAGGGTCTGACATTGGTTTATTGGAATAGAAAAGAGTGATCTGAAAAAGATTTGTTTCCTCTCTCTAGCAAGTCAAGCAACTATTAAGAGCTCGTGACATTGGTCGATTAGAACAGAAAAGTCTGATCTGAGGGAGATTTGACTGCTATTTCTAGCAAGTGAAGCAATTATTTTGCGGATCTGACATTGTTCCATTAGAGTAGAAAAGTGTGATCTAAGGAAGACTTGCCTGCTATTTCTAGCAAGTTAAGAAACTATTTAGTGGCTCTGGCATTGGTCCATAAGAATAGAAAAGTGTGATCTGATTAAGATATGACTGCTCTTTCGAGCAAGTCAAGCACTATTAAGAGCATCTGACATTTGTCCATTAGAATAGAAAAGTATGATCTGAGGGAGATTTGACTGTTATTTCAACCAAGTTAAGCAACTATTTAGAGGATGTGACATTGGTCCATTAGAATAGAAAAATATGATCTGATGAAGATTTTACAGTTATTTCTAGCAAGTGAAAACAACTATTTAGAGGATCTGACATTGTTCCATTAGAATAGAAATGTGTGATAATACGGAGATTTGACTACTATTTCTAGCAAGTGAAGCTACTATTTAGAGGGTCTAAAATTGTTCCATTAGAATAGAAAAGTGCAATATGAGGAAGATTTGACTGCTATATCTTGCAAGTGAAGCAACTATTTAGAAGATCTGACATTGGTCCATTAGTATAGAAAAGTGTGATCTGAGGAAGATTTGAATGCTATTTCTAGCAATCTGGTGACCCCATAGGTATATCAAAAAAGCTTCTAGTATCTTTCCTAGCCCATAATTTATTATTATAATTGAAGTTCTGATAATAAATTAATACCTACTAAATCAGTAGCCTGAGCAGAATCTGGTGACCCCATAAGTATATCAAAACAGTTTCTAGTATCTTTCTTAGCCCATAATTTATTATTATAATTGAAGTTCTGATAATAAATAAATACCTAGTAAATCATTAGCCTGAGCAGAATCTGGTGCTCCCATAGGTATATCTAAAAAGCTTCTAGTATCTTTCCTAGATCATAATTTATCATTATAATTGAAGTTTTGATAAATAAATACCTACTAAATCAGTATCCTGAGCAGAATCTGTTGCCCCCATAGTTATATCCAAAAAGTTTCTAGTATCTTTCCTAGCCCAAGGTGATAAAGGTGGTGCTCCAGCATGGCCACAGTCAAATGACTGAAACAAGTAAAAGAGTAAAAAGACTATATAAATATATATATATATATATATATATATATATATGTTATTCGCCCTAGTTTGTTCGAGTACAACTTGCTCCATGAATAAGGGATATATATATATATATATATATATATATATATATATATATAATATATATATATATATATATATATATATATATATATATATATATATATATATATATTATATATATATATATATACATATATATATATATACACATATATTTTTTTGTCTCTAGTATCAGCTCAGAGCTGCGGCCATGCTGATGCACCGCCGTTTTGTGCTACACTGTTATTGCGAAGAACTTCGTCTAATATGTGGCTTTTGGTGAAGAATGGAGTTTCATATAGCTACTCTCATTTGCACCTCTTGCCCTGAGGTAGGTTCATCCGAAACTCTCGACAGGAAGATGTCCAGTTTTAATTTAAAAACTGCTACATCTACTTTGTGCAAGTTCCTCAGACTCTTTGGGAGAATATTAAAAAGCTGTGGGCCCTTGAAACCCAGGCTGTTGCAGAAGCTGGTCCTGAAGCGTCATGGCATTGCTGGGATCTTTGGCACTATGCAGTCTCGTCCCGTTCTAGTATTGGTGTAGCTTACAATGCCAAAATTTGGCACAATTCCTTCCAGGATCTTCCAGACATATATTACTGCATACCTCTCCCGTCTTCTCTCCAGGGAGTAGAGTCTTAGCTGTTTCAACCTTTCCCAGTAGCTGAGCTGTTGCAAAGAGACGATCTTCTTTGTATATCTTCTCTGGATTGCTTCAAGGTCCGCTGTTAATTTTACACTGGTGGGTGACCATAGTTGTGAGCAGTAATCCAGGCGGCTGAGGACGAATGTCCGCCAGAGGACCATCATGGTTTCCTTATCTCTGGTTCTGAATGTTCTTAGGATCCACCCAGCCAGTCGTTTGCACTTTCTCGCCATCCTGGTAATGTGCACTTGGAAAGAGGTATCATCACTCATGTCGATACCCAGGTCCCTCACAGACTTAGGTTCTGGGATTGAAATTCCCTGTGGACCAGTGTATCCTGTAAGTTTAATATTCAGTTTTGGATGCTGGTAGCGCAGGGCCTGGAATTTTTCAGCATTAAACTGCATATTATTATCCTCAGCCCATCTGTAGATTTAGTCCAACTCCTGCTGCAGATGTGCAACATCGCTGGGGTTCTGTATTTTCTGCGAGACTTTCGTGTCGTCTGCATAGCTGGCCAGAGTGGTTATCCGGGCATTTGAGGGCATATCTGAGAGGGCCACTATAAAAAGCAGTGGTCCCAAGACAGTGCCCTGTGGAACACCGCTCACTATTTGTGTGTTCATAGAGGTGGCTCCATTAACCACTACTGCCTGACTCCTATCTTTCAGGAAGTCATGTAACCACACTCCAAGTTTTCCAGCTATGCCGAGGTCACGCAGTTTGTGGCATATCATACCATTATCCACCTTGTCAAAAGCTTTTGCAAAATCAAGGTAGATTACGTCCACATTTGATTTGTTGAGTAACTGCCTCAACACCCAGTCATAATGTTGTAAGAGCTGGGTCAGGCAGCTCCTAACTGGTCGATAACCATGCTGGGTATCACTCAGCAAGTTATTTTCCTCAAGGAATGCGATTAGTTTCTTTCTGACTATCCGTTCCATGACTTTGCTGATGTGTGAAGTCAGAGAGATAGGCCTATAGTTTTGGGCATCTGCTCTACTTCCCCCTTTATGTATTGGGCATATTATTCCCTCCTTCAGCTTGCTTGGCAGTTTGCCATTCGCAAGAAAGCTCTGGAAGAGAATCTTGAGGGGTTTTGCCAGGGCATGCTTACACGCTTTGAGGAGGATGGCTGGGAAACCATCTGGACCAGCGCACACACACACACCACACACACACACACACACACACAACACACACATACACACACACACATACACACACACACACACACACACACACACACACACATATATATATATATATATATATATATATAATATATATATATATATATATATATATACTAGCAGCATAGCCCGCCGTTGCCCCCTCGAACACAAGTTGGGTTCGGACCACAGCTAAGCCCTACCTAATCCTAACTTAACGCATCTACAGCCCAACATTGCTCGGATTTGAAGCAAAAGGAAAACATATGCCATTTCTAGTAACCTTTATTATAAAAGCGCCAAAAATCGACTAAATCGCCTGAAATCCGCCAACTATTTAACAAAAGTCAGTTTTGTAGGGTTCGCATGGTCGGTCTCAAAGTGATATGGTTTTGTCGATTTCTCCCAATACTTGTTAACTGCATTGACAAAAGGTCGTTAGTTTGACATTTAATGCAAACTTGATGTCCAACGTCGGTGTAGGGAAAATCTATGTGAACTTTCAAAAAATATCGCAGAAAAATCGGTTTGCTATGTGTGCCACATATGATGTAATTAACCGATTTTTTCCAGTAATAACGTATCCTATTGGAATCAAAAGGGCCATATAGCTCCTTGGAGCAGACATGATGCTCGCTGTGAATTTCATAAAAAATTCCTGCCAATTTGTTAAAGATATTGTTGAAAATATGTCATCTTGAATTTGAACGCGATTTCCCAAAATGGCATGATTTTATCGATTTTTTTATGATGGTAAGGTATTGCATAGAAAACTAACGTCAGAATTAAGTTCCTTAGGGTAACATTAAGCTTCACCATGAGTTTGGTGAAAATTGATTGCAAGTTGCGAAAACTACAACGGAAAATCTGTTGCATATGAAAAGCTTAGATTCTCGACCCCATGTCGAATCTATCGATTTTTTTCAGAACTGGGGGAACTTTTCAAAATTTTCGGTGTGTTAGTTTTGAATTATGACATTGGGCTATGTGTGTGTCAAGTTTCATCAGAATCGGTTCAAAGCCGTGGTCAGGGTGTGGGTACGCGTGGCTCCTTCGTGAAGTGTTTTCAACTATAGCCTCGAGCCGACCAAAGACTTCTGAGTGGATTTGGTAGACGGAAACTGAAAGAAGTCCGTCGGATATATGAATATAGGCGCAGGAATGGCTGTGTGGTAAGTAGTTTGCTTACGAACCATATATTTTCGGGTTCATTCCCACTGCCTGGCATCATGTGCAATTGTCTTCTACTATAGCTCCGGGTCGACCAAAACCTTGTGATTGGATTTGGTGGAAGGAAACTGAAATAATCCAGTCGTATATGTGTTTATATATATATATATATATATATATGTGTGTGTGTGTGTGTGTGTGTGTGTGTGTGTGTGTGTGTGTGTGTGTGTGTGTGTTTGTATGTCTGTGTTTGTCCCCAAGCATCGCTTTACAACTGATGCTAGTCTGTTTACGTCCCCGTGACTTAGAGTTTCAGCGAAAGAGACCGATAAATAATTACTATGCCTACAAAGAATAAGTCCTGGGGTCGATATGTTCGATTAAATGTGGTGCTGCAGCATGGCCATAGTCAAATTACTGAAACGAGTAAATGAGAGTAAAAGAGTATATAGCGACAAAAGTCTATGACCTGTTCACTAGGGAGATAGCTGAAAATATCTCCTAAGAGTTACTTCCCTAACATCATATAATACGTTTCATGTAATTTCTGTAATAAGTGTGTTTGTTTTTCGCCTGCGAAAGGGGACACGAGCATGCGCGCACATACAGACACACATACACATGCAAGTAATCTGCTGGTACCTTTAACAAATAAACATTGACTAGCTGATCATTTACATTTCATTACGCCCCACAAATATATAAAGTAATGATATTATCTAGTACTACCCTTCGGACATAATCAAGTTTCTTTTTTGTTTTAGATAGTATATATGTGTGTGTGGGTATATACACGTATATCTGTATGTGTGTATATATATATATATATATATATATAATACTGGAGCACCGCCTTTAGTCGAGCAGTACGTCCGCAGCACTTATTCTTTGTAAGCCTAGTATTTATTCTTATTCTCTTTTCCCGAACCGCTAAAATACAGGGAGGAAAACACACCAGCATCGGTTGAAAATCAACAACTACAGTCAATCGAAGATAATGACCAAACTGTCCACTCTTATCCACCAGTTCCAACAAGATTTAACAAAAAAGGAGACAAATTACTTGAGTAGATTTGACTGCAAAGCCAGTAACGTCTGTGGACTTCCCAAAATCTACAAAAGTTAGGCCAGAAGCGAAACCTGTAACAAGTTAACTTCTATAGTCATAAATATTCTACTCCCGAGAGATCTCAGAATGAGACCAATTACGGCCGATCCAGGTATGTAGATACGGGGGAGGCATTGGGTGCTTGGCACTCGCAGTTATAATCTCAGCCCCCTCCACGCCAGTATGAGAAGTTGTTTTATCCACTTGTGAAATTAATACATTGTCGCCATATGAGAAAAATATGAGCAATATCTGAAGTCACTAAAGGTGTAATAAATTGAACTTATTTTGATTTAGTAGTTAGTGATCTCAAATGTGGGTATCTTAGAAATGGTCAAAGTGTTTGTTGTAGTTGTAATTGTCGCACACACACAAACGAATAAAAACACACAGTCGCTCACACAGAAATGAAAACATTCTCACACACACACACAAACACTGAAATGAAAATACCCACACACTCACACACACACATATAAATAAAAACAGTCCCCGACACACAAATACTGAAAAAAATACTCACACACAGACACACACTCACATACGCACAAACACACACACACACACACCACACACACACACACAACACACACACACACACATAGAAATGATAATACACAGCTACACATCCAAACACTCACACACTCACACACACGCACAAATACACAAACACAGGAATGAAAATAGTCACACACACACTCACACATGCACAAACACACACACATAGAAATGAAAATACGCAGTTACACATCCAAACACTCACACACTCACACGCACACAAACACACACACAGAAATGAAAATAGTCACACACACTCACACACAAACGTACGCACCCACACACAGAAATGAAAACACAGTTACACACTCACACACACACACCTAGAAATCAAAACACACATTTACACACGCCCTCACTCACACACACATACACACGCGCACGCAAAAACATTGAACTGGAAAGACTCTGTCACACATACGCGCTCCCACACAGACACAGAAATGAAAGCACACACACACACATTGGCTGACCTGCACTCACACACAATTTCTTCAGAATGTCACGGTTTTATGGTCAACATATTTAAAGCA
>NC_043001.1:121303721-121308721 GCF_006345805.1 Octopus sinensis | reverse complement strand
TGGTGTCATCAGGGAAGACGTCGGTCCATAAACTTCTCGCAAGAGACCATACTACAGCTTTGTGTTATTGGAATATGATACCGCCTGTATCTCATCAGCCTTCTTACTCCACCACGTATCCCTCATCTCTGAGAGCCTTTGCCTCAGACGTGATTTTACGTCCTTGAGTTCCCTATGCAACACTTCCCTTTCCTGTAGCTTTGCTGACAAATAGCGTGACAAAGTACGTCTTTTATCAGCCAATAATCATCTATATTTCATCATTTTCTTTAAACCAATCTTGATGCTTTCTTTGTCTCAATCCCAGAACTTTCTCGCCAATATCATAAACTGACTTTTTAAGGGTTGGCCAATCCTCCCCAATATCTACAGCATTCATTTCCTTTCGTAAAGTTCTCTTCACACACTATTACACCTAAGATGATCAACATCCAGTCTTTTAGGCAGGGTAATCCCTGCAGCTCAGATTTTATGTTTTGTGACTAATTTCACTTTTGCACGTACTTGGCGGTGGTCAGTCCAACCTCAGCTCCGACGAAGAACACGAGCACACTGCACATCCTGTCTGTCACACACTCTAACAAGGATGTATTCCAGAATATGCCATTCTTTAGATGCAGGTTGCATCCATGTAGTCTTAAACTTATTCTTTTGTTGAACATGGCATTGGTAACACACAGACGCAGCTCCTCACACATCTGCAGCAAAAGCATGCCATTACTATTACGCTTCCTTCCCCACCCCATGCTTTCCAATTACAGTCCATGTGTTAAAATCCCTACCCACTCTAGCATTAAAGTCACTAGTACGATGACTGCCCGAGGGATATTTCTTATAATTCCCTTCAAATTCCCTCTAACATTCACCCTACCATTCATGTCTTCATGAAAAGAAAGTTTTTCGTCATCAGTATAGAACATAGTTGGAGCATACCCACTCACCAAGGTCATATAATTTCTTTAACCAATGGAATTCTCATGGACATAAGACGATCGTTAATTCCGACTGGGAATTCTTCCAACTTGTCCACAGAGTAGTCTTATCACAAATGCCACTCCAGCTTCTCCTCTAAACTCTTCATTCTTCCCTTTCCAAAAGAATGTATGTTTTCCACAAGATTGTGTGGAAGATGACCATCTCCAGGTAATCTCGTCTCAGATAAAGCAACGACGTCAAGATCATAGCGTTGAAGCTCTTCGCAACAAGCGCAGGCCTTCTTTCAGGACATTCAGTGGACTTGCGGTCAAGTAGTGTCCGTACATTCCAACAGCCAATATTCAATATTTTCTTTGGTTCTATCACAGCAGCATGATGACGGCCGGTTTCAGACTGTGATGCTCTGGAGCCACTGCCGGGCAAACTCTTTCAGCTGATGTGGTTCCAGAGTCCTTACTGCCATTTATTTTTTACTGTTTTAGTACATCATGATTTTTTGCTTTTAAGGCTACAGCCAGCCATTCAGTTGAGACCACAGCGCCATCAACAATCATGAATTAGTTAATCAATTTAATCAATCAATCAATGTTGTTATCGTGCAATGCCTGTGCAAGAAGATTTTTTTTAGTGAGGAAAGGCTGTGCACTGAGTCAGTCCCACTCACTAAGCAAAGCAGCCATAATCCGAAAAGAAGAACAGTCAACATCATCGGTAACCACTGAGCCGCAGGTTTTATGTCGGAGTCATCCCAGTTACTTGAGTTACCTTCTCCTAGATGGATGCCTGAACAAAGGCTAGGAGTCCTTCACCCCAATGGTTTAACCGCGCGATCGGGTATTCAGTCCGATTATTTCTATGTCCCCGTGCATGATACAACCTTAAGACATTTATTGGATGGCCGATGACTCTCAAGAATTCCTCCGCCCTTTGACGGATTTTGTTTTTCATCCCGCATGGTGTCCAATAAACACCCGCCTCAACAAGCAAGCTTGGTGAGGTTGCCGGTTTAGTCGCCGACGACCCGACCATGCAACAGGTTGTACTGGGTTACAAGTTACCAGTAGCACTTGAAAGTAACCTGACATTAATACACACACACACACAACACACACACACAACACACCACACACACACACACATATATATATATATATACATACATACATACATATTTACATATATAGATTTATATATATAAATACATAATACATACATACATACATATTTACATATATAGATTTATATATATAAATACATACATTCATACATATACACGTGTAGATTCCCACATACGCATATATACTATCTAAAACAAAATGAAAACCTGATTAAGTCCAAAGGGCAGTACTAGATATTGTTAGTAATTTATATAGTTGTGGGGTGTAATTAAATGTAAATTATAAGCTAGTCAATGTTTATTCGTTTAAGTTAGCAGCAGAAAGTTGCATGTGTATGTTTGTCTCTTCCTGTACGAATGCAAGTGTGTCCTTCGCAAGCGAAAAACAAACACAATTAAATGTTAAACGGTCATGTCTTTTTTTATAGGATTCAAGGGAAGTAACTCTAGAATATATTGTAGTTATCTCCCGTGATTATTTAGTTAAGAGAATACAGACTTTTGTCGATATTTTCTGTTTTACTCTCTATTAATTTTTTCAGTTGTTAGCCATGGTGGAGCAGCGCCCTTTATTCGAGCAAATCAACCCCAGGACTTATACTTTGTAGGCCTAGTATTTAATGGATCGGTCTCTTTTCCAGAATCGCTAAGTTACGGGGACGTGAAAACACCAGCACCAGTTGTCAAGCGATGTTGGAGGATAGACAAACAAACGTAATATATATATATATATTATATATATTCATACACACACACACACACACGCACACACAACACACACACACACACACACACATATATATATATATATAATCATACATACATAAATACATACATACATACATACATACAAACACGCACCACACACACGGTATATATATATATATGTATGTATGATATATATAAATATATATACATATATACTTATATATATATTTATTTTTTCACTAGTTTCAGCTCAGAGCTGCGGCCATGCTGATGCACTGCCGTTTTGTGCTGCACTGTTTATTGCGAAGAACCTCGTCTAATATGTGCACTTGTGAAGAATGGAGTTTCATATAGCTACTCTCATTTGCACCTCTTGCCGGAGGTAGGTTCATCTGGGACTCTCTCGACAAGAAGATGTCCAGCTTTGATTTAAAAAAACCGCTACATCTACTTTGTGCAAGTTCCTCAGACTCTTGGGAGAATATTAAAAAGCTGTGGGCCCTTGAAACCCAGGCTGTTGCAGAAGCTGGTCCTGAAGCGTCATGGCATTGCTGGGATCTTGACACTATGCAGTGTCGTCCCGTTCTAGCATTGGTGTAGCTTACATTGCCAAAATTGGCCCAATTCCTTCCAGGATCTTCCAGACATATATTACTGCATACCTATCCCGTCTTCTCTCCAGGGAGTAGAGTCTTAGCTGTTTCAACCTTTCCCAGTAGCTGAGTATTGCAAAGAGACGATCTTCTTGTGAATCTTCTCTGGATTGCTTCAAGTACCGCTGTTAATTTTACACTGGTGGGTGACCATAGTTGTGAGCAGTAATCCGGCGGGCCGAGGACAAATGTCCGCCAAGGACCATAATGGTTTCCTTATCTCTGGTTCTGAATGTTCTTAGGATCCACCCAGCCAGTCGTCTGCACTTTGTCGCCATCCTGGTAATGTGCACTTGGAAAGAGGTATCATCACTCATGTCGATACCCAGGTCCCTCACAGACTTAGGTTTGGGATTGAAATTCCCTGTGGACCAGTGTATCCTGTAAGTTTAATATTCAGTTTTGGATGCTGGTAGCGCAGGGCCTGGAATTTTTCAGCATTAAACTGCATATTATTATCCTCAGCCCATCTGTAGATTAGTCCAACTCCTGCTGCAGATGTATGCAACATCGCTGGGGTTCTGTATTTTCTGCGAGACTTTCGTATCGTCTGCATAGCTGGCCAGAGTGGCTATCCGGGCATTGAGGGCATATCTGAGAGGACCACTATAAAAAGTAGTGGTCCCAGACAGTGCCCTGTGGAACACCGCGCACTATTTGTGTGTTCATAGACGTGGCTCCATTAACCACTACTGCCTGACTCCTATCTTTCAGGAAGTCATGTAACCACACTCCAAGTTTTCCAGCTATGCCGAGGTCACGCAGTTTGTGCATATCATACCATGATTCACCTTGTCAAAAACTTTTGCAAAATCAAGGTAGATTACGTCCACATTTGATTTGTTGAGTAACTGCCTCAACACCCAGTCATAATGTTGTAAGAGCTGGGTCAGGCAGCTCCTACCTGGTCGAAAACCATGCTGGGTATCACTCAACAAGTTATTTTCCTCAAGGAATGCGATTAGTTTTTTCTGACTATCCGTTCCATGACTTTGCTGATGTGTGAAGTCAGAGAGGTAGGCCTATAGTTTTGGGCATCTGCTCTACTTCCCCTTTATGTATTGGGCATATTATTCTCTCCTTCAGCTTGCTTGGCAGTTTGCCATTCGCAAGAAAGCTCTGGAAGAGAATCTTGAGGGGTTTTGCCAGGGCATGCTTACACGCTTTGAGGAGGATGGCTGGGAAACCATCTGGACCAGCAGCTGAGTTTGTGTCCACTTCATCTATGGCTAGTAGGACATCTTTTTCGCTAATGTCAATACATTCTATTGTAACCGCCTCGCTGGTTATAGTTGAGGCGGCAAAGAAGTCCACTAGTTCGTTCACTTGTCTGTGTTCCAAGACACTTTTGAACTGGTTATTCAGCATCTCACTGATCTTAGTTGGACTGTCTATGAGGGAGCCATCCTTTTGGAGGAGGGGTCCTATCTTGTAGTGCACTGAGACTGTTTCTTTCGCGTAATGAAAGAAGGCCTTTGGGTTTGATTTAATATTTTTTATAACCCAGGCTTCTTTGTCTGCTTTCTCCTTTACATAGGATTGTTGCAGCCTTTTTTCGATCTCCATCAGTGTTGTTTTTAGGCGGG